>NW_013952409.1:5210330-5215806 GCF_001266775.1 Austrofundulus limnaeus | reverse complement strand
ACACACACACACACACACACACACACACACACACACACACACACGCTGAACACCCAATGTGCCCTTCAGTTACTCATATGGAAACCTGAAAAGTAGCAACTTTTTCCACCCTGTTGCTCACTCTGCTTAATGTTCCTGATCAAAAATCAAAAACTTAACTTATTTTTCAGAATCAAAACTGTTCCCAAAATGTGTCCGTTCTGATGTTTAATATAAACATCTTCCTCCTCAAAGATCAAAAGTAAAATGTACTCATTAAAATCTGTCATGTTGACGATTATCATGTATTTTTCAGTTTGATGCTTAGTCAAGAACTTAGTTTATATCTAAAATCTGAGAACTGAAACATTTGAAGTTGTAATGATTTTCTACCTAATACCAATGCGGCATGTTAYTTACTGTAATAAAAAAAAGATAAAAACAATAAACGTATAGGTTTTATTTAGACAAATAGAAAGAAAAATGGGAAATAAAAAAGAGATTAGTTTTTTAAAATGACATTCACTTAAACGGTTAATGGGAGGCAAAACGAGCAGTTGTTGGTTAGCTTAGCCTAAAAGTTAAGGGATGGCAAAATTCAGTGATATTCAGTCAAACATTAAAAATCCAAATTTCTTTCTGCAGGCCTTGGTGTTTAACTTCCATCAAAGAAGAACAGATTTTCCTACAACAGGTCAGTTATTTAACTTTGAAAGTCCTATTTTCATTCATTCTCRGTAAACAAGCCCAGATAAGATTAGTATTGTCCAACTAGTTCCCTGCATTAATAAAAATTACTTCTTGTCACTACTAAAAGAAGAAGAGTTTATTTTGTCTTTATTTTCCCTCCTGTTTTCAGGTCAGTTTCTTAAACTCTTCCTTCATCCTAAAAACGTCCCCGATGTATGAAAAGAGTTTCTGAAACAGAGTCGGCTCTGTCCTGTGGTGCTGTGAGCTTTCACCTACTTCCAGCTTGACAGAAGCTCTGAGCACAGAAAAAAAAATAAATCCACATTCTCATATGACTCATATTAGTAGAATAAGTAGCCCCACCTTATGATTGATCCCTCTTTTCCTTATTCTTCTGGCATCACTTCCTGAGGACAGAACCAGCAGGAGCAGCAAACAGCCCAGCATGGTCTGCATCTTCCACTTTAACGCTGTCCACCTTTTCAAAGTTTGTCCTTTAAAATGTATGGGGGTCCTCTGTTGTGCTGCCTGGCTCTCCGGTGCTCGTGTGGATATTACACAAGCYCTCTCCCTCCAACCAGTCCTGCCGGGTGCAGAACAGTGAGCAGGATTACAGAGTAGGGTGAAGAAAGGGGAAAGTGCAGACAGATGAGAAGAGGCAGTTACGGGAGCGAAATAAAAGAAGAGAGGACGGGGAAAAATAAGGACGGGAGAAAGAGCAGCTGTCTGTGCATCAGCTCTGAGAGTTTGAGCTGTCTGCTGGCTCAGTGTGTGCACATGTCTCTGAGGAAGAGGAGGAGAGCTGAAGTGCAGGGARTGGAGAGAGAGAGAGGGGTTAGTGAGGGCAGGTTCTTCAGGGTGAGACCTCCCCCTCTGTCCTCTTCTTGCATCTTGAAACACCTCTGTCATAACTGTACAGTCGGAACACGTTTTATACTCTGTGGCTGTGGTGCGGGGAGGGGGAGACAGCAAAACTGCAAGCATTTGAACTGTTAACACTTGTAACGCTACAGGTTTTTCTTCAATAACCGATCCCTCCTGGCTCTTCTTCCATGGAGCCCATTCAGAATGCAACAAATGGTTCTGAATGCTTTCCTTGTTTGATCAACATGGGGTTGCATTTCCTCTTGCGTCCTCACCCTAGAAGTTTGACTACCTTTCCATGAGCCTGTTCTCTTTTAAATGGCTGATGTAAACCTTGAAGGCACCTCTGATAGGGGAACTATGCAATATCCAGTTTTTTTTAGCAGTTAAATGTATTTTGTTGTGTATTGAGTGCAGAAAAGTTGAATTTAKTCTCTCCTGGTGCTGCTAAGATATCTTTATATTCTGTTTGGGTCATATTTTTCAACCCATTCAGTTTTCTCTACATTCTATGACGTTTTCTGAACTATTACGTCACCGTTTTTGCAACAGAACATCTAAATAAGGTCTAGACTTACCAACTACACTTTGGTGGTCTTAATTCTCCTCTGACTCTGGGTCAGATTATGGCACCATGTAAGACTATAATATATATTATAGGAATATTTTGCAGGTTATGTATAAAGCTCATAAAAATTTATTACCTCTAAACATTCAATTAAATTTTGTTAAGAGAGTAAGTAATTATAACCTTAAGGTGTAGAGATGTTTGTAAAGCCCAAAATTCGAACCAGTTTGAAGGACTGATGTACTTCAGTCTAAGGAATAAGATTGTGGAATAATCTGGAAAGTGATTATAAAAAGGCTGGCTCAGTACATTTATTTAGGAGAATGATAAAAATTAGATTGTTGAAGAAATATGAATTTGTATGTGCATTCATAGGAACTGTTGTTTGAGAAGGAGTTGAAGTTTTTGTGATGTTTTGTTATTGTTTGACTTTATTTTTTGTAAAAAAAGGGGCAGATATCAATAAGATTTTTTCTACTTTCTGCTACCTTTCATTTTATTTGTGCTTTTTATAATTATTTGTTGTATGTATAGCATTTGTTTTGTTTTTAAATGAAAAATAATAATTAGAAAAAATTAAAAGACTGAACGGACAAGTCTTTCCTCATTGACATCTTTCAATTCATTTGTAAAGAAAAAGTTTCCACGCTGCTATATAGTCGTAAACCCCTCTTATCAAACTAGAATAGACCGCTCTGGAAGCTGATAGGGCGGGGTGTGAAACTCCTCGTTTGGATTTAAAGAGACAGCCTGAAAATGAGTTGATCTGGGACACACCCCAGAAAAGGGGCGGGGCTTGTGGAGGAATTCAGACCAAAGCATTGCAGTTCCACTTTATATAGACCCCAACGGAAGGATTTAAATGTGAAAAAGA
The DNA here is from genome assembly GCF_001266775.1 of Austrofundulus limnaeus. Lineage (NCBI taxonomy): Eukaryota > Metazoa > Chordata > Actinopteri > Cyprinodontiformes > Rivulidae > Austrofundulus > Austrofundulus limnaeus. The sequence goes on along the minus strand of NW_013952409.1, from coordinate 5,212,831 downwards.
AGGATTTAAAACATGGCATGTCTCCTTTAAGACTAAATACTTTAAATATTATTAGTCGAAATAAATTATCTTTTTATTTACAATTTGATTTTTACCAAGGGCAGACAGCTATACATTAAAATAGTTTTTAATTGAATTACTTTTTATAAGAAATAAAGCATTGTTGGGCTATGGAGTACAAACACGTCTGTACGATGTGTTTTGAGAGGATGCAGAGGAATTTTCGTGGCACTGACCCATGGAAACTGCTGGTATGTGGTATGTTTCAGGGAAGAGGGGCCTCTCTGTCTTTTTCTTCATCTTGTGCTTCACCGGGTTTCCCTTTTCACATATCAAGCGTTGTTTCTTCCACACAACTCCACCTCAAAACGTCCCTCCCCTCGCTCCTCTGCCAAACGTCTGGCTCCGAAAATGAAGGAAGAAAGCTAAAGCCGGCACAAATCTCAGTTATTATTAGTTTTACAGGATAATGTCGCCGAGAGGCCCCGGCTTCTCTTTCACAAAAGACAGAGAAAAGAGGGAGGGGGCGGGGGTACTGCATGGATGAGTGGATGGGTTAGATAATAGATAAGTAAATATGTTGTCATAGTCAGCATTTCATGCTCTTGATTTAGCTTTTGTAAAACCTATGTAGATTTATTTTATTGCTTTTCCAAAAACAGATGAGACAACAAATAAATTATTTTAATTTTAACAATTTTTCTTCAAAGTACTTTTGCTGTGAATTATCATAAACTGTAAAAACTTCATCATATAAACASAGTTGAGACTTCAAAGAAAAGGGATTGACTGCAAGAAATGTTGCTTTTTATTAAACTAAGACACAAAATCAATTTCAGGTTGTAACAATACTTTTTCCAAGTCAATGTAAATACCTTTAAATCGTCAGGAAATGACACGTTTACAGCAGGAACAAGAATGTGAGTTTGTTTTTGTCTGGGATTTTGAAGCAGAAGGTATTCATGTGTTTGGTTTGCAGCAGTAGATGGAATGCTGCTAACATCCCAGACACTCGCATACCATCATCCACTTCCTGTCAGGATTATAAGACTGGATTTTACAGCACACTTATGAGCATGATATAACGTACAGTAACACCCATAAAACAGATGAAAGTAATAAAACTCAGAAATTGGGTGTTCCTCCGAGCCTTAAATGACACATAATGTGGTTTGGTTGCAAACAACAGGAAGGTGTGAATCATCGTGTCAGCTATCGAACCAAATTAGAGAGTGAGAGATAGGAGCACCTCAGAGACAGAGTCTGCTGATGGATAATCAATCCGTTCAAGGACTGGGTCCTTTTGAAAGACAGACATTTCTTTCATCTGACAGGTGGTCTCTGGAGGCAGAGACGGATCGGAGCTCTGTCTGCWGGATAAAGTGTCTGCAGGTCTCGGAGGGCTTCGTATCACACGACYGTCCAAATTAATTCCAGTCCGACTCATGGCGGAAGATTTGGTAGCTGTCCAGACACAGGTGTAGCTCAGAGGACCGGGCAGCTCTTCAGTCCTGAAGGATGCTTACTCAAGTGGCGTGAAAAGGATTTTACAGCAAGCAGAGTGGAACATGTGAGGTGTATGTGTTATAATRGAGACCAGCTTGTGGGCTGTGAGGTTAAAGGAGGTGCTCAGACAATGCTCATATGCAAAATCAATGAGCTTGCAGCTTGAGCCCTGTTAGACACAGGAACAAGACCAGACCAACCAGTTTATTTACAGGCAAAACTTTTATTTTGAAAAGTAGATCCCATCAAACACAAGAGTTGCTTAGTCTTTAAGCTTAAGCATAGCCTGATAAAAAACAGTCACCTGTCTTACGCTTTGCTTTGTACAGAAGCAAAGCACATCTGAGGACTCTCGGATACTGAGAAATTAGAAAATGATTTATTGCCGGAGGTGTGGACTCTGTTGAAGTTTAAAACGACTAGCTCTGATTTTACCCGATCACTAACGTTTGGCCATGATGTATGTAGAGCGCCAGCTCAACTGTGAAGGAAGCTAAGAAGCTAACCGGAAACTGCGCTGTAAACAACCATCTCCTACTGGGAAGAGAGAAGTACCAAGTTGAACGGGATGGCTGTAAATGAGTCCTGCAGGCTTTGTGAGACAAATTTAATTTAATTTAGAAGCCTTGTAAACACAGACTGGCTTCATTCACTTCCTCCGCTGCCGTTGCTGAAACAGCGCAGAAAATCATCATTTCACAATGTCTCCTCCTGTTCGCTGATTGGTCCAGTTGAAATTCTACCGTGGAAATCCTTGTCTGTGGGAGAAAACCCAGATGAAGCAGTGAAGGGAAACTAAAATTGAGCGGAACTGTGTAGGAAAGGGCCAGGCTAGCTTAAGTTTTACTCAATTATTTGATTTTGTACTCTGGAGAGTCAAACAGAACGCCTCCAAAACACAAATGTTTTCAGGATGAGTCATTTAATGACAGCTCTGATTACACTTGAGTTAAAAACAGCAGGGTTCAGCTGTGGATAGAGTCTGGGTGTTACGG
>NW_013952409.1:5207686-5209537 GCF_001266775.1 Austrofundulus limnaeus | reverse complement strand
TCTTACGCTTTGCTTTGTACAGAAGCAAAGCGTATCTGAGGACTCTCGGATACTGAGAAATTAGAAAATGATTTATTGCCGGAGGTGTGGACTCTGTTGAAGTTTAAAACGACTAGCTCTGATTTTACCCGATCACTAACGTTTGGCCATGATGTATGTAGAGCGCCAGCTCAACTGTGAAGGAAGCTAAGAAGCTAACCGGAAACTGCGCTGTAAACAACCATCTCCTACTGGGAAGAGAGAAGTACCAAGTTGAACGGGATGGCTGTAAATGAGTCCTGCAGGCTTTGTGAGACAAATTTAATTTAATTTAGAAGCCTTGTAAACACAGACTGGCTTCATTCACTTCCTCCGCTGCCGTTGCTGAAACAGCGCAGAAAATCATCATTTCACAATGTCTCCTCCTGTTCGCTGATTGGTCCAGTTGAAATTCTACCGTGGAAATCCTTGTCTGTGGGAGAAAACCCAGATGAAGCAGTGAAGGGAAACTAAAATTGAGCGGAACTGTGTAGGAAAGGGCCAGGCTAGCTTAAGTTTTACTCAATTATTTGATTTTGTACTCTGGAGAGTCAAATAAAACGCCTCCAGAACAAAAATGTTTTCAGGATGAGTCATTTAATGACAGCTCTGATTACACTTGAGTTAAAAACAGCAGGGTTCAGCTGTGGATAGAGTCTGGGTGTTACGGCCTCAAACCCTGCCAAATAACAGTTTAGTTGGATTACATATCTTAGCTTTGCTTTTGTGCTTCTGATCAGCGATGATTTCATTTGTGCAAAACKGGAACCGTGGAAAACTGATGCAAACTCTGCTGTGAAAGACTGCATTGACCTATATTTAACTTACTTTGTTCAAAAATGTTTCACTTTTTCCACAAATAGCTTCCATTTCACTTCTGCTCGTCTCTGCTCCTCAGGTAACCGTGTAACATTCCTCAACTTGACCCCAAAGGTCAGAAAAAAGGAAGAAGTTTTTTAGCTGTTTCTCCGGTGACTCTCAGTCCAGGRGTTCAACTGTGAGGTCGGATTTACTCAGAAGTGGGGGGTTCATAAGGTCTGGTCCAACTTCAAAGCTCTTCATGTTTCTTGTTTGATCAGAGCTGATGCTGAACCGGTGAATTTTAGAAGGTTTGAGATTCTTAGAGCTTCTCATGTCACTGTGCACGCAAACACAGTCCAGACTCACACTTAAATACATTTGATCATTCTGTAGGATTTCTAATTTAAACAATGTGACACAATTGATCAATTTGATGAACTTTATCATTCCAGTTTCATTTTTTATTACAAAAAAGCCCAGTTTCTGAGCATGATTCATTTTCACTGAAAAAAAATCATAAGCTGATGGACGTGACTTAAATAGTAAAAGGAAACTTTACWGTGTAATCAGAGCATATAATGACTTTTATTACCTAGAAAAGCTAATGTCAGGTGGAAAAAAATACATCAGAAGGTCAAAATGTTCATTGACAAAATGCACTTGTTTTGAACTAAAATCAGTTAAACTCACTTCGATTTGACTTTGATGGGAACAAGTTTTAGTTTGGTTGTTGAGACATGTTTCTTTGGATGAGAGAATATGTCTGACCCCCACAGCACCCTGCGCACCCCTGCTTCCCACAGCCTTGGTCTGGTGGATTTGGCGTGCTGTTTATTTCTGTTTGATAAACTTTTTTTTTCTAACTTTCTGTAGCCTGCATGTGGTGAACTGCTGCCTCCTCTGTGTTCACGTGTCAACATGTGGGTTCGCTCTTTGTTCYCGTCTGAACCATCAAGTCCTCATCAGGTCGTTTGTTTGGCTCGGTTTTCTTTCGCCGTGCATTCTTTTGCTGCGTTGTGTGTATTGGGGGGG
>NW_013952409.1:5204597-5207250 GCF_001266775.1 Austrofundulus limnaeus | reverse complement strand
GTATTTCAGGGTGGGGGATATATATATATTCCACTGGGGGGGCTACTGTTTGTAAAACTCCCTTCAGAGTTTGTTATTGTAGGTTTATATGAAGTGACATGTTTGTTTAATTGGAAATTTGATTGAATCTTGGGTAAAAAATAAATTGTCTAGGAGCCTCCTTTGATTTTTAAAGAAATAAATCTGCAAACAGTTTACAAATTCAGAAATGACTATAAAATTGCTGTTTAGCTAATCAAAAGGCTATTTATCTGAAGGTTTCATAGTTTCTAACAACAAAAATGAACCACAGCAAGAATAACTTTTTTGTAGGATGTGTTTTGTTTCATAAAGCTGCAGAGCTTGTAAACAATTTTGTAGCCACATTAGAGTCATTTAGATGTTTTTGTCCTTTAAAAATGTTAATGCATTTGTAAAATTCTGCTGCATTTTTTTAATGCATTGCTTCTTTTAGCTGTGGTAAAAATCGTTAGCTTTTGTTTCTTGACAATTTCTAATATAAATCTTAATTTAAAATAAGGAGAAGCTTGCCTGCAGGGGAAGTTTAGTTTTGTGTTCCAATTGTTGACTTTATTTTAATCTAATGATCATTGGCCCAACCAATGACATGTATCTTGTTGTTGGCTTCATTTATTTTGTGCTTTGCAAATTTGCAGAATATTTAAAAAAAATTAAATTCAGCAGCATTTCCCTCTTTTATATTTATTTGTTCATGATTTGAGTTGTTGTTTGTTAGCAAATTTACTTGTCAGAAGTTTTATTCAAGGTGCAAGCAAATATATGTAGACTAAACACATATTTGTGACAGCAGAGTCTGCTTAGTTTTTATTATTGTCTTTACTCACTGCAGCAACAATGACTTCACAGGTTTAAAAGTGCAATAACACGCACCTTCCACTGAGAGGAGCCACAGACACAGAGGTGATTTGGCAATCCAGCATTTATTTTTGGCAACAAGTCATTAGAATACTTTGGACGCATCCGTGACAGCTTGTTTTTAAAATCCTACAAATCTTGTCAAAAAGAACAAAAAATAAATTAGAGACAGTCTTTGTTTTAAAGGGACCAAGCTGAGTTAAAAATAGAGCATCATTGGCTGTTTGAGCTTAAAATAAGCTGCAATTTTATTTGAGGTCTGTTTTATCCCAAAACATTCTCCCTAAATATAACATTTGAAACAAAATAACACTGATTGATTTGCTAATTGCCTAAATCTCAGTTTCTGTTGTTCAACCTTCAGGCAAAAAACTGGGATTCAGTTCTCATGTGCAACTTATTAGACAGTTTATTKTAAGGTTGTTAGTTTTTTATTTTTTATTTTCATGCATAATTTCATTAGGTTTTAGTACAAACCATGGTTAGTTTGGTTATGTAAAAGAATGCTGTCATGTGAGTCAGAGTGAAATCTTGAGTTCTTTAATAAAAGCAGCTGTAGAGTGGATCATTTTGGTAATCAAGACATTAATCTGCTGCTTTTAATGATACCAAAGTGTCTTAGTGTAGTGTAGCGCTAATAAGTTATAGTCATTTTCTGAATTCAGTGCCTGTAACATGGTCACACACATTTGCATCAGCTTTAACCTTTTGAGCCCGACGCTAAAAGAAAAGCTAAAAGAAAACATAAAAATAATTCAAAGCAAATGTTCTGCAGGAAAACATAAAGCAAGCAGTCTGTCACAGCTCAGGAACTGAAATTATCCTGTTTTTTCTCAATTCACCAGCCTTTTTGAAAACCATAAATAATATCACATTAACCGTCCAAACTACAGATGCGTGAATTTGTGTAATTTTCCTCTCAGGTGGAGATTTTTCCCCAGCTGACTTTTCTGCTGAATTTTATTCAGTGACACACTTTTTGGCAGGGGTGTCTCTGCCTGGATTGCAATCCAAGCTGGGTGTTTTTCTGTCTGTAATTGGTGTTATTGTTCAGAGTTGTGCATGATTGTTGGCTTTTAATCACATTCAGATGCTCACTGGTTTGTAAGAAGCGGCTGTCAGAAGTAAGGAGTGTGTGTGCACGGGGGGAGAAAGGGAAAATAAAATGTGTTTTTAGGAGAATGGATGAAAAACAATGACTAAAATATGTTTATGGCACTATTGTTTGTCGTGTTAGCAAAATATCTCATTCATCTGGATTTAAATGAAGATGAATAAGGTTAACATAGGCTAAATGTCTACAACTTAATATCCTTTGGTGTCATTCCAGTTCTAAATGTCTGCCAGTGATAAACTCCAGCTCCCTGTGACCCCAATTACTAAAGTGGACAAAAGAAGATGGATGGATGGATGGATGGATGGATGATGAATGGGTGAATGGATGATGGATGGATGGATGAATAAATAGATGGATGAATGGATGAAGGTTGGATGGATGGATGGATGGATGGATGGATGGATTGATAGATGGATGAAAGGATGGATGGATGGATGGATGATAGATGAATGGATGAATGAATGGATGATTCGATGGGTGAATAAATGAATGGTTGGATGGATGATGGATGAATGAATGAATAGATGGATAGATGGATGGTGGATGGATGAATGAATGAATGGATGATGGATGGATGGATGGATGGATGACAGACGGATAGATGGATGATGGATGGATGGATGATGGATGGATGATGGATGGATGGATGATGGATGGATG
>NW_013952409.1:5198383-5200883 GCF_001266775.1 Austrofundulus limnaeus | reverse complement strand
AGAGACTGTGAAAACCAGTGGGCAGAGGGCTAAAACAGTAACAAGCACTGTTGCTGTCAGCTTCTGCACCTGATCAGAGATAACACAGAAAACCGTTATCAGCTGAAGGGACAGCATGCTGAAGCTTAGATATTAATTTCTCAAGCGACAATGTATTTTAATATAAAAATAAATAATCTGGGCATTTATTTACGATGCCCCGAGGTCAAATCTTGCATTTTAAAAACTTGAAGAAAACCCTGTCGATTTCTTTTGAAGCCTGAATGCTAGTGGTCATCGAGCTCTCCTCACTCAGTGGGAGGCCATTAGGATGAATAACTAACGAGCGCACTCACTTGCCAAAAGAAACAGGACACCTCAGACAACATGGTGGCCCGCAAAAACTTCAACAGCAGCCAAGTGTGGCCAAAGGGTAGAACTGGGATTGGTTCCAATGCTGGCATTAATAATTGAAGCCATGCACTGTGTGAGGACTATAAAACAGAAATCCCCTGTCTGTAACAGAATTACTGTGTTTATGATGCAATCAAACAGAAAAGAAAATCAAATTAGAAGAGTTAGCTACTAGTTCAACATCTTTTTGCACATGTTCCTGTGTGCACATGTAAAAAATAACAAAGACGTGTGGATAAAAGCAATTTAGCACAAACAAAAATAATTCCTGACAAGTGCTGCTAATGAAAGAGCGCACCTATTAATCATTCAGGGAAGTGAAACGGTTGAATTTTTCATCACCCTCTCATCTGAGTTGGTGCTATTTTAAACTACATAAACAAATATAAACCGTGTTTTTGTAGAACATGATGCACACCCACACTGGGAGAGATCAAACCGCCTCAGACAACTGAGACAGTATTCTGCACGGGGCGATTCGACTCAGCGGGGATCTTTGTGAGTCCTCTCAGAAGAGATAAGCTGTTTTATGATCAGAACTCTGCTGCCCCCCGACAGACAGCTAACATGAATCCCCCGGTGATCAATGTGTCACAGCAGAAATGATCAAGGTTTGATTTAAGGTGAAAAAAGCAAAAACTGTTCACRATATCAGACAAAAAAGATGTCACTGGTCACCAAATTTGCATTTTGTGCTTTCAAAGGGAACAAATGAAACTATTTATACTTTTGTGTTAATTTGAGTTTAGATCTGTGAAATGTCTCTTGAAAAAGAAGTTATCCTTGGAAAATCTGAAAAAAAAAAGTTTTAAAAATAAAGTGCTTGATTTACCTGCTTCATTGATTTRCTATTTTACAAAATAAAAACCGGCGCTGTCAAGGTACGACCTCTGACACTCGAACGGCTCAATAATTAATCTTTCCTGGAAACACCTCTATGTGTTTTCATTCAGCCGACACATTTGTAAACTATTAAAGCAGCTCAGGAACGGCCTCCTTTCTGAGCGTCACAGTTCAACCAAAGAGGCTGACTGCCAAAAGTTTGTGGCGTGGGAGTTTGTTACTAAATATAGGCATGTTTACACGGTCAGGCAAGTACACAGAGTTTGGATCAAAGTTTACACGTGATGCTGAGTCAGCAGACAGSAGCAAACACAGCCGGCGGGGGTCACACTATTGTTTAATAAATCATTTGTCGGCACCAGATGCAACTCAAAGTGAACAATTCTTCTTTTCACATTTAAATCATTCAGCTGGGCTGCTGTAGGACTCCTGAACATTTAGAATCACGTCACTCTAACTCTGCCTTGGCCACTTTATCACTGGATTTTAAATTGCACAACCCTGACCATGTTGGGATCTAATTGCACTATTCCAACTATATTGTCTTTTCTGATTACTGTATTAAACTGGTGTACATATCTTTTAAATATTTTATTCTATTTTTTCCTTTATCTTTTGTATTTTCTATATTCCTTATATTTTATACTTATTACACCTTTTACACTGAAGCAAATTCCTAGTCTGTGAATCCTGTTCATGGGCAATGGCAATAAAACTGACTCTGATTCTGATATAAAGTGGACCTGCAATGCTTTTTTTTGCAATTCCTCCTTATTGTAACTCCACAATCCCCTCTTTCAACTCGTTTTGAGGCTGTCTCTTTAATTCCAAAAAGAATATAAAGATATCAACGCAGCACCAGAAGAAACTAAAATCGATTTTTCTGCACACCTAGAGACTCCAAGTACCCAACAAAATGCAATTAATGGCTAAAAAAGGTTTTCTTTTACATGATATGTCCCCTTTTAAGTACACGTTAATACAAACTACACACATCCAACAAAACATTGTTAAATTTTCAGCTTCAAATATCTATCAAGTTATCATTTCAAGGCACTAAGAGTATCTTCAGGTTACAATACATGATTTGTTGTAGGTCTCCAGCTGAGAATCACAATCAGACACTGGTTTTGCCCACAGTTGTTTTTTTTCACACGTCTGTACAGAAAACAGGAGATTGTTTGTGTGAGGATGAGAAAGTTGGACCTGACAAAACACACAGGAGACAAGGTGTGATGAAAAAGATAACCCTGCTTTAAAGTTT
>NW_013952409.1:5195372-5198318 GCF_001266775.1 Austrofundulus limnaeus | reverse complement strand
GATATGTGGAGCCTCAAGCACTTATGTGAATGGTTCTTTTTGCTAATGTGTTTTTATTACTTATAATTGTGTGTATGTGTGCATGATATGTATGATTTGTACCACTACAATACAAATTTACCTTTTTGGTGTAAATAAAGTAAACAAATCAAATTACTTATTTGTAAATATGCAAATCAAAGCTATAGTGCAGAGGTGCCCAAAGTGGGGCCCGTGGACCAATTTTGGCCCGCCAAACCATTTGATTTGGCCCACCAGCAGTTGTCCTGGTTATTAGATTGCAATCTCCTGTCCTGTGTAGAAACACTATATTTCCACTTTTCAACTATTGGTCCAATTATAGGTACAAGGAGCTGAAATCTGACAGTCTTAACTCATGGTACTCACCTTATCTTTGAATTATGTTAAGATTGAACATAGAATACAAATAACTACAAGAGACATTTAGATTTAAGCACACATCTAGATTTGCACACCTTATACTCATACCACACTTATACCACATATACTCAAATTTTAATTTATGAAAATCCCATGAGCCTTTGCTGCCCGAGCACATGTTGAATTTTCTCCATGTCCATGGGCTGAAAAAAAAAACAATGTGGGCAACCACACTGGCTGCTAGCTTATTCATAAAAATAAAACAACGTTAGAAGTATTTGCATTGCATGTATTATATTACCGCATTTGGCCCGCGGCCCTCAGACTGATTTTAATTTTGGCCCTCTAAGGGAAAATGTTTGGGCACCCCGATATAGTGGGACTTGTTGCATAAAAACATGCATGTCACAAAATGAATGAATGAATGAATGAATGAATGAATTAATTAATTTAAGGAAGCACAAATATTATAGAACATCATAACCTAAAGTTGGCTGTTTATTGCTCTTAAATCGATGCTCCTCACACGAAGCACCACCAGCAGCAAAGACAAACACTGTTTTTGTATTAAGTTGGCTCCTGTATCACCAAAGCAAGAAGAAATAACACACAATGAGTCCAAATTACCAGCTGAATAATAAACTGGCCTTCAGCTGTGCGAACAGGAACCAGCGAGGTGGTAAATTTACAACAACACAGACTTGAGGATGTAACCGGAGCAAAGCAGCCGCTCTGTTACACAACCTAAAACAGAAGTTCTATAATTTGTGAGAACGTGCCCTGCCCTCATGCTCGCACATGTGCCACAATAATTATACACACAATSGAGCCAGCTGGATGGTGTGCATGTGATGCAATCAGGTACTTGATTGTGTGATGAGCCAAGGTCGTTAGAAACGAACAATGAGGGGGATAATCATAAAGGACTTAGCTGACTGGACCTCACCCCACTCTCTGATTGGTGGCAGAGCCACAAATGATTGTTTATTACAGCTGSCCTTTCTTTATTTTGGGGAACATCTTTTTTTTTAGCTGTTATTCTGCTGATGAAAGAAAACACATCAAGAATTTCAGTGAGGATTTGTGTATTTCTGGTCATTTGTTCTTCACAGTTTTTAAACCCCATCAATGAAATATTTGAGTAAATATGAAATGACTGAAGCTGATTAAGCTCTACAGCTTCATTTAAAATCCCTGGGAATGCAACACTGCTGCTTGGGTACCTGAGGGAAGTTTAAAGATGTTTTATGAGCTAATTTTTAGGCTGGTCATGTTCCGTAAAATTGCCCCTCAGTCCTCTCCTCTCTCAAAAAAAAAAAAAAAAAAAAAAATAGCTCAGTCCATGAGAATTTGAGATTCAGGCCTGCTTAAAAAGCAAATCATGTATCCACACTTACTCACGGCGCCCTGCGCACACTGCGGCACCCACTCCACACCTGCAGAACTCCCCACAACAGATCTCCTTTTCAAAMGCTGAGCCCAGTGGAACGTTTGGTGATTTGGGTTTTTAGCTGAGTCTGAATTATTGCAGCGAATGAGGGAGGAGAGTGTTGGAAACTTGAGGCTTCTTCCAGAGAACAGAACAAAGCCTCGTCAAAAAATCCTGCAAACCCTGAAAACAGCCCAAGGAAGGCTGGAGGGGAATGGTTTTGATGGTTTTGAGGTGTGCAACTACTATTWTGTGGCACACAAACAGATTCCTCCTCCTTTTAGTAAGTTGATCCGAAGGAACTTGAGCTATGTAATGCTCTGACTTTAATTACTGAAGTCATTGCAGTTATGAAATTTTTAAAAAACTCTCCTCTTTTTATCTTTTTTATAGTTACAGTTGCATCATCTAATTTCCCACTGTCTAAATTTCCCATTTCAGCTCAGATGTCTTTTTGTTTCCAGTCCCTTTAATTCTTTGCTAAACTGGTTTGAATGTCAAGTCTCAACACTTTGACAGAAAAGACACATTTAAGTGCAGCTTAAACTGAAGAGGAAGAGACGCTCCAGCCTTCCTTAAAGACTGAATAAATTCTTCRTTTCTGTCGGAGCCCCTCCGTCTTCATGGTGGGATTCGGCCTCTGCTGGGAGTTTTATTCTGAAAGTCAGCGTCTGTGGGGTTTAATTGGATTCACATCTTATCAGAAATCTTGCCGTGTACATCCACTGCGATGCAAACTGCAGGGCGCGAACACTGATCGTATCTCACCAACAGGCAAGGAAGTCAAAAGGACATTTGTTACAACAAAGCAGAAACGTCTCATTTCCTAGAATGACCTGAAAACGTGAGACGAGAGAACCTAATCGGTGCAGTGTTTAGCATTGGAGAACATTTCTTTTTCAAACTGGTTGTGCAAAAAGCTCACAGGTCACCAGTGCTGAAAATCAAATCAGTAATTCTTCTTTCATCTCCCTGTTTGAATAGATGGAATGTCTAAACATGAACAGTTTTGCACCGTTATAAAGTTTTACAATAAACCAAAAATATTTAATGAAATCTGAAGGCTGTAGCTACAGAAGACTGTCTCCTTCCTGCAAAACCTTAGTCTTTGAAAATAAACCAGAACTATATATATA
>NW_013952409.1:5188850-5195362 GCF_001266775.1 Austrofundulus limnaeus | reverse complement strand
TATATATATATTCATGATGAGAGGTTTTCGGTGAGGTTTTGTCATTTATTTCCAGAGATTTAGCTGGAAAAATACAGCTGTGTTCTGAAGGATGGTGCAATAAACTGAGTTTTGTTTCATTACTGTTGAGGTAAAAAAGGTAAAGTTTTCAAATCTCTGGACAATAATCTGTTTCCTGTGATGTCTTTGAGAAGCAGACTTGTATTTAGGCTGTGACTTGGAATTTAGAAGTGACATAAAAGTTACTGTATTTTTCTGCTGGGAATCTGTTTTTTTGTATTAATACAGCAAGTTAACCTTGAGAACACAAAGGTCAATTTATTTCTTACTTTGTCAAAATCAGCATATCATTAAGAATACACTTCAAAGCAGGAAAAAATGTCTCAGAAGCTCTGAGATGCAAAAAGAAAAACAGGAAGCTGTGCTTTTTTGTGGTGTTTAGTTTCTGTTTGTTTGTGATTTCGGTAATCTTCATTATGCTGATGTTGCAAAGAGAAGATGAGCTTTTTAAACCCTTTAACAGTTGCCCCGAAATTTCKTAAAAGCCTTTCAACATGTTTTTTTTCAAGGGTGTCAAACTAAAAGCAAGAACTGGAGGAAATCCTCTGGTWCTCTAGTTTTCAAAATAAAAGCCCCTAGTGTCTGTAAATGTGGAACAAAGACTGGTAATTGATCACTTATTTTCTGGCTCATCTAAGAGGAAAATATACATTTTTCCCTCCCTTCATCTTCTATTGAGAAAAGGCAAAGTTGTAGTATAGTTTTAAAAGTTATTAAATAAAAACATATAGATGCTAGCTTTCACACTATGTCTGTGGTTTGTGATAAAGTTTGCTAATGGTAAATGGACACAGACAAAAACATCATCCTTTACCTTAGATGACAGGTGACAATCAGACAAAATGCACTGTGGGAACAATCACAACTCAATTAAAAGTTAAGCATAAATACTTTCTTATCTTTRCTCATTCTGATGCTGCAGAAAGCAAGAATTTGTTCATTAAAAACCTGTTTTTTCTCTACAAACGATGGGATCGTGTTGCTTTTGAAAACACCTCCATAAACCGAATGAGCTGCAAGTGAAAACATGCGAACAAATATCATAAAAATCGACATTTTAATGTTTTTAACTGAAGTAAAATGTCCCATTTTGTCTCAACATAGCTGCTGAGTTTCATCCATGACCTTTTCTACTCCCTGTGAACATCCCGCGCTTTGCAGCACCAGCTCTCTACGCCTCGCTCCTAATTTTACCAACAGCGAGGAATGCACATTTGCAAGTTTCTTCCTGCAGCCTTGTTAATCACAGTTTCAGTCTCAAAGGGCTCCCCAACGCCCACTTCATAAAAAAAAACAAGAATTCATTATGTGACCTCTTCAGCCTATAAACTGTCAATGAACAAGAAACACAGGCRTCTGAACGGCCCCTTCAAATGTGAGTAGGTGTGTGAGAGAGAGCGGTGGTCTGCATGTGGAGGCAAGAGAGGGAAAACAAGACACATGCCTTTGAAAACTTTKGATGAATCTGTTTATTCAAAGTTTAGAACAAGTTACATGTGAAATGTATTATGTGTAATAATGTTGTGCAGTGAATAATGACTCATTTGTTGTGTTTTCAGTCGAGCAGTCATGGAAATTATGGCAGAGGGTGAAAAAACAAAAGCCTTTACTCTGGTCTTGAAGTCCTAAGAAGTGTGCAGTTTGTGTTGTGGAGGTGCAATGCAGATGTCTTCAGCAGCAACACTAGATGTGATGAACCTGCTGACAAAATCCTAACAGGGAGAGAAGAAACAAGGGATCCATCCCAATGATTTCCACAAACATCCTATTCTCCTGCTGGTTGTACAGGAGTGTCTGTACTTGAAAAAGTGAGGGGAAAGTGAATTATGGCAAGAAGGAAACAAATGAATCTGTGCGAAATGGCTTAATTTATTGCACGTTTCATCATCAATCTTAATCAACACAGGCATTATTTATCTGGTTTTACTTAAAGTAAAAAAAAAAAAAACATCCACTGGCTTTTCCTGCTTGAAATAAAATGTATAATTTATAAACAAGCATTTTTTTTTGTCCAGGAAAAATCAATTACATGGCTTAATAGCTTAAATATGATCTCATTTACCTTTAAAATGTCAAACCAGTTTTTTTCTCCAAACACTGCAGTTTGAGGAATTTCAGTACAAATACAGTGAATTTTATAACAGAGAAGCTTAGAAATGTACAAGTTTAAAGTTTAAATTTTAACTTTTAATAGTCCAAATCTTATTTAAATAATTTCTGATTAAATTAAACACATAAGAAATTAAGAAAATAAAGCAAACAAATGCTAGTGAACATACTTTTTTTTTTTACAGTTTTGCAAAACCAGGTTTTAACTAAAGCTTTCCTTGCAAATTGTATTTTTTATATCTGACTGATCTCATGCTGGGTGAGGACTGGTGATTTTTTTTTTAATTAAAGCTGAAAAGTTCATCCAACCATTATTGAGCAGCTAAAAGCATATTTATAGCCTCTCAAGAGCGCATTTCTAAAGCGTATTTGTCTCTAACTGCTTCAGCATCATGCTCTATGAGTTATAATAAAGCCTGATAAAATATGTTGTACTTCAACCATTACAGAGAATTAAAAACCTCAGTTTTTGTAATCCATCATATTTTGTTCAGACTAGTCTTGGYCGTGTGTGTTGGTGCAGCAGATATCCAGTGTGCACACAAATCCCATCAGAGAATCAGTCAGAGGAAATTAGATGCAGCACAGCTGACTGTTTGGACTGGAGACACTCTAATTGTGAAGCAACCATGATGAGGCGGAGCTGCAGACAGTAGCCTGGGTATGTGTGGGTTTTAATCCCAGTTTTAATCTAGATTACATCATCATCTGGCCTGTCTACAGCTCCTCACACAATGATCTTCGCCCCCACTCACTTCAAAAATATGCAAATGAATCAGATCCGTGAAGGTTACCTTAGGACGGAAACAAGGAAGGATCTATTTATTTCCCATGAATACAACATTAATGAGGAGGTCTGGATGTGTTGTCTTTAAAGCACAGATTAAAAAAAAAAAAAAGAAAGATCCCTTCCAGCCTGAGCTGGCTTTGCTCATTAAAAAAAAAAACCCGAGGATGATGTAAGAAAAGGGATTGCCACTGGATTCACAGAATAGTGTCTGGTCTGAGACAGCTGTTTCCGTTTCTTCCTCTCTCAGCAGATTTCAGCAGCAGGACTCTGGCTGAGCATCCACAGTGAGCCAAGCAGATTAGACCRTCAAACCCTGAACAAACTAGAAAAAAACAATAATAAAAATACAAACTACAGCCCAGAAAACGGATTTCTCTCAGATTACAAGGACAGCTTTTATTTGGAGCGCTGCAAAATACATCTCATGGTTCTTAGAGCTCATTCTCACTCTCTCTTGAACAAATATCCCATTTTTTCCACCTTTTACACTGCAAAAAAATGTCCACCTAACCAAGTTTTAAAATCTTATATCCAGCCAAAAAGTCTTTTTGATCTTGTTTTGAGACTGATTTACTAAACAAGAACTGATTGTGTAAGAATAATAATCTTGTTTTCAGAATGTGTAAGATTATTTGTCTTGTTAGTCTGAAAATTTGACTCAAATTAAGTCAAAAATTTCTGCCAATGGAGTAAGAAAGTTTTACTTGGTAAGATTCTTGAAATACTTGTTTTGACTCAGTTTTTTCTTATTTCAAGAATCTTACAAAGTAAAATTTTTCTTACTTCATTGGCAGAAATTTTTGACTTAATTTGAGTCAAATTTTCAGGCTAACAAGACAAATAATCTTACACATTCTGAAAACAAGATTATTATTCTTACACAATCAGTTCTTGTTTAGTAAATCAGTCTCAAAACAAGATCAAAAAGACTTTTTGGCTGAATATAAGATCTTAAAACTTGGTAAATTGACAGTTTTTGCAGTGTATCTTCTCATCGATTAAAAAAAAGGAGAGGCCATCCTGCATAAGTTAAAACGGTTTACTTATAATTCATATCAGAGACTTGAAAAATAATTTTCTTTAAAGTTCAGGCATTCAAACAAGAGAGAAATGGGTATATAATATTATATGAACTCAACTATCAGTTTATTGATATTTTTCCCGGAACATGGCTTTAAGCTTCTTGAATATAAATTAAGATGTGCACTTCTTTGCATTCATGGCAGAAACATCGAGTACGTAGTATGAGACACGTTTCGAGATCATACTCTATAGGCAGCATGTCAGAAACAAACAAACAATATTCTAAAAGTTTTGTAAGTATTTTCACAGTGGAAGGAAAAGCAACTTTGGATTTGATAGTGCGTGTTTATGGAAGCAGCCTGCTATTAATGTTGCTGCAAAGGCCTTCTGGTCAGACAAAGAGGACTGTCCATTTTAAAGGGCTGTTCGTCCTTCAGTTTCTTATCACCTTGGAGACAAAAAAAACCCCTTTTGTATTCAAAATAATGCAGACACCCTCATTAATGAATAATTAGGCCTTTGAGGCATCAGTACCGTTGCAGTTCTTTGATTTCATGCAACACAAAGATTAATGAACTCATCTGGAAGTTTCAGAAAGCTGCAGCTGGAAGACTGTGGTTGTTATTTCCTGCAGCTTTGTCGCCCTCGTCGAGCAGAGCCAGAGATTCCAGCGTGTGCTCGCCGTTCTTGTCCGGATGTGACCCCGGGCCGCACTGAGGTACRTCCTCCTTCTTCTCTTCCCCCTCAGCCTCCTGCCCGTCTCCCGCCGCGGCGGCGGCGGCGGCTGCGGCGGCCGCGCACTCCTCTTTGAACAGTCGATCGTGCTCCATCTTGAGCTCTTGGTAGGAGCGGGAGAACATGTGGAAGATGGAGGTGGCGGGGAAGGCCATGATGAGGATCCCGCTGAGAATGCTGCTCAGCGCTACCACCTGTCCCGGGATGGACCTCGGCACCATGTCACCGTAGCCCACGGTGGTCATGGAGATGATGGCCCACCAATAGGAAGCGGGGATGCTGGAGAAGTCATGAGGACCTGTGAGCTCGCTCTCAGCGAGGTGGACCAGAGGGGAAAAAAGGGTCACAGCCACACAGAGGAAGAGCAAGAGAAGCCCAAACTCGCGGGTGCTGCGTCGGACCGTCAGCCCCAGCGTCTGCAGGCCGAGGGAGTGGCGAGCCAGCCTCATCACGTAGAGAATCCTCAACGCCCGCAGGATCCTCAGCACCAGGCCCAGTTTGTCCAAGTAACCCTTACCCCCTCCCGGCCTCTCGTGCTCCGAAGCCGGATCCTCCTCCGTCACCACCAGCGAAACGTAGTAGGGCAGGATAGCCATGGCGTCGATGATATTAAGTGGCCCGCGGAGGAAATCCAGTTTGCTGCGAGCCTGGATGAAGCGCAGAAGGAACTCCAGAGAGAACCAGGCCACACACACCGTCTCTATGATGAACATGTTGTAGCATTTCGAGGAACACTTGCCCTGAGGTGGAAAGGAGGAGATTTGGAGGTGAAGAGGGGGAAAGAGAGAGAGACAGAGAGGAGCAGGGAAATGACAAGGAGCAAGACGGATGGAGAGGGAAACAAGAGAAGATGGAGGGGAGATGACAAAAATCCTGAGGTCAGATACTGTAATCATCCACAGCAATCATTAATAAATCAGAAAGTCACTTAGTATGCTTAAACTACTGCCATTTCACTGACTGATAATACAGAGACATAATCCATCATTTATTTAGCAAAGAAGACTTCAAGGATTGATGTAACACTTTGTAGTTTGGCAAAACACAATTTTGTTTTTCCCTCAGAGCAATAAACTAATGGCTAAAGTAAAAATGTTCTGTTTTCACTTCTTTTTCAAACAACTCAAAGGGATTTTAAGATTTCCAACAAAAAAAGTTTGTACATTTATTTCTTCTGTCTCCTTTTTCTACACTGTAAAAAGTAACTTGTAAGATTTACTAGAAAAAATCCTGTAAATGATTTGCACTAACGTTTGTTAAGTAAATTTAAATGCTACAAATTCATGTAATATTTACTCTCATCATTATCTAGTAAAAGTTATTCAGAATATATTTAAAGATTTGTGAATAAATCAGGTAAATTTGAATTAATTTGCTCAATTAAATCTTGTAACATATACTTGATCAAATTAAGTAAAATTTACCTGATTTATTCACAAATCTTTAACTATATTCTTAATAACTTTTACTAGATAACGATGAGTAAATATTACATGAATTTGTAACATTTAAACTTATTTGACCAATATTAGAGCAAATTGTTACGAGGATTTTTTTCTAGTAAATCTTACAAGTTCTTTGTAACAGTGCACATGTGTTAAGCACAATATTGTAGCATGACACCTCATCTACAGAGAGAGGTGTAGCTCATGTTGTAGTTCAAGACTTCACCACCAGGTGGCAGTTTTGAAGAATCTTTATTGGATTCTTCTTCATGAACAAAACAGACAAAGTGAAACTCACAGGTCTTATTACCACTCTCACTTATGGTTACTTCTGCTGAACAGTTTAACAC
>NW_013952409.1:5182356-5188534 GCF_001266775.1 Austrofundulus limnaeus | reverse complement strand
CTCCCCTAACCACTCCGCCACAGCCGTGTGTATTGTTTATTTATTAGATTCTAGTAGTTTAGAAATTCAGATTTTTTGTAAAATTTAAAAGAATAATTAAATAAAAGTTAGTACATCCAAAAATCTTTTTTTTAGTGTAGCCTCTGCCCATTTTCTGCACTTTTCTCACAGCACACGGTCTACATTTGTCATTCTGCTCGGTGACTTATCTAATTCCTTTCCATCTCATCCTTCTTTTATCCCACAGCCVCCCTCTCCTTTCTCCTCCCGCCTCTATTTCCACCTTCTCATCACTCATTCCGTTTCCTCCTCCATCACCCTCTCCGGACGCCCTCCTCCCCGTATCCTTCGGTGCCTCGCTCCGCTCTCTTTCTGCTTTAAATCCATCCTTCATTCGGTGATTCTCTAATTGAAACACATCTCCCTCTGCAGTTTGTTCATGCGTGCGCAGCCTCCACACAACTGCCCCGTTCCTCCAGCTCTCATTTATAACTTGTGCCCTCTCTGGCTTTCTAAAAGATCATCATCCCGTTCTGACTCTCTGTCACTTCAGTCCTGCAGAGAGATGCGTGTCTGCATAATTTGGGCTGTTACTGAAAGGCTTCAACTGCATTCATTGTGAAACTATTTCACTGGGTTACAACATACTGAGGTTTTGGATGGCACTAATAAAAAAATGAGCTCATATGAATTTTTATCCAAAATATTTCATCAAGGCAGTCTTATGCATTTTCCCAACTACTTGGATACTTGGCTTGTGACCATGGCGCTATTTCTGAACATGTTTTTAGCTCCAAGTTATCTTCTAAGGCTGTTCATTTTTAAATAAATGAGTGTTTTCCTCAAATTTTCAGTTTTTTTTGGTTCATTTACATTGATAGATGTCATAAAAACAGTACATGTGAGTCTCAGACCATTCAAACAACTGTAGCTCACAGAGATAAAAAACGTTACTTTTCAGATAATAAAAAATACTGATATATTTGTGTAAGCGGGAAAAGAACACAGAGTAGAAGGCAAACAAAAAGGGGAAAAGTACTTATAAAGGTGTGTTTGTTGAATTTCAAAATAAAGTGTCAGAAAAGTTGCCCCACACCGTGGAATTTACCATCATCTCTCCTGGTACTAAAACAGATTTTCTCTACATTCATGCAGGACATAATATCTAAATCCTTTCGTTTCAGCCAAAACAACCCAACAAGCCAGTGAAGAGGTAAAAGCTTCTCTGTCCAGATTTGCTCTCGGCAAATCCAGCTCTGGAGCGAGGCCAAAACGGCTCTTTAGCTCAGAGGGACACTGAAGAGTTTCTAAAATGGTTTGAATTTCGACAGCCAAACTTGGCTAAAGACAGAGATGTGTCAAACATGAAGAAATGAGGGAAGTGCTCTTTTTGTTTTTGTACTTTGTAAGATTTACATCTGGACAATTAGAGCTAATCATTAAAGTGCAAGCAGTGAACGTTTAACATCGGTGAAAAAGGAGTAAATTTGATCAAGTGCTACATCTCACTCCATCTCTGTAACTACCCTCACAGCTGCCACTGAAGGGCAGTTCATCCATTCATCCATCATTCATGTCTCTGTTAGTTTTCAACACAGTGTTTGTGTTTCTTACCACTTCAGTGGTTTGTAAAGTAAGACATAAAAGTCTTGGTATTTTATCTTTACAGAAAACTGWTTTTTAAGTGCCTAGGCTTTAAGGTRCAYATATCAAACTCAAGGCAWGTGGGCCAAATGTGGCCTACTGCARCATTTYATGTGGTCCATGAGAGCTTCAAAAGTGTATTGTCTTATAATAAGTGYATGCTGCTTCAAAGCCAACATTGACCATAAACTGCATCTCCCATAATGCCTTATGATTATTTTACCTGGGCAATGACAGCACCTCACTACTAGGTGGAGGTGCAAAGGGTTTAAAAGTAGCCAGTAGCCAGCAGTGTAAAATCTTCCTTTTTCTGCAGCCCAGTTGTACTGGTAAGTAGGAATTTCCCACTTACAAGTCGTAAATATAAACTAGAACAACCTCTCCAGGGGGAATTCCTTGTTGGAAAGTGGGACGAACTTCGACCACCCCAGTTCAGAGTTCAAGATGACTCACCACAAAAATACTTTTATAGTATTTGTACACGTAGTGCTTTTCAGTTTTTTTCACAAGAGAAAATGTTAAAATGCTGTTTCTATGCAGGAAATACCATGTAGAGCTCAGTTATTGCCCTTTAAGGGCAAACATAATGCTCATGTGGCCCTCGCTGAAAAGGAGGCTGACACCCCTGCTTTAAGGAATCTAAGATTAAAGAACTATCAGGGCTTTTTTGAGAGTAATCAAGCATTTGTAACAGAAAATAAAGCACAACAGCTGACACGTCATCATCCTACAATTTTATGATGAAAACGTCTATTTACAAATTCAATTAAAAAAAAATTGGCGCAAAGATGATTTTCCGTGGGTTCCCAAAATATTTAACACACAATAATGTTTCAGTTTTTAGCTACTGTATTTAGTTTGAATTACTACTTTAGTTGTCATATTTAACCTGCATAATGGTGAATGGGTTTGCAGCAGCGATGCAGTTATCAGTCCAGGCGTCGCCACAGTAAAAAGTGGAGCCTTAATGGTTTCATCAGAACACTGCAGGATTTCTCCAGAGGTCCGAAGGACTGAGTGAGGCCTATTTGTTTCTCAAGCTGAGGGAATTTAGAAAAGAAAATGACAGATTCGATGGTTTAAAGGTCCTCCTCCTGAGAGCTGCCACGTCAATAAATCATACCTAAATATTAACCTTTATACCTTTTCTCCTCAATCTTCCCCAACGTGTCCCGTGTTTTTCTCCTCTGATGTCAGGAGCTGCTGAGATTTCTGGCTTCCTGTCCTGTATTAATCTTTAAGACCCTCTCTCCCCTTAGTGTATGTCACGTCTGCCACCAACACTTTTCACCGGTCGTTTATTTGCCTCCTCAGCGCTCGCTCTCGTCCTGACATTAGGCCCCATCAGAGCTTTGTGACACCATTCCTAACCTTTGCGGAATAGGTTATTTTGTCACAGCTGCAAGCTTTTCACCTCGGAAACAAAAACGGGCGCAATTACACACACAATAACCTTCCAAAATACCAACTATTACCCTGACATCTCCTGTGTAGCGCTCTCTGAGGMCCCAGTGACAGCACATTTCAGCACAGAAACTGTTTATCCCAGCAGCTGCCTCACACAGGGTTTAACATTATCACTGGCATTAACACACGCCAATGTCAAACTCAGACCACAGGGAGGGCGAAGAACAACGTGAAGGGCAACAATAAGTTAGTATTTTAGGACCACTCATTATTTCACTCTCATTGATGTGAATGTGAATTTTAATAAAAAATATTAAGTATACTTCCACAGAATCTGACAAACAAGAAGCACGTTTTGACCTCAAGTTTGAAAAAATACCCAAATTGTCAGAATTTGGCAGTGAGTAAATGATGACTTTTTTTTTAAATCCTTCAAAAAAGTTACAAAGGAGAGAACACAAACTGCARCGCATGATTTAACCAAAAAGCACACAAAAATAATTAATAAACAAAAGATAAATGTATAGGCTCTAAAACTAACAGCTGTGATTGCACATATCTGCTTTAATGAAAACTAAACGAGGCTGGTTAGAAAATGGAATGCACGGTTTTAGCCAAATCATGACTCACCATCTGGACGGAGCTGCKAAACAACTGCTTCATGCAAAGTAGGGCTTAAAACAGATTTGGCAGRTGTTATTGTTTCTTTTTTTTACACTTTTATTAAACTCTAAATAAAACAGAGAGGACGTGACAGAGRCGAGTCAGTCGAAAACAGTAGTATCCAATTTTTTTTATTTGTATTTTTTTTGCATCTGACAGGCAGACTGATGACCTTCTGCAGCCATTACTAATAAAGTTTTTGACAACACATACTTTAGAATATCATTTTTAGAATTTGTAGCAGTTATGTTATATATCACCAAATGCAATTTAGGTTGAGCTGGATAGAGTCTAATATTTTTTTGTTGGCATGACTGAGACAGACGAAACGATCATTGATGCCCAGTTTTATCAAGACTTTATTGATGTTGTGGTAGATTTATTGGCTGGAATGAACAAGTGTGCAGCTTATTTCCYGAACTATTCTGCTGAACTTTATTTGAACATAATTTGCTTCCAGATTCAGTTTCAGCAATTCTAGTTTCACATACAGTATCTGAACAAACTACTTGTGAAGTTATTTTTATCTTCCTGTCTGTCGAGACTCCTGCCTCTGAGTTCCCTTCAGAACTGAGACTTAACAGAAATGACCAAATGCTGACAAAGCGTCTGCAGCCAAAACGTTCATTATGTAATATCTGAGGAGATAAAACGTTTGAAAGACTACAACTCTGCTGTTGGAAAGTTCATATTTGGGTTAAACTTAGATTCCAACGATTGCTCTAATTTAATGCTTGAGTTTGTTGCATAAATTATAGAATAGTCAGTGTGTTATATTACTGTATGTTAATGATTGGGTGAAAAAGATTAGAGAAATAAATAAGAAAACCATATTGTGCTCTAACTTCTGTTGTTTACAGGCTGTATGTGTTTTAAACCTTATCAAACAACCGTTTAATAACTAAATAAAGGCCTCATGTTTGAGTTTTACAGTCTTGTTCCCATCTTTACATCTACCTACCAATGACTCACTACYGTTCAGTGAAATAGCAGTTGAGTGCTTCAACAGCAGGGTCACTCTGTGTATCATGGGTTTGAAGTGTAAATGTGTTTTTTAAATGATTAATGACTTTTATCAGCTTTGTTTTTACAGTACTTCTCTATCAGATAAATCTCCCGTTACCCTGCCACCTTCAGTCGTAATTAGGGCGATCTTTCCTGTGTGGATGGTTATTACTGCTTCAACTTTGTTGATTTTTAATGAGGCTTCCTTGTCTTCTGGTTCGACATTTGACTTTATAAATCGTCACTCTGGCACAGTCCATCTATACAAACCTTGGGTTTAGTCTGTCGTGATGATTCTACCATCTTGCTGATGAAGAACTTGAGCTGGAAACGTGGACAAAAGAAATAAAAAAATCGTGCCCATCATTTAGTTTGTCCTCACAGCAGACCTTGAAGACTCTATGCAGTATTGACTATTTTTCTTTATGCTTTTTGCTTTTAAAACTTTAATTTCTATAGGAGGAAAAATTGAAAGGAGACGTGACAAAGAGGTCTACAAAGAAAATCTGAACAGAAGGGCGAAGGGAGAGAATGATGCTGAGCGCCACACCGTAACCTTAACCTGAAATCCTGCACAGTATTCACTGTTTCAGCATCCTCCATTTAACTGATTATTTTGTCACCACATAAAGTTAAGAACATTATGTACACCTGGCTATTTTATTTGGTACAATTTGCTAATAATCCAGTTTGTTGARCCATGTTGTGGCCATTTTTTTTGGCTTGGCTTTGACCACTGGACGTGGTCTTCTGCTGCTGCAGCCCATCTGCTTTAAGGTTTAACATGTGCATTCCCTCATGGTATACTGCGTACTGTAGAGGAGCTACTGTTGCCCAGCTGTGGCAGGCCATTTTGACATAAAATTGGCTTCACTACACTTAACGTTCCAGATGTCTGAAATCAATTTATGACTAGTCATACTAGTAAATAAGAGATCACTAATTATGTTTTGACTTGGCAAAATACCTGTTTGAGAAATCTCTAATTACATACTGACTAAATGACATCAGATTTAACTTAAGGTTGTATGGAGGCTCCAATTTAAGATTTCTTAAAAGGAATTTTGACAAATCAAAAACACAGTAATTTTTAAGGTAGTTTTGACTACTTGGTATTTGCTTTTAAGATATCTCACTTTTTGTTCTGACCAGTCATAATTTCAATTGAAGATATTATTATTATTAAATGATGTCATAATTCAAGATATCTTGAATGTATTTGTAGATATCAAATATATCAATTTGACTAGTGCAAATTAAATTGCAGATATCTTGAAAGTAGAGATATCTAGAAGTGTAATTATGACAATTAAAAATTCCTTTTAAGATTCCCTCCATTGAATTGGATATATCTTGAAATGTTCTATTGACTGTCATAATGTTGATGTATTCAGTTACCATTCAGGATAGTCAAAATGTAGTTGTTCCTAGTCAAAACTCCATCCATCCATCCATCCAT
>NW_013952409.1:5177460-5182300 GCF_001266775.1 Austrofundulus limnaeus | reverse complement strand
GCCCGTATCAAATGGCCCGGTACCCCATACTCCCAGAGAACCCCCCACAGGGCCCCCCTTGGGACACGGTCAAACGCCTTCTTCAAGTTCACAAAACTCATGTAGGTTGGGCGAACTCCCATGCACCCTCCAGGACCCTGCTGAGGGTGTAGAGCTGGTCCAGTGTTCCACGACCAGGACGAAAACCACACTGCTCTTCCTGAGTCAAAACTCATTTTAGATATCTAGAACATAATTAAAGACAGTCAGACAAAGCTTATTTTATGTTAAAATGGCCTGCCATACAGTCTGCTCATTCTGCTCTGACCTCTGACATCAACAAGACATCACACAAGTAATGATCACTATTCAGACCATTCTCTGTAAACCATAGAGAGGCTTTCATGCTTAAAAATAGCAGATCAGCAGTTTTTAACCCATCTGGAACCAACAAGCATCCAGACTCATTAAAAGTCTTGTTTACTTCTTGATCCCTAAAGGCATTGAGTTGCTTCCATAGGATTGGCTAATTAGCTGTTTGTGTTAACAACCAATTAAACAGGTGGACCTAATAAAGTGGCCTGTGATGTAGCCGTTTCATTTCAAAAGGTCTTGATGTAATTTAAGAAAAAATGAGCTTCCATTTCATCTTCCAAGATCATGCTGACCATTGCCTCTAATGACTTTTGTTCTGAACACCGAAACATGAACGTAAGTGTGAACAGTTTTATCTCCAGGTGAGGCAGCTGCACMGGTTACAGGGCAGCACATCCCTGATAAAGACCAACAGCTTGTTCACGCACAAACACAACCGAATGGAGATAAAATGAACAGGAGCAGGGCAGACAGAGGAGGAGAGGAARGAGACGGACTGAAAAGGAGAGAGTGGAGGGCTGAGGGAGGAAGAGGAGCACAAGATAACCTGATGAAGAAAACATGCTGTGACATCGGAGGTGTGGGCATCCCTTCAAACTCTATATGTCTCTATTCTTCTGTCAGCACACATACACACACACACACACACAATGTAAAACCCATAAATAAGCAATAAGGGGTTTCTTTTTCTTTCAGCTTGGTCTGTCTTTTGGGGATTTTTTTAATAAAAAAAATGGCTGCACATTTTTTAAAACMTTTGAAGTAGCAAAAACACATAACTTAAAATTAATATATGCTGTTATTTGTATGCAGCAGGTAGATGCAAAGTTTGTATCTGACTTCTGCAGAGCGAAGGGGGTGCTCGATTCTGTGGAAACTCAAAATACTGTAATTCAGCTGAATTCACAGTGATGGGCGCCTGCAGCTGTGGTTGTACCCGAAGCTGCAGCTCTTCTGATTGGGCTTGAATTATATTGTAATTTGAACATTAAAACTGTTTTATTCCCCAAAACCTATAAATTCTTCTGTTTCTCAAACGTCTGTCATTCTCAACCTGTCCAGCAGGTGCCCTGTGTGTCTTCTTGTTCTCCACCTGTGCTTCAACATTAATCAACAGGCAACTCCCTCCCACCTGCTCATCATCAATAATTAGTCTCAGTTACAAACCTCTGCTCTTCTTATATTCTCTAAGTACATTTACTTCTTTGTAATTTTATCAAGTATGTAAAAATACTTTTACTTTTATGTCATTACATTTAAAACCWAAAAATTATACTTTTACTTCATTAACATTTAACACCTATTTCAAAATAAATCTGTCTGAACTCATCATGAAAGGAGTTGTTTATGCACTTTAAAAAATTAAGTGTTGAATTTACTCAACCWAGTAGAGTAAAAATGAAGCAAYAAACATATTTTGTTTAATAGAAAATACGTTTATTGATCAGTCTACTCARCTTGGTTTAGTGGAACCAGTTTGGTCCAGTAAATTCAGCAGTTTATTTCTTAGAGTGTGTAATTTGGATTTCCCGATTTTTGTGAACACTTTATTTACTGAAGTACTTTTCTCATCATTGAAATTTATTTTTACCAAAGTAATTTTCTATTAAGGTATTTTTATTTTTACTTAGTTATTTTTATCAAGTACTTCATAGACCTCTGAAGAAGAGCCGTTTGCTAACCCTTTATGGTATTTTAGGTTATATGTTATTGTGGTTGCACATTTTGTACTTTCCTGATCACGCAGTTGGAAAGCTGACTGAGAAACCTACAGAACAAATTACCCTTATTAACTTGAGTAAACAGTGATTATTCTGCAGACTAAATAAACTACACTTGGATAAAAAGTTAAATATATTTTTTGTCCTCCATTYRTGACGCCCYTCTAGGTGGACGGCACACGTAGAATTTGCCAATACTGCCTATGCCACAGTTAGCTAAGTTTGGTTTCAGACTCCTAACAGACTCAGTGGAATGAAACCCTTGCACTGGTTCTAATGTGTCATCATTTATAAAGTCTGTTTCTAAAAGAGGAGAATCAACAAACTCTACATTAAACGGTCTGCGTAGCTGAGATATGAACAGGAGACCTTTAAATAAAGTATTTTAGGAACAATGTGTGCGCTAATAAATGAATAGCTTTTTTAAAAGGTGTTACCATTTAAAAGAAATAAAAAATCAAAAGTAAAATGAGTCTCAGGACCACAAAGCATCTTTTGTTAAACAAACACAAAGTGTCTTCACAACATCCTCAGACTGTGACTGTTCACATAATGCCTTTGTTCCACTGTCTGCATTTAAAAAATAAACTTGTAGTGACTAAAACATAGATCTATTGTCCCAGTTCGACAAGCAAATGTCTGCCGATTGTAATAAATGTGACGGAAAACCAGGTTGTAATTATAAAGATGTCACAAAACTTTATTTTTGTTAAAAAGGTTCTGTCAATAAACCTTTAATGTAGTCAAATTGTGTTTATCTTGTGCCAGAACAGTCTTTATAACAGACAGGCTTGTTCTTCTGCTGCCAGAGCTGCTTGAAACTAATGCTGCTTCAGTCCACGTGTTCTTTTTGATTATATTTTTCATAGATAGTCATGAAAACAAAACAAAAAATAGTTACATAATATAAGAATAAATCTTAGTTTTAAAGTTAAGATTTAAAACTGTATTTTCACAATGTCTATAAATACACGTAAATGGCATTACTTTATTTGTCTATGTTGAGCAATCCCATCTGAGCATGGGCAGGATAAACACCTCATGTTTTGCTCTCTCTCTCTCTCTCTCTCTCAGTCCCACTTGGCAGCCAAGCAGAGCATCAGATCCAGCTCCTGAGCAGATTGGCCATAATAGGCATTGAATCTGCTTGGCACTCAGGCAGTAACACTCGATGTACGCCTACTGAGATAAACTAAGAAAAAATGCATGTGAATGCTAATTAATTCTTTTTAACATGCATTCAGTCTGAGACATTTTCATCTAGTACAATATAGTTCAGTCACAATATTTCTAGTAAAGAATCTTAAGAAAAGATAAATATGAGAATGCGTGGTTCACATTATGGGGATAACTCCCTTAAAAGAGATTTGAATCTCCTCAAAAATGACAAACTAGCAGGTTGGGAAAGATTCATGTCATCTGTAATCATACATTTAACAAAATATCTTTCAACTTCAGTAAGGCATTATGTTGAGACAACCCTAAAGTAGACCAGATTAGCTTACATCAGTTTCTGACTTTTTTTTAAGATTACAAAACAGAAATCCTGACTATATGAGCTACACGTTTACTACCAGAGCATGTGSCCTCTTCCCATTGGTCCATTAGACTTAGTCACTGTTAAACATTCCAATGGAGAAACCTTGTATATACATGCTCACAAACAGGTATTCAGATCCAGGTGTTACTTATTTACATTCTATGTTGGGACTGCGTTGGCCCCTAAATGTGTATGTATGTATATATGTATGTACGTATATATTAGGGGAGCAACGATACTGAAAATTGACGATTTGGTTCGGTTTGATACTTTAGTGTCACGGTTCGATATTTTTTCGATACAAAAAAGAGAAATTTCCATGCCCATTTTAGCTTGGAATCTATTTAAATTAATTATGAACATTTGTTTTACCTCAAAAGTAAAGTTTTTTTAATTAAATGTTGCTGAAACAGCAAGTTCCTCAGTGGATCTGCGCTCAAAAATGCAGTCTAGGAGGAGTAGTCGAACACAGATCCACTGATCCTTCAACACAGAGCATCTTCAGAAGACAAGTTGATAAAGTAAATTTTAAAAATCTATATTGTTCGATACAAGTGTGTATTGAACCTAAAGCACTGTTCGATACGGCTCGATATGGGTACATGTATTGTTGGACCCCTAGTATGTATGCATATATGTACATATTGTTGTTTTTATTATATTCTACTCATAAAATTATACGGAGTACTTTTCAGTGAGGCTATAATTATATACACATATATTTTGCTGCTGTGTTTTGTTTTCTCTCTTTTTGCAGGTGTGGAGTCAGACTACAAATGTGTTGTCTTGTGTTTTCTTAATGCATCTCTCATATTTTTTTGTTTCCCTTTCAATCTCTTTCTTCACTTCTCTCCTTCTTCTCTTTTTTGTTTACTTTTTCCCTCTCCGTGTCCGTTATAATGAATTAATCCCAAAATAACTTACAATAAAGGATTAAATATATATCAAGTGGAGCATCATGGTGAAATGCCATGATGCTGCAGTGCAGAATATTTGCCAAGATAAACACACTCTTGTATTGTCTTTTCTCCAATATATTTAGGATTTGAAATTGTAATTATCAGAAAAAAATTGTTATGCGAGCACGTTTCGAGTTATGGGAAAGGGTAAAATAAATACGTGTGTGAAAAGCATGAAAGCCATTCAAGTTTTTGCCTTTGTAACATGGCATAAAAAATACTGATATACTGTACACACACACACACACACACACACACACACACAC
>NW_013952409.1:5167823-5177450 GCF_001266775.1 Austrofundulus limnaeus | reverse complement strand
CATACATACATACATACATACACATACATACATATACATATATATATATATACATATATATATATATGCATAGTACGGGATTATGTCTATGCAATTATCTCAATATAAACACTGAGTTTACAGTGTGTGATAAGAAAATACACACCTAAATTAGATACTATTCAGTTGGTTTATCCATCTCTTTCTCCTCTCTATCCACAGACTCCTCTGTCGTTTCTTATTCCTGGGGAAACAGTCACATTAACTGCCTGCCTAAATTTCACCTCGCCAAAGCAACGAAGCTTACATTTTCTTCTATTTCTGTGTCTTCCATGTTTTAGTAATGGAAGCAAAACCATGCAGAGGGCAGATAAAGCCCACCACAA
Source organism: Austrofundulus limnaeus (assembly GCF_001266775.1). Classification (NCBI taxonomy): domain Eukaryota; kingdom Metazoa; phylum Chordata; class Actinopteri; order Cyprinodontiformes; family Rivulidae; genus Austrofundulus; species Austrofundulus limnaeus. Next base: position 5,177,085 of record NW_013952409.1, on the reverse strand, counting down.
AAGAAACCATTTTTAATTTGGCGTTTTTCCTTTTGGGGAGCACTCTAAAAGTTCATGATTGATGACGGGGCTTTGTGTTCAGGAGTTTGGTCCAACAGCAGGAGACAGTTTGCACACAAACTTAATTATCTGAGTCCTTGCTGTTAGGGTTTTTTTTTTTTTTTTTGCACTTTGTGCTGCAGTATGTAAATGTGAATATAAATAGCCTTGAATTGAATGATGCAAACACAATACTGAAAATAAATTTACACTTTTCCCAGATAAGACTGGCSGCTCTGCGGCTCTGAGCTGCAGGGAACAATCATTCAGGTTGCCGAGTCAAAGCGGTCAAAAGATCGGATAGCAAACAACAAAGCCCCCTCAGAGACGGTCATTTTTAAAACACTGCTTTGTTGATTCACGTAATAAAAATCTGCAGAGTTTAGAAGCAGGAAATGTGCATGCAAACCAAGAAAATCCTTCAGAGATTTTATCACAGCCAACACTTTAATCTTTTCCAAACGCAGATTCTCTGTGGAGCTGGACACCAGTGGAAAATGTCAAATGAAGAGGCCAGCTTTGTTTTTAGCTCCTGGCAGACAGAGAAATGACAAGCAAACGTTACGGCAAACACATAAATCTTTCTGCTAGTGTTTTATATTTACAGCATATGATATGAAAACCTAGCTCTGATTACACCAACTATTCAATAAGTAGAGTTTCAAATGTGTTCTTGAGCCTTGTGTTCTTTGAGAATGCCTATCACACAGTAACCCTTGTAAATGATATATTCATGTAAATCTCATGAGATGTTTAGAGAATGTGTTGAAGATGACTACTCCAAATTTAGCTTCATAGCTGTAAAACTGTGTAAAGCTGTGTTCACACTGTAGGGTTGGGCAAAATTGTATCGTGTGCAATTAATCATCAGAAAAACTTTAATCGATTCTTTTTGGCACTYGATGATTAATACGATTAATGCCACCAGGTAGACTGACCGGAGGTTTCCCCGGTCAGTTCACTGGTGCTCCTCTCCGCTTCAAATATGACAAACCTTTTTAAAAACCTTCTGAAATGTAYTTATCATAACTCCAGTTTTACTTGGTCAATCAACACAATTTAAAAATCGATGTGAAGCCTGCAGTCTGTACTTTTGAYACAATTTGGAACAGATTTTTCAGAGGGCAAATCTTTCCCACTAGAGTGATTGGTCATGTGACTGGGGCATGCAGCCATTCAGGGACTCCAGGGGGATTAATCATAATATTAATCGTTATTGGCTAAATACCGTAATTAATCATGATAAAAAATTTTTGGCCAATATTACCCAGCTCTATCACACTGATTACTCGAGTGGTCCCAATCTGAGTTTTGTTCTATATGGGACCTACATCTGGTATTTTATGACAGTTCAACAWCACTAAAGCAAATTTCTCAAATCAAATCCAATCCACTTTCAAATGTTGTCTTTAAATTGCTTTTGTCATGGTGAATTTTATCTGAATTTGTGTGTCAGATGTTAAAATTCTGCATTAGAGTACACGTTTAAACATTTCCCTAACTCTCGTCTTAAACTGAGAGGTGACAGATCCTTTTCTGTAGSAGGTCCAAAACTGTGGAATGATCTACCACTACATGTCAGACAGTCTCCTTCCCTCTCTGTCTTCAAGTCTCGCTTAAAAACACACTACTACTGCCTTGCCTTTGAGTCTGAGTGAGATGACGCAAAACCTCACTGTGTATCATAAAAGACATTGTTCTATGTGTAATGTAAATATTTTTTACTTCCACCAAGGGCGAGGAGGTAATGTTTTCGGTTGCGTATGTCTGTCGTTCTGTCGTTCTGTATGTGGACAACATTACTCAAAAACTTGTGAACGGATTGCCATGACATTTTTACCACATGTGGRTATTGGGCCAAGGAACACACCTTTAAATTTTGGTGATGTTCTGGATCACGATGCGAATAAAGGGATTTTTTTCCTTTTAGCACTCTGTGATAGGCAAAGCTGTGATGCTTTCACAGGGCTTCTGTAAAAACCAGTGAGCTGGATTGGACAGCACAGACTTCAAACTTTACAGCACTACTACAGTACTACTACAGTCTACTGTACAGCACTTTGGTTGGCCTTGTGCTGTTTAAAGTGCTTTATAAATAAAAGTGGTATGGTATGGTATGGTATGGTATGGTATGGTATGGTATGGTATGGTATGGTATGGTATTTCCACATTAAAACAAGCATCATAGAAGCCACTGATGGAGCTGCTCAGAGAAAAGGAAGTGAGATTTTGGACGTATTAGGGGCAACAATTCTGTTCAAGTTAAATGTGGAAAGGGTCAGTTAGCTCAGATAAMCTCCTTAAAATGGGTTAATTCCCAAAATAAATAAGCTGTAAATAAACTGTGATTTATTATTTGGTGAAAATTACACTAAAAATAGATCCTGTGGATCCTGAAAAGATTTAATAACAAACACAGCTGAACCAAAAATTAACAAAGCTTTTAAAACAGATTTTTTTTCCCTGACCAGTAGTGCTTGGAGTATGCATTAGGAATAATCCTCAACTACTGCCACACCAAATTTGAGCTCAGTATCTGTTAAATTGATTAAGTTAAGGTCTTTTTTTGAGTTAAAGTTGCTTAGCTGTGGTGGCCATCTTAAATTTGATTAATTCAGAATAAATTACTTTGTGAAAGTTTCATTAAAGCCTGTTCACTGGTTCTTGAGATATTTTACTAATACTGCAGAAAGTCAAACACATGCACAAAGACACGAGCAAAAACATGATTGCCCTTTAGCCGTCAGCGAGAGGTGATAAGTATTCTAACGTTCATGTGAGATAACACATACAGACTGTCATGCTTTATTTAACTAGATAAAGAACAGAGCTGCCATCCACGGCATTAGTGAACTATAACTGTATCTACATTCTTACATGAGCCGGTGATGTATGTTTCCTACTGTATGTACCCWTTTTATAGCACTTTGTCCCCGACAGTCTTTAAGCCTAACAGCTCCTCTGGGAATGCAGTAGATATGATAGAGGAGGGGGAAAAAAAAGGCTTTGTGGCTTGTTAGTCTGCACATTTTTTCTTACTCTGTCCTTAACCCAGACTCCTTTATTCCCTTCATACCTTTCAGTGCTGAAGTTACTTCATCTTAGTCCAGTGATCACCTGGTTCTGATTCACCTTGCTTCTTTCTTTCTTTCTTTTTTAATCTCTTGACAGAACAGATTTTTATACAAGTGTCTGCCCTCTGTGGATTCACAAGCCCAGGCAGGTTCTGTGGTTCAATAACATTATTAGGAAGGCTTTGGTTCAGGAGGAGTGAGTGGCAGTCAATCAGAAACTTCACAGCTTTATGTTCAAGTCACCCAGACCATGACTCATCCAGATAGTCGTGATTGATGTAATTATCAAGCAGTAACTTCCACCTCAATTTATGGTATTAAGGACATAAAGTGGTCTCTTCAATTACACCACAGGCCTGAATGTAACCTGATCAGGAAGCAGGAGAGTAAATCTGATGAAGATGAAAACAAGGGTCCATGCTGGCTGAGCTGGATGCAAAAACAGGAAAATAGATTCTGAGAAAGTTTGCTTGTAGGCTCTACTCAGGAACACAAGCACATAAATGAAGTRTGTTTGACATCTGAACAATGATAATATGTAAAGACAGGCAGGTGCTGCTATTCAAACTGAATTTGATGCTTTCTTTGCAGAGTCAACACGGCTGCTGCAGATTTGACTCTAGGAGATTATGAAGGTCATGGTGGGGATAAAACAGAAAAAGCAAGGAAAGTAGACAATGGAATGAGAAAAAGGCAGATAAGTAAAGATTAAGCGAGTAAACAGGCAAACAAATAAGCTTTGTTTTAACCGGGGTCGGCCGTGGCATAGGCAGTGTAGGCAAACGCTATGGGTGCCATCCATCCAGGGGGCGCCAAAAATGGGAGATGAGAATAAAAAAAAACATAGCTTTTATAGTTGATTTAATCTGCAGAATAATCACTGGTTACTCTGGCTTATGAAGGTATCTTGTATGAATTTCTCTGCCTGATTCTTTAGATTTATTGTTCTTGTGTACRGTGACCTGAGACATTTGTTGTGACTTGGCGTGATATAAATAAACTGAATTGTATTGAGTTGTTTGGTTTGAGTAGATGTGTTTACATACCCCTGAACCCCCTAGAACTGCTTCACTCCACAGTTGCTTGTTAACATGAAGGTGCTCCTCGCTGCTGTCAACAAACGTTGGCAGGGATTGGGTAAACTTTCAAATGAATTATATCGTTAACTATTTGATTTGAACAACCTGGTTTCTAAAGATAAAAAGTAAGTTTGTATGTATGTAAATTACCAGTGAAATTGAGAAAATTGCTCAAGGGGCGACACTTAAATTCTTGCCTAGGGCCAGCTCTGGTCTCGACTCACATAAAATCCTGTTGCTGCAAAGCTGTTTCATGCATAGTTTCTGAAAACGTAAAGGAATTATTAATCATTCTTAAAGCAATGCCCTATCAAATACTTAAGAATAAGTAAAGTTTTGTTTGCAACAAGTTGTTCTTTAGGGGCAAACAAGAATATTTATATAAAATATTCCAGAAAAAATAAATAATCAATATACCTGCATTAATGTATCATCAGTTGATAAATAGCAGAAATGCAGACYCAAAACACAACATTTAAATTCTGCTACAAGTACATTCTAGTGTTTAATGGAAAAATGCAAATATCAGTTCTTCTAAGAAGCTGACAKTTGATTGAAAAGATGTGAACATTCAGCCGTTCATTAATAATATGCTACGTTTCTGACTAAGTTATCATGAGATACAACAGRGAGACAACAGAGTGTCTAAGATGGTTAAATATTTTGTTTTGAACCTTTAAAATTTGAAGAATAACAGTTAAAACTCCAGTTTCAGRTACAACTATAATAACGCACCAGTRTTACATTTTTTTAATGCATCAGCTTGAATAGTTTTAACAAAATGTTGCAAGAAGCTGAGGCAATAATGTGACAAGAGAAAAGAAAAACTTAAGAGAGCTTTATGCATAAAGACCAGAACACACTCATCCAATAATCCCTTGTTTTTTAGTTCTGAATATTTTCCCCATTTCTCATTTTATATCTTTCTTATASTCCTTACCAAACAGAGGCAGGTAGAAGGGCGAAGTGAATTATAAGTGGACGTGGGAATTGTGTCTCATACCACCACAGTGTAAAGAAGAGACACAAACAACAGGGCCATGTGAATTAAAGATGACAGGAATCCTGCAGCGTGTGCCTGGGCTTGCTGGCTGGGCATGTGAATGGAGTTTAGAAGATGAACACAGGAGGATAGTCAGACAAACCCATGAAAGCAGCAGATGGGCTTGTTTATTTGTGGATGAAGCTGCTATTCTCCCTCTAACAATGTGCACAGACATGCAAAAAGACCCTTGAATGAAAACATTGTCTCAGCAAATGTCCTCATAAGGCTGTGAGACGGCGGCGCAAAACCACAAACCTATTAGGATGTTACAACCCACATTGTCATCTAATGGTACAGAGAGCCACAAAGACAAACTCAAAGCAATAAAGACGTTTCACAAAATCCCTGCTTTTTTTTTTTTTTTTTGGAAACTTCTATCCCCTGAATCACTGCAGCAAGACAAAAACAAATAGTTAGACAGTGAAAACCCTACTGAGCCCCTGAGAGGATGTTGATAAAAAAAGGCTTTTCATGCTCACAAGAAACTTAATGAGTGCACACTGGAAAAATATTTGTGAGAATGCAATATTATCAGCTTTGCACCAGATAGTTTTCTTGTGCACATGAAACTTTCTCATCCACACAAGCAAATCTTCTTCCCAGCATATAAGATAAATATCATTTAAGGGGACATATCATGCAAAATYCACTTTTTTAGCCATTRAATACATWTTGTTGTGTCCCTGGAGTMTATAGGAGTGTGGGAAATTTGAATTTAGTCTCYCCTGGTGGTGCAAGGATGTCTTTATATTCTGTTTGGGTCATATTTTTCAACTTGTTCAGTTTTCTCTATTTTTTATGACATTTTCTATACTTGTTTTTGTGACAGAACGTCTAAATAAGGAATGAACTGATGACAATTTGGTGGTCTTCATTCTCCTCTGGCTCTGGGTCAGATTCTGGCTCCAACATGTAAGGCTGGATGAACAAGTTTTTTCTTGTTCACAACTTTTAATTCATTTGTAAATAAAGAWTTTCTGTACAGCTACATAGTCATACCTCTGCTATCAAGCTACAATGGACTGCTCTGGAAGTGCCTCATTTGGATTTAAAGAGACAGCCTCAAAACGAGTTGATCTGAGACACACCTCAGAAAAAGGGGCAGGGCTTGTGGAGTTACAATAAGGAGGAATTCAGACCAAAGCATTCTCAAAGTCGAACAGCCGGGTACTTTGTCACGTGACCATGTTGTAGACGGAGACTGACATATTGGTTTGGGGGAAAATAGGATGAGTTCCTCTATGTGGAAAATAGGAAAAATTGTGAAAAGTTGCTTTAGGACTGCACTTCTCATGTACAAAAAACATCCAGAGATAATTTTTTTTTCTAACTGCAAGAGTGAGGGGAGAGAAATAAGACACGTGTTGTCGTTCTGCCTCTGCAGACCTCCGTGCTTCTCCTTGTTTAAAAAAAAAATTGCTTCATTGTTTTGATTTAAAACAYACTAAAACTGGCTAAAATGAAGAGTTAAACACTCAAAACTACACACTAACTATCAAATCCAAACATGTTAAAAGTCACAGATCTAATTAATAAAGTCCTGCCCTCACCGGCTCTTCGTTCTTGCCAATCTCCATTCAAATTTYGCCTCTTTTTATTTTCYTMTTGCTGTAGATTTTTTACTGCTAGTCACATAACTTTGAGCCTCAGTCAAAAAAGAGGTCTGGGGGGATATATTTTTTCGGTTTAAGAGAAAAATGAGACTGACGATGGACAGCGGTGTTTTTTCCATGAGATCACCGTGTTTCCTGCTCCCTTCAGCTGCAACGCGCTTCAAAACAGAACGTTCATTTTCAGAAAAAAAATATTAGCCAAAGATATGCCATTTATCGTAACCGTGATTTTCTTCTCTTGATCTAATGACACAATTTAAAAACTGCTGTATAGTTTGAAGTCCCTACTTTTGACACAGTTTACAACGGAGTCTCACAATGAGTTTTCCCCCATTAAAAAATGGAGGTTGAAATCACGTGACTGAATGACATCATGCCGACTTCAAGAATTGCAGTTCCACCTTATATAGACCSCAAYTGAAGGATTTAAATAYRGAAARGAAGGATTTAAAAGCAGGATATGTCTCCTTTGAAATGGGACAACAGAATATGGGTTTATAAGAAAATAAATCGAAGTTCCAGAAAACACAAAATACATTCTGATGATGTCATCTAAAAGCTCAGGAATTATAAGAAATTAAAAGGGCTAACTGATTAACAAACACAGCTGTAATGTTTGTATTGGCAAGGTCAGAATAAATAAGTTATCCTCTCTCTGTTAGTGTGGTGGTAACACAGTCCAGCAGAATTCAATTCCCCGATGAAGCATTTCATTGTTATTTTGTTTTATCTGCCCCCCCACACACATAAATTGTTTTTATGAAATGTCCTTGTTTACTGTCCCCCCACTAATGAAATGTCCTCCCTTGATCTTATTTAAACAGAGCCTGACTACAGACCACACCACGTTATGTCTGCTGAAGTAAATATTCACAGTTTTAGTTCACACCAAAAACATCCCAGAGTCAAGCAGAATTATAAACAGAGTTTTCAGCCAAATCTGGTACTTGAGTGTTTTTTAACTATGTTCTTATGATGGCCACAAAAAAAAAGCTGGACTTTTCCTGCCAACATTTTCAAAAGCCAGTCTTCAGCGTTCACAACTCATCAAGTATTCTGTAACCATCCCTCTCATCCGCCTCGCTAAATTCTTCAGTATCACACTCTCACACACTGGATCCTTTGGCTGCCTGACACTGCTTAAGTCAAAATCAATACACAGACACCGCTGCTGATGAGTCGTAAAGAAGCCTACGTCGAGCAATGACATTCTTAGATTCATGCTCAAACTTCTTATCTGAGGTTTCGCTTTTTGCTCGGCTGTAAAGAAGAGTTTCTTATTCTTATTCGTCACGACCTGTTTGGTTAAATAAAAGTCAAACAAATATAAAACATCAAATAAATATTTCCTCACAGCAAAGCATTAAATACTTTGTTTACACAGAATATAATGATTCTATTTGTATCTTCTAACCATAAAGCTTCCCTGTGATTTTTCCTGTTTCTGCCAAAAGAAAAAAAAAGCATTTCTTCATCAATAACAGGGGACTGAAAGTCAAAACCTTCCTTCTGAAAGAGCTAATTATGTTGTTAGAGAGCACTAAAGTTGGGCAACATTCATTAATCGACAGGCTAAATAGCCAATTAGCAAAGTTGAGCTTTGAAGCGTTTCATATCCTGCAGTGAGTTTGGTGGGAAAAGAAGGATGACTTTAGGTGAAATAAAAAATGGCTGGACTGTTAAGCATTAAAAAAGCGCAGCTATAAGTTATGCCTTGCATATGGTAATTTGTTCCTGCAGTGTTTCATTGATCATCTCTCCCAGAGTTTTCTAAAGCTCATGCAAAATTTACCACATTGCACGAATGCAAATATACCTCCCAAACTGAAATACTCAAACAAACCCCGCTAGAAAATCACTTGTGCCGAATCTAAACATTACTAAGAGATGAAGTCGTTTTCACATCAAAGTAAGACACAATAAAAGCGGATATTTAGTCAAACCTGCAGTCGTTTGTTTTGAAAGCATGCGCAGAAATCATATTTAATGTGTGAGGCTGTTTTCTTTCATAAAGAAAATGGAGAAAACAAAAAGGTGCTGGCTTTTTTTGTTGCACGGATAAAAAAACGGCATTTTTTTTCTCTCATTTGCATCTTGAGCAAAAAGAAAAAACAATTTTTAATGCACAGTCTAACAAACAAGTGAAAGGTGTTCGAAATCTGGTAATGGATCAAATTCTGGCCTATAAGCAAGTGTCAGAGAATAGTGCATAACYGAAAAGCGAATTGGCTGCAGTCAAATTTGAGCTCTAAATGGAAAGAATCCTGGAGAATAAACGTGTAAATTATTCAAAGAGAGTTGTGTCTGTTACAGTGAATGAGCTTTTTACGTTTATATGTGTGGAGCGATGTGACTAGCAGTGCACGTGTGTATGTGTGTGTGTGTGTGTGTGTGTGTGTGTGTGTGTGTGTG
>NW_013952409.1:5158869-5166779 GCF_001266775.1 Austrofundulus limnaeus | reverse complement strand
GTGTGTGTGTGTGTGTGTGTGTGTGTGTGTGTGTGTGTGTGTGTGTTTGACGTGCAAATTCGCATGACCTTACAAATGTTTTGCGCCTTTTTGTGAATATCTTCCTTTAAAGGTACAGTGAGCCCAATTCATTATTCTGAAGCAGGACAGGCTTCAGTGAGCAGCTCGGGCTTCATTATCCCATGCTGCCAGGGGAAGACACACATCACAGAACACACACATACACCAACACACACATATACTTAGCAAACCTCCTGCAGAGATATTTAACACAATAAGATAGCAGGAAGTTTTTCAGCTTTATGATGTCTCCTAAAATGAGTTATGAATATATTTGTTTATCTGCCACAAACACTGACACATTGTTAAATATASATACATAACATTAAAAGTTACTTTTCAGAAAAGCCATGATGAAAACAAGAATTTAGATTAGAATCATGATTTGTTAGCAGCTTTGGTGCGGAAAGATCACAACATTTGCCTCAGGAAAGAACTAGAATTCTAGAAGAGGTTCAAGGCGGCAGCATGTTAGAGCAGCTCTGCTCTATTCAGCCTGAGATGTTCTTTTTAAACATTTTAAATTCCTTTTTCCGGATGATTATTCCCTCTGCTATTAGATGCTGTGCTGCTGGAAGAATTTTTGCTAACACCTATTTTGCTTTTTGGACGTTTGTTATGATGCGGCAACGTGTTAGTTTGTTACAACCGGGAGCAGCTGGTTAACATCTTAAAAGCTCAAATAATACCTCAACTACTACGAATCCCAGACGAGTTAAAAATGAAGTGCTGGGGATGCAGAGCAAGAGCAAAGAGGAGAGAGAGAAGGAGGAAGTTCAAACCATCTCTTCCATCAATCATGATGGGCAATGTTAGATTGTTGGGGAACAAGTTAGACAAACTTGGCGTGTCGGGAGTGCAGTGTTGTGTGTTTCACTGAGACATGGCTGCAGGATTTTATCCCTGACTCCGGTGTCTCCCTGCCAGGCTTTGTGACCATAAGATGGACAACCCTGAGCATCCTCTTCATAAGACTTTCATACTACAACAGTCTTCTGTCAAGGCTTCTTCAGATCCGCTGTAAGACAGACCACTACAAGAGATTCTTCCTGCCCACAGCCATCCGTATCCATATTAACTCTTTAAATTAACCAGGACAAAATGAGTTACAACAGCATTTAATTTTCATTTGGGATAAATAAAGTATTGAATTGAATTTGAATTGAACTGGTGAAGGTGCCTGGCCCATTTTATGTTTAAACATTAGAATTAATTCTTTAGAAGGAGCTTGACCTGCCATACTCACCCTGTTTTCCTCCTCTCTGAGGTCAGGCATGGTGCTGATACACAGGCTAACAACTGTCACTGCGACCATGATGACGGACAAGCAGGCGAAGATCTTCCCTGGTAGGCCCGACTGGGGATTCTCCACCATATCTCTCAGCCAGTTCATCACTTTTTGGTACCGCGTTTCCTCCACCGGCACCCGCTGCATGGCGTTTCTCTGCCTGTGCTCCTCCTCCCGTCTCTCCTTCTCGTGCACCTCCTCGATGCGCGTGTACATCTTCCTCTTGCAGCACCGCTCCATGTATGCCATCTCCACCCCCCAGTAGTTCAGCTCATCGTGCAGAGACAGGATGCACATCTCGCGCAGGAGCCKAAGTTTCCCCGCTGCCAGGAAGTTGAGGATGACCCTGAAGGCGGACGGGGAGCGGTCGAAGAAGAACTCCTTCCTGGCCTCATCGTAGTCATCGCACACGCTGGCGATGTCCTCAAGTGACCGGCACCCACAGAGGCGGCCGAGCCGAGTGAGGGGGAACTGCTGCAGCGTGCTCCAGGGGAACGTGTAGCGGTTTCCCCCAACGTTTATTACTGCCAATAAGGCATGGTCGACTGACACCAGGTCCTCTGGCCGACGGATGAACTGGGCTCTCTGGTAATACACACCCTGGAATGTGGAAAACAAAGACAATAGCCGCTTCATTATTATCATTTTCATTTTATTTTAGATTAGCAGCACCCTCTTCAGATGTTATCATCCATTAAATGGAYGTTATTAGCTGTTATCAGTCCCATAGAATGGCTTCAGACTGTCCCGACTGTGCCGCCTAGTGGGTTCTCCGTTCCATAGAATGGCTTCAGACTGTCAGCTGGTTAGTATGAGGCATAAAGCCACTAAGGTTTTTTATGCAATCTGGTTAGTATGAGGCATAAAACCACTAAGGTTTTTTATGCAATCTGGTTAATATGAGGCATAAAACCACCAATGTTTTTTATGGAATCTGGTTAATATGAGGCATAAAGCCACTAAGGTTAATTTTAGAGAAAATGACATGGACTACGATAAAGTAGCTGTAGCAAATTGTTGCATTCCAACGTATATGACACTGGTAACCCACTAGGGGGAACTGTCAGGACAGTCTGGAGCCATTCTGTGGGACTGATAACTGCTAATAACGTCCATTTAATGGACTGATAACATCCGAACCGGCTGTTAGCAGCAGTAATCTCAAACGTACCTTGATCGTCTCGGTTTCTGGGATCTCAGTAAAGATTCGGTCAAGACTGCTGTCATCGCTGACCGACAGGTTGCTGAAGTCATGGTTGGCGTTGCTGATGATGGGCATGGCAGCATTTGGAAAGCACGCTGCTCCAGACTGGGCAGCTCAAAACAATTCAGTTTCGATGATCTTTTTTTCTCAGTGACAAACAAGCTTTGGCTTCCAAACCACAGAGTGCAGACCCAGAGCACCTGATGCCACAACTGAACTGGTTATATTGCAGTTAGTCCACAACAGATTCGGTTTGTGCATCGACACTCTGTAACTTGGTGAATTTGGTGTTCCTGTTCTGAAGCCAGAGTCTAACAAAGAAAAAAAAAAGTCAGAGCTAGGATTGATCTGTCGCTGATAGCTGCAGATGATGAGCTCAGTGAGTCAGGCAGCCAAATGTGTAGCACCGAGGTGTCCGGGGACTGAAAGGGATTCTCTGTGACGCCGAAACAGGATTAGGGAGGACCTAAACACGAGGCAGCATCACGCAGGCACTGAGTGAGAGAGAGAACAGGACAAAAATGTTAGCATGAACTCAGGTGAACCCTCCTGCTGCCCATGAATCAAAATGACCCAGAAATCTCAACGTTAACCCTGGTCGTTTTGGGCAGCGAGAGGATTAAATTGACTCAATAAAGAGCAAAAATGTTTAAAAACGAGGTAACAAGAACAGATGGCAGCTGTAGAGAACATCCAGGTTCCTCAGAGTGAATTATTAGTTGTAAATGGGCAGCAATCCTAACAACAGACTTTGATGCTCGGGCTCCAAAATGTTTCTGTCTTTTCTTTTTTTGGCACTAAAACTGTTAGAAAACTTTTCTTTGGCACAACAGTTGCACAGATTGATTCACTGCGTACAAAAAAAGTTTATTAAATAATTCATTTTAAACTTAGTCATTTCGCAGTATCACTTTGTTTTGGAATGGTACAAATTCCAGTTCAAATGTTTTTTATTCAATTTGTCTGTTGAGCCTCTTTTTTCTGTGCACATTTTAGACCTATTTTATGACATTATGTAATAAGATAAAGCAGATTTTCAACCCAATCACTGCAGAATTGTTTATGTGTCCCTGTGTATCTGCAGCTTTTTACACTCTGTGGCCAAATCAGCAACTCTGTACAATAACCCAGTTCACAACGTGGAAGAATGTGATGAGAAAAAGAGGTCAGCATTAACAACAAATTCATAGTTTATCGAATGCTTTGGAAATCTAGGCAAAAAAAATCCTTTACCGTCTCCTTTTTCTTCACCATTCTGACCAAAATTTTAGGACACAAAGTTCCCCGGCAAACAAAGCACCAATCGATGTTTTAAAACCTAAAAGTATTTATATGTCCATGGAGCACAAATCAATGTATGCAGTCTAGTCACAAATTTCTATAGGTCAGAGTTGCCTGTTAAACTGTTTAAACTAAATTAGAGGAGTTCTGAGAGTTTCTCACTCACACCAGTGTTGTTTACAAAAATCTGATTAAAAGTATTGACCTAATTCGGCCCAGTGCCTGTTCACACTATCGACAGATTTATTGAATGTATGAATGAAGAGAGCAGACAGTCTGAAACAATGGAAACAACCACACTAATTCAGATCCAGGAGGATAAGATTCTGAGCTGGAAAACCCAATAAATCACAGCCGTCATCACGCTGGTATTTCATTTCCACCGCAAAGGAAGAGAAGCTCTTGACAACGTCTTTATGAATCGATTCTTATTTCTTATAATAGTGTTTGTATTGAAATGGAGGTGTTTTTAGTTGTTGTTTTTTTGGTGTTATCAGATTTTACATCAGAAATAAATGACAGACGTCACTCAGGAAACGAAATATTAGACTATAGGAATATTTATGTTGCTTAATAGTGTACTCTTAAATTTTGTATTATTCCATTTTACGTACTTTGTTGGGTCTGAGATGTTTCAGGAAATGAATTCAGCTATTGCCATCAGATAGCAAAGAGAGTCAGCATGAATATTGTCAATCAAAATAACTTATTAGATTATGCATAATTTTGATTGCTGTGCATTCATAAAAACAAAAAAAACTTCACACACTGCAAGAACATGCAGACTTTGCACAAACGGAATGAGGCAAAATATGACTATTGTGCGATTAAAACTATATATATATATATATATATATAAGGGTGATTATTTTCAAAATAAGCCCTCAAATAAGTGTTGAATTAAGTGACATCCTTCATTTTTCATCATGAAGGTGCACCATGCTCACACAGAGGCTTTCTCAACAACTTACCAAAAACACACACTCTGCAAAGCTTCCCAAGGAAGAATTTCACGCCTTTATCATTATAAGACCTTTAATCAAACTCGGTTAAACAGGGCGTTTTTTATAAAAACATGGAGCTAAATCCCGTTTCTGTTCGCTGGAATTAATAGAATTAAGACAAAATGTGATTTGAAGGGCGTTTTTTAAACTAATCTTAAAATTTAACGTTCACATACTCTGCAGATTGTAATGAAATGAGTCACTAAATTAGAATCTGCTCTTTGAGACATGAAGGCGAAGTTACACAAACCTCCTCTGCAGACCTCAGCAGAACTTAAGAAGTGCGGCTTACCATCCTCCAGCCTCGCGCTCATCTCCAGCAGACCGAAAAAGCTCGGAGCAAACCCCCCCACTTCTGTCGCCTCGCAGTCCCACTCCGACCTCCTCAGCTCCACATCAGGGGGTCCGCGAGCAGCCGCTGCCCCCACATGCCACCAGGACAGAGGGACGTCTCCGGCATCATCCGAGGAGAAGGTGTGCAGGAAGGCGGTCCGAACGCGGGGGCGGAGGGGAGCCGGGGGGGAAGGTTCGGTGAGCTCAAAGTGTCCCGTTACAGCTCGGCTGGTGGTGCTGCAGGAGGAGGAGGAGGAGGAGGAGGAAGGGCAGGTGGGATGTGGAGTTGGGAGTTGTGCGTAACACAGGAGACTGGAAGAGGCTTGTCCAAGTTCAAGTTTGCGTAAAGGTGACGACATGCGCGGACCTGGAGGGGCGGATGTGCCTCTGCGATGGGTTTCTACAGAACCGCAGGCGGTGAGGGACTCCTGGAGTCCGCTCCTCAAAGATCCTGATAGAGTCCGTGGAAGTCAAGGACACCGAGGAGATGCTACATCCCACCTGCGCATAGGAGAGAGGCTCGCGCAACAGGGGGCGCGGTTTCTTCTCAAATTACCCCCCAGTAATAAATCAGGCAGGAAGCAATATTATATAACTTAATAATAAAACTGGATTTACAACACAGCCCCTCTCAGTACTAACAGATAATCTATATGGTGATGAAAAGTTCTAAGTTTTATTGCTCATTAATAAATGGAAATATGTGAAGTTCTGCATGCAGTTCATTTTAAATAGAGGACAAAGTAAAATAAAAAAAAATAAATGGTGAATCCAGGATGTTTACATACAAGAGGAGAATTAGAAGAAAGTTGTTACATAAAACACCACAGCCTCCTTTAATCCTCGTGGGCAGGGCCAGATGGCAGGGTGCAGAAATAAGAACAAGCAAACTGCTGAGAGACACAGACACAATGACTTTACCCGATGTATGAAGGACAGTTTTATGACACTAAAAYAGCTGGCCAAACCTCTGGCTGCACAGTAGGGGGAGTGGCATATATCTGGCCACTACAGRTCCATAACAGACATATGATGCTAAATCTTTCTTTTCACATTTAAATCCTTCACTTGGGGGTCTATATAAAGTAGAACTGCAAAGCTTTGGTCTGAATTCCTCCTTATTGTAACTCCATAAGCCCCGCCCCTTTTCTGAGGTGTGTCTCAGATCAACTCGTTTTAAGGCTGTTTCTTTAAATCCAAACGAGGCGCTTTACATCCCGCCTCCCCTTCCAGAGCGGTTCATGGAGGATGTTCATTGACTATTTTGTTTGCAAATTAATYAAAAGATGTAAACATCATAAAAAAAATTGAGAAAATTGAACGGCTTGAAAATAGCGACCCAAACAAATCTTTGCAGCACCGGGAGAGACTAAATTAAAATTTTCTGCACTCCCAGACTTCAAGTACACAATAAAATGCTTTTAACAGAAATAAATAATAATAAAAAAATAAATAAATATTGTGTGATTTTTCCCCTTTATTCATACATTCTATACTGCTCTGCAGGAGAGAGGTGGGGTTGCTGACAAGCAGTATTTTATTAAGCATTGTTTTATGAAATCTGTGTTATTGGGTTGTATACTCAAATCATCTAAATGCATCAATTTAAGTTTTAAAAATAAGCTTTTCCTGCCAAAATACTCCACTCCCCTGCTGGAACTGTTTGCTCCAGCTGTGCCACACCAAGAAAAAAAATAAATCTAGCTCCGCCCCTGTGACTGCACCACAAGGAAACAAACCTGAGTGTTCAAACCATTCAAGCTCAACGCATTTGAGCCAAACTTGACAAAGGTCGAAGCAAACTTGCAGAAGGTGAAGTTTCAGAGAGACACTTATCATCAGGATTGCAGATTTGTCAGCTTCGCTGGGCTCTCACTTTGTCCTTGAGTAGCAGCTCATTAGGCCGCATGTGCCTGAGGGAGCTACTAAAACGAGCAAACACTTTGTCCAGGCATTTATGGCTACTAACAGTGCGGACACATTAGTGGGAGTACAGATGGAGACTGGTGGAAGTGGGAATTGAGGGACTAGGTGGGGGGGGGGGTCTTTGTGTTGTGAGAAAAGACTTTTAATCCATCATTATTCATTAATCCACAGTGCAGGAGGGCTGGTTAGTGTGTATGACATGAGATTAACCACACCTGCTGGGCTGTCAGCTTCCAATCAGCTTTTTTCACCAAAGGGGAGGAGTTTGAATCAGTGATATTAGATACAGTAATTCAAAAAATGTGKTTTTTTTTGGCTGTAGTGTTAGCAAAATATATCATGAAATGCTAGGTTCCTTTTCAGTCATTTCACTCAGTKGTGGGGTTCGTAAGCTACGGCCTGCTATTAAACCCAGTATTCCCTCTTGGGACCTCACTGTGGTTCTTGAGGCTCTCTGCTACCCTCCATTTGAGCCYCYAKAGTCTGTAGAGTTGAAGTTTCTTTCATATAAAGTTGCTTTGCTTCTGGCTTTAGCTACAGCTAAACAGGTCAGGGACCTCCACACTCTGTCAGTGAACCCCTCCTGGATCCAGTTTTCTACTAATGACTCTAAAGTGGTTTTGCACCCTAACTCTGCGTATCTTCCTAAGGTGATACCTTCTAGTTACAGCTCTATGTCTATAGAGCTTTCCAGCTTTCACCCCCCCCAACCCTTTGGCATCTGAGGAGTAAAAGAGGCTGCATCTTCTGTGCCCCGTACATGCTCTACGCACTTACATCAGCCGCACACAGGATGTAGTCATGTGATCAGCTG
>NW_013952409.1:5151803-5158714 GCF_001266775.1 Austrofundulus limnaeus | reverse complement strand
TGAAAAATAATTACGCAAGTAAAGTACAGATAACCAAAATTTCTACTAAAGTACAGTAACAAAGTATTTGTACTTAGTTACTTTACAACTCTGCTCTTTACCCGGACAGAACAAAACCACCCAACTTGTTCATATTTTGCACCAACTGCATTCATCTCCTTTTCTCGAACCACATCTCACAAACACACCAATACATGCAGCTGCCCACTCCCTCATGCACCTCGGTGTGTTGCAGCAGAGGTCGGTGCAGGCATGCACTGATGCATCTGAAAGCCCAAAGATAACTGCAGCCCTGATGGTACTAACAGCACGCCTCGGCCCGATGGATTAAAAGCTTAATCCTTTCCAGACAGGAGGGGTTGAGATGGGACCGCAGCAGCAGCCGGGGTGCTGCATGGGGGTCTGCTGAGCAGAGGTTTGAGGTGTGTGCAGAAGAGGAAAACAATGAGTCACTCAGCTATTTAAAAACTGAGTGTGAACACACTGGTTTCCACCAACTAAAAGCTGAATGGTCTCCCCAGATGGTCATGTACAACCTTTACACCCACAAATGTAGCTCTCTCTTCTCATGTCTTAGTCACTTTTGTCTTTCAGAGCATTTTGTCTGCTGAAAATGGTTGAAAACTCAGAGATTGCAAGTTTTCATCAAACTAAAATCTCTTGTTTAACATTTAAAATGATCCTGATGTTGCATTCATCTTGTAATAGCTTCCATTCAGAAAACTTAATTTCCCATCATTTAACACAAAAAACAATTTGTACAACATTTATGTAATTTATCCATGTACAGTTCAAACCAAGTTATCTACTTTTTGCCATTCTTTACATGTTTATTGTCTTTTTTATTGTGTTGTAATCTGGTTTGACTGTTTTGATAATAATAAATACACATTTAAATGTTGGGTGCCATGCAAAATCAACTTTGTTGAGATTTAAATCGTGTTATAATATCATTTCTACATCAAAAATAAACATCATGTTGCTTTGACTCGTTCATGCATGTTCGACAAATCCTTGAATCTCCTGTGGAGCTGCCTAAACTGGGACAAAGCACCGCCTATTTGTACAAAGCTCCTCCCTGGAGCTCAGTCTGCAGCCAAGCTCCCGCCCCTCCCCCAAAGGCATTGTTGTGAAGACGTGCTGAAGTGGGAGTGTCAGAAACAGTAAGAAGTTCATAAAGAGACAGAGGTCAATTATGATGCAAAGAAAAAATTATTTTTGATTTATATATATATATATACACATACAGCATTTTCAGAACAACTGAATATATTTTTGTCCAGTCAGGCCTATTATATCACTCTGTAATTACAATCTGATGTTCTTTGTTTGCTTCTTGTTCAAGAAGAAGCCAGGAGGGCAAATAAGTCACGGTTTCCATCATTGTTGTATTTGTGGTTAAGTCTGATTGTTGTGAAATATCCCTGCAAAATAAAATGTGACTACTACACTGCATTTCTGCTAATGATGCCCTGAATATTTGACAACACAACTTTCATTTAGACTAACTGCCCTAAAGTCAACTAAGAGCAGCTGCTTACAAACCTGCATGGAAACAAAAGTTTAAAAAAGGGACAAATTAATGGACAGATGTATAAAATGTTTTCTTTTTTCTTCCTGGCTACCTACAAAGTCACATTTTAGCAGTGCTACAAGTTCTTAAATGATACAATTAACTTCTTAGTTATTGATGTATTTATATTTAATGATCCTGGGCTAGAGGCTGAAGCTGAAATGGCAGCATTCTAATAAATMCAATAAGTAACTTCAGTTTTCATAACTATGACGGCTGATTTACAGAAACCCTTTGAGCTCTGTTCATGTTCAAACCTGCGTTCAAACCTGCACACCCTTCAGAGCACGAAATCACTCAAACTGAGCCTGCGCTGCATATTCGGCCCGAGGTAAAATCATTTATATTCAAAGCAGGTTCACGACACATCATCACGGCTTCCAGCTGACTTTAAAATCCCTTTCAGCATAAAAGGGAATCCTATACAGCAAGGTGGGGAGAGCAGAGTGCTGCTTCTCTCGTTTCACTGAGTCCATCTCTGTCATTAATTGGATTTTTTTCCACTTTTCACACTTGTTCAGTTACATCAATTTCCATATTTCAGTTGTGTCTTTCTTCCTCTCGATACAAGCCGTGTCAATAATTGACCAAAACTGATAAATTATATATTTATAGTTTTGTTTTTTCAAATTGAGCAGCTGGTATTTGTCAGATAAATTCGCAGAACTGGCCATTTCAAGCAACGTATTTAAATAAATGGAATTATAATCAACTTAAAAAGCTTCCCACTCTTCTCTGTTTCCCTCTGAGACTAGGCATCATTTTCCAGAACTATCAAGCAAACCACTAGAAGAAAACTCCACTCCCACTCTGCATCCGAGCTAAAAGCTTTGCTCCTCTTTGTAGGAGCCTGAAGATGTGAGGAAGAAAGGAAGCTTCCATCGTCGGAAGAAAAAAAAAAAAAAAAGTAAGACAAGGAGAAATTTCTTGATGAGCTGAAGTAAACGATTTTATTCTGAAGATATTATTTTACTAACACCTGCAATATCAGATCACATGAAAATATTCGGGGAAAGATAAACCTGTTAAAGGTGAATCTATTAATTCTAAATGTACAATGAAACCCTAAAGAGAAATACTTACATTYAAAACAGGAGAAGTTTCTGACTCTCCTCCGATGAGGCGGTTCAGATCAGAGCATCGGTCGGAGGTGATCAGGTGTGTTTTGTCTCTTCCTGCCTTCGACTGAGCCTAAATTTTTATACTTTTAAACACCGGAAGATAAAAGAAACAGAAGCCACGAGATGAGAAACACAATCCTTTCGGACTCTTGTTACACTCTCAAGTTCTCACTTAAGAATGCTCCGCTCCTTGTTCTTCTTACAGAGAAGAGAGCTAACACTTTATCAGGAGCGGTAATCAAAACACAGCTCCCATTCATCCACATTACGTTAATTAAAAAAGGTGCCGATACCGTCTGGTTTCCCAGTTATCCTGCAGGGCACCATGTTGTCTGTGTTGGAGTCACCATTGTACAGAATAATGATGTCATGCAAACATGTAGAGATTTAATCTAAGCTAAAGGAGTGTCATTTCTAACCGTTTTACATGCATTTTTCCTTAATTTCTTAAAAAAATTACTGTTGACAGAGTATTAGGGCCTTGCTACAAGAAACTAAAATTAAATTACGAAATTAAAGAATTTGCATTTCCTGTAAAAACGCTGTGTGAATGCTTGATACTCATGATTTTGCTGAGTAGTTAAAAAAGTAAAAAAAAAAACTAAAATAAAAAGTAGCTGAAGTAGCTGAAATTATCACAAAGAAAAAGAAAGAGCACATTTGCTGAATTAAGCAGTAAAAAGCTGAGATTATCATGAAAAATGTGAAATTAGCTGAAAAAAGCTCAATGAGCTAAAACAGCTAAAAACAGTGAAAAGCTGAAGTTAGCAGAAAGCTGCTGAACGTAGCATAAATATCAGAAAGAAGCATAAAAACTGAGTTTAGTTTAAAATAGCAGAAAAGGTCAGAATGATTAAAAAATCATAAAATCAGTTAAATATCAGCTGAAATAAGCTGAAATTAGAACAAAAGGAGTTAAAAGAGCTGAACCAGGACAAAAGTTAAAAGTACAGTAAAGATTAATGAACATTTTCAAGGGTTTTAAGGATGTTCAAGATGACTCCACTTATTTTCTATGAGAAAAAAATGGCAGAAAAAGCTAAATGTATCAAACAGTATATTTTGCGGAATGCCCTGGATGAGCTGAACGTTTTGATGAATAAATTGTTGAAATAGCACAAGGTACAAAAGAAAAATGGACCTCAACAGTGAGAATGTTTGATACAAATATTATGAGAAACAAGTCCTTTGAGAACGAAGTCATAATATTCCGAGAACTCCCACAAAAAAATAAAAAATAAAAAAGCAGTCTTACCACTGTGTTAACATGAGGAATGTTGAGCATCTTCTTAAGTTATGCTTCTGTATCGGTTTTACAAATAAATACATAACCAGTTCAGTATTCAGTAACATCAGCATCAGATTATTATCAGCAGGACTTTGAAATGATTGTGCAAACCACTACATTCATATGATAAACTGAAGCTGTACGGAATTGCAATCAATGGCTGCATTGACACATATTAATCATTACATTTTGTGCATGAAGCTTAATACACAGCGACCCAAAAGTAATCACAGACTATTTCATAAACACGGTGACACACATGGCTGACTACAGCAGGTGTGAGTCCACCCAGGAAGGARAAATGGACTTAATGTAAGATAAAGACTTTTTTCTTGTAATATTACTCTGTCATATTAACACTAACACTACGACTACTTTTAAAGCATAAAAAATGAAAAACAAAAACAATAAATAAACAAATAACAGACTCTCATTTAGCTAGCCTAGTCTGGAAAAATATTTTTACCACTTTTTCCAAATCCCAAACTTCTGTAAATGACGTCACAGCAGTTAAGGCACCAACCATTGAATACTTTTTTGACAAATTATCTCAAAGATGACTAGACTGTCCCTTAAGAAAACATGAGTGCAAGAAAGAGCGGGAATAACTTTCCAAGCAGAAACAGTTCCACATTTAGCTATTACTGGTAAATTGTTGAAGCAATTAAATTTTACCCTAAAAATCTTGCTGACGCGAAATCATTAACCTTATTTTATGATTCTGACTTCTATGATTGCATCTAATGATGAAAATGTAGACTATGACAAACCCAACAATGACAGAGATATTTTGGCTGTTTTAACCAAATCAGACATGAAGCGCCACCAGTTAACTCAAAAACACATGCATGAGAGTTAAGGCTGTGTCACACTACAAGATTTTAAAGCAGTCGGCTGATTTTCAAAGACTGGAAGAGTCCACACGTGAGGATAAAAAAAATCATAGCTATACCAGGTTTGGTCCTACAGTGTGTGGTGTACAACCACACAGCAAGAGACAACACACCACACACGAAAACATATTTCATTCATGAACATTCAGATGTCAGGTATTAAATCACGCGAGACTTACTGAAATCTCGCGAGAATTCAGATGTCCGAGGAAAAATCTCATGTGACCTCCAGAGAGACGTGAGTTCAGAGTAAATAAACATTTGCAACGAGGAAGAAAAAATGTTGATCATTTGTGGACTATTTTTACCAGAGGAAAAACAATTCCACAGGACTTTTAACATCCAGCAGACTTTCTGGTGAGTCATGAGTTGTTTTGTCTCCTGTATTTTGGAATCCCCTCCGTGTTTACGTCACTTCGCTTTCTGATTGGCTGCACGTCTCATTCACAGGCTGAGCTCGGTTGAACACAACACACACTGTGATGTCGGGCCAAAAAATCAAACATGTTGAATATCCCCTATTTGAGGTCGGAATGGTCCCGACGTCCTTCCGAGCTGACCAGATCACTCTTAACACACCACCAGCGGCAGGAAAATATGCTATGATTATCTTTAGAGCCATCACGATAATCTGGACTTCCTTAAGATTGTCAGAAGGGTAAAAATTGGCATGATTTTCTTGCAGTATGACGCCGGCCTTAGAGAATGTCTGATGATTTGGTGTCTTATGATGACCTCGGTATTCTGCTTTCATTCAGCTGTTATATTTCAGTTTCAGTACTCTGCTCTGATGCTGTGCTGGATGATGATTCTACATGTCGATGGAGTTCTGCTGCTACATAAAGGCACATAATCAATAGGCCCATCTAACACTTGGATGCACAAATCCAATTGAATTCTGACTCATTTAAGATGTCTCTAAT
Source organism: Austrofundulus limnaeus (assembly GCF_001266775.1). Lineage (NCBI taxonomy): Eukaryota > Metazoa > Chordata > Actinopteri > Cyprinodontiformes > Rivulidae > Austrofundulus > Austrofundulus limnaeus. The sequence goes on along the minus strand of NW_013952409.1, from coordinate 5,152,916 downwards.
CCTCCAACTTCATCAGAATCATTTCTTTGATGGCTAAAAAATCCACTTACCATCGAAGGATGAAACTTGGGAATGCTCCACAGAGAACTGAAATAATAGTTTTTCTCACATTTGCATGCAAAACTTGCATTTGGGTAAATCAACTCAGAGTCTTATTGGTTCCAATGATTGGCTCATTTTGTGTTGTCTCGTTTGTGCTGTAATCACGCACACACAARCACTCTGTTGGTCCTGTGTGAACAGGTCTGCCAGTGCCAGCGGTGCGTGCCACTCCGTCTTGCCCGTGGTGTTTGCACTTCTCCCAGTTTAATCCAGGCGGCCAGTCGCTGCTCGCTCTGTTAATCAGAGCGTTGCCTCTAAACATGTCAGCATGTTATAATGCAGGTTGAGTGGTCATTTTTTAAACCCAACAGGCCCCGGGTTTTTCCGGGGCGAGGTAACCTGGTTCTGTTTTAGCAGCCAGGGGCCACGCAGACAATCTGTCTCCATGACAGAGGGTGGGAGCAGAAGATGACTGAGGGGGCCGAGGCTGTGCTAACAGGAGGGGAGCGCTTTACTGATTCCTTCCATCACTGCAGCAAACACTGAAGCATATGCTCACAGCTGGTTAGTATGAGACTGATGGCACACACCAGCTTGTTTTGTCTCACCATGACAACAATGTGGCTGCYTTTTTTTTTTTTGACAACCTTATCAGTCTTGTTATAACAGTTTGTCTCCAAAACTTCTTTTTGCACTTTGATCCAGGGGAGACGGAAATTGTTCAGGAAGGTAAAATAAACGAGTCATCAGAAAAAACAACATCAACAGCAGAATCAACAGGAAGTTGATGATTCTGACTTTTCTTTGCGGTCCCTTCACGTCTAAATGTTTCAGTATTCTGAAGTGCGCTGAGAAATGACTCCGTCGAGCACAGAAAAGGGACAAAATGTTTCCACACAAGCAATTTGGATTGTTTTCCGCTCATCTTTCAGGGCCCTGGCAGAGTTACAGCTTGTGCACTCGTTGCTTATTTGGACTCAACCTGGATCTCTTGCTGCTTGTTAGGCACAGGTCTTTCGGTGAAAAACATAAATAAATAAATAAATAAATAACAGACTCTCATTTAGCTAG
>NW_013952409.1:5146569-5151773 GCF_001266775.1 Austrofundulus limnaeus | reverse complement strand
ATTATTAACATAATATACATCATGCAGTAGGCTAAAGACCACAACAGCAAATGCATTAAAAACACACAAAGAATAAATTAATATTTATGCCAAATTTGAAGTTTGACAAAGAGGGACATTTTATACTCAGATTATATGTAGATTATATGTAGATTATATGTAGCCCCACTGGTCATAATGTTTTCAATATGATCACTGTATGTCTGTATTTTCTCTGGCAATATACTACATAATTGGTGATTAATACATTATATTTATAGTGAAATTATTGCATTACAGTATAACTTTACCTCTATTTTGCAACTCCAGACTGATATTTTAGACAATAGTCTCTACATTTGAGCAGCGTAACAKTTATTTACAAGTTTGTGCTTTTCCTGATCGTTGGTCCATCACAAACCAAAAAACATGCTGCACTACAGTCCAGACTTTACAGTTTGAGAACCTGTCACATCTTTGACTTTTATAAAGCATTGTGCACCRTTTCTGGTAGGTGACAGCACCTGCAAAATGTCCATGGTTTCACACTGAATGCCCTTTTTGACAGAACCTGGGCTCATACCCACAGCCTCAGGATTACAAACCAAAGCACTGACCATAGAGATACCACAGCTCCAACAGTGGTATAATGTTCTAACACAAAATTATTTCATCTTTTGTTTTATGTCCAAGATAATAAACTGTTTCTATGAACTAAAGGCAATGAAGGAAGGACACAAAAGTTCTTACTTTAGAAAAATTACATCAGACTCTGTTCCTGTCAGCTAGAGTTTGACCCAGGGCTCAAAAGCCAACTTGTAGGCGATGTGCATTTATGTGTTCTTCAGTGAGAGAACAGACACACACACACACAGACACACTGGTGCCTCCTCATCCAAACGTTCCTATCAAATCCCTCCCTGCATCCCCGGGTCCCTGTGTAACCCTGCACTCCGCCTGAGTTCAAACCGTGGCACTAATTAATTCCCTCCACAGAACACCAAGTCAAGAGTGGAGTGAAGCGAGCAGCGGGAGCCGTGTCAGCCTGGCGTGGAACAATAACAGAACAGAGAGGAAGAACAGTGGAGGAAAAACATAAAGGTGGCTCGCCCTCCRTCATCCATGAACTTTCCCTGTGACCCTGAAAACATTTCACCAGCAGCTGCAGCTTCAACTCAAACTGCTGCCCGTCTGCAGCAATGCAGGCAATTATCATTCAGCAGAGTGCATCTTATTGGGAATGAAATGTACATTACAAGGTGCTGAGCAAGCCATAAATAATATATTATACCATACATCTTCAAGCCTGCTGCTCAGCTGATTTTGATTAATGGAGCTAACAGAGAAACAGGAGAGGAAACGAGCTGATCTCAGTGGAAGTGAATGAGATAGTTGATCATAGATCATGGCTACAAACTGAATATAAAAGCTTGGGTTTGACTCCTGATAAACAGGGGCRGAGCTGGAGGGACGACCGATGTCRCAAGTGCCACCCCTGGTACCTGATTGGCCACTCCAGGTGCCACCCCCAAATAATTCACAAGTGGGAGGGGATCTTAGATTTCGTGTTTGCATTTAGATTTTGTTGAAGATTTGTTCTCTTGTACTACTGTATTACTAAATATTCATCTGTGCATATTGAAAAATGGCTGAATTATAGCCCTTTGTAAAATTAACATTAGCATTAGCGGTTAGCTTAACTTGTGATTAGCATCGGCAATSGACATGTGATCATTCTTAGCTAACAAATTTCCTCTCAATAAGTTTTAAAATGGCTGAATTATAGCCTTTTATAATTAGCAATGGCCATTTTGATTTTTTYAGCAGTTAGAATTTAGTAAAAAAAATCACTACTTCTTCACAAATCTTGAGCTTTGTATGTCTAAGTAAAGCTGAATAAGAAAAGAAAAAAATGATAAATTTTGCTTAATATTTCTTAAGTCATTTGCTGTGGCAACCATCTTGAATTTTCAAATCCCCTTAAAAACACCTCGGCCACCCATGGTCCCCCTTGCAAAAAAGTCTAGCTCCACCCCTGCTGATAAAATAATAATTGTGGAAAAAAAACAATTAATTATGAGAAATATGCTAATTATCTGTTTATTTGCAGAAACAAGCAAGAACTTTGCGCCAAGTTTTAGTTTTAGAGCTAACTAAACTCTGACTCAAGTATTCCCATGGAAGTTTTATTTATTTATTTTTATTTTTTCAACAATGAGCACTTTCTGCCAAAAAGCAAAAATAAATGTATCCATGTATGTTGGAGAGGAATACTTTCTCCTATTTGAAGAGTGACCTTTTTGACCTCTGGCACTGGAAACCAAAGAGGAAAACTGCTCAAAGCTTGTCAAACCTGTTTGAGTGAGCGAGGGAGAAAGACAGATGAAACATGGTGTCTGGATGTGCTTCAGTTCTTTCAGCAGCCAAAGAAAAACCTGCTGAAAAATAGAAATCACCAAGAATCCAATGATCCTTTAATGCAACTTTCACTTTTTTACACTCGTCTCATGTTTGTTGACTATCTTTTTTCTTATAATTCTAAGATTTGTTTCCTCTAATTATTTCATCTTCTGGCTCCTTTCTGCTTTTCATTTTCTTAAAACATAAAGTGCCCTCTTATGAAGGCTGTATAATAATTGCCATCATTGTTTATAATTGAGCAGCATTAATGGAGATGATTCGATTCGAATTAGCGGAGCTGGCCAATAAAAATGAGTGTTGTGTTTTTTCAGCTGAAAATAAAACCCAAAGCTGCAGGATTGTTTGCTGGTTTCTTGTATAAATGATAAAAAGTTGTTTTAAAACAGCAAGCTCAAGAAAACAAAAGTTTTAATGACTTTTGCATATTTCAAAAGATGTTCTTTGTTTATTTTTAATTTCCTCTCCACTTCTAATCCCTTCATTCTTATTCACAAATCAAATTGTCGCTCGTTTCTTTTTCAAACAAGTAAGCTAACAACGTTTTAAAGTAAAACCTGTTGAGTGCAGTAATTGGCTCATTTGTAAGTTTTTGGCCTGCTTCTGCACCCAGATGTTCTCAGCGCATGCAAATTTCAAATAATTTGTAGTGTTACTCTAGTTTATTCTGCAAACAAATTTCTTTCTCATTTGTTATTTTTGTGAGGTTATTAGAAAAACAGGCTGGCTGGAGACCATGTTTACATAAGGAGTTCCATTTCATGTGTGATTCACAACTTTTCACTTTGAAGGTAGGAGTGATATGTTGTATAGATATAAAAACATGTGTATATATATAATTTTGCTGTCCGCCCCCACAGATGGCCAGCTTTATGTCCCAGCGTTTGTCATTCAAGATGATAAGCTGTCTACCTTTAATAAACACGTAGCCTCAGGCAAAAACAATGTTGAATAAAAAAACAGAAGCTAAAAATAATAATAATGCAAGTGTTGAATAGCAATGGAAACAAACTGATTTTTTACACACAGTGTGGCCCATGTCAGAGAAACACACCCAGTTTTATATTATAGTTGTTAAGTCCAGACCTTATTTAGAAGTTCTGTTGCAAATACTGTGACAAGACATCATAGAAAACAGAATGGGTTTTATTAATATGACCCAAACAGAATMTAAATATAYCAATGCAGCAACGGGACTAAATTCAGATTTTCTGCATTCCTAACTCCAACATAACAAAATGCATTTAACTGCTAAAAAAGTGSATCTTGCTAGATATATTCCCTTTAAAAGCTGAATTAATTCAAAATGCGTAACTACTTATTTAAAAACGGCCTTTTTCCTATTCGTCTCTGTTGTATTTAGGTCAAGTTTAACATTTCAAACTGCAAAAATGTAAATACAAATTAAAGTTTTTTTTTAAGTTGCTAAATATTCTGCACCCATTTCCCTCTGATAAAGCTTCAAATGATCAGTAACAGGCTCAGAATGATGCATKGAAAGAAACTGGGATTTCATAATAATCACATGATCAAATGTTTTTAACTCTGAGCTGGCGGCTTGCTGTGAGAGCAGTAAATGCAGCGTTGCAGGGTTCCCACATCAAATTCAAGGACCTTTCAAGGAATTTCCAGTTCCAGTTTCCTTAAATTCAAGAACCACACGTGACTGCAATTACCTGCTGCTACCACAGAATGTTACCAATAAACAGTTTTAATATCATGTAAATCCAATGAAAAACTGAACAACATAAAAGTTGTTGAGTCAGAAAGAACAACCCGCCATACTCTGCTCTGATTGGATAAAACTATGACTATGGCTCACGTTATTTGCTGAAAGCCACGTCAGTTTACTGTAATCCTGAGTTATCCACCAAAACAAATGTTTTTTTTAATTTAATTTAATTTAATGTTTTACAGATGATGAAAATCAGTTATGTGAATATAGAACTTCAATCCCCCAAAAAAACATTCAAGGACTTTCAAGGACAAGTGTAATTTTTGGCTGTTTTCACAAACTTTCCAGGGCCTTGAATTCTTTTCAAATTCACAAACTTTCAAGGATTTCAAGGACCCATGGGAACCCTGGCATTGGTACTTTATGAATCACGGCTCAGCGTGGAGACAGTACAGATGGTGCTTATTCTTCTGCTACATGTTTTCTATGTAAATGGAGTGACTTTAATGTGGCTTTACGACAGGTTGGCTCATTAAATTWAAYAAATCACATAAAAACCCACTCTTTTTAAAACACATGTAAAGTACATGTGTGTATGATGACGTTTATAACCTCTTTGTATCGGCTCATATTTCATTTCTGTGCCTGAAAAGGGGCCAGGCCTGAACCGAAGTGTGAAGTACGAGTTAAATTAGCATGACAGGAAGTAGTAAAGAAGATCCCAGAGCCCTTCAGCCTATCCCTTATCACTCTAAGGCTGTGTCTCAATTCAGGGGCTGGGCCCTCATGAGTGCACATTTGTCGTCCGCATACGTCATTGCCCCGCGCGGAGGACTGTCCCAATTCGAAGGCTCCTCATCATGCGGCCGAGGAATGCGTCCTACTTCCTGTCGAAATCCGAGGATGCATCCATGTATCCTTACCAGCCGAGGATATCCCAGGATTCAATGCGCGGGCAGCAAAATAATCTGAGAAATGAAGATGGTGGTGTTTTTATTTTTTTTAATGTGTTGGCGCAGTTTGGAAATTCACCACGGACCGAAGGATTTGTTTTTTAAATGGTTAGCAACTTAGCTGATGAAATTTATGCTGCAATAAGATGTTAAATAAAAGAAAATGCAACTACAAGTTA
>NW_013952409.1:5141812-5146559 GCF_001266775.1 Austrofundulus limnaeus | reverse complement strand
GATGTGGCCTACGTGGCCCAGCTAGGCTTGGTCCTCATGAGGACCCAGCCCATGAATTGAGACACAGCCTAAGACTCTGTGTTTGGGAAGGTTTAATAAAAATCACAGCCTGATGCTTAAAAGGAGTCTTACACTAACAGGATGATCCCTCATATAAAATGCACACACAAGCACCCAAACACACACACAGAGCCAATAATATCTAAGCACTGGAAAACACCTTAAACAAGTGAACGAGCATGTATTGCTGATGCACGAGGATGCTTGTATTTCTCAAAWACTTCCTGCAAATTTMTTTTCAAATRTCCTGAATRGCGCGTGGGAAGTTCTCCTAAAAACCTAAATGACGCTYTCTTCTTTTAAGCCGAGCGTTGGAGAGATGTTCTCCTCCCCACTGGCCTGTCTGGGCCTGCAGAGCCATAGTTAATAATTCACACTGGGAACAAGAGGTCCATAATGACTTGCAATGATACAGCAGAGGAGAGAGGAGCCTGTTAAAAGGAGCCAGGTGTGTGGGAGGAGGAAAGTCTACTCTCCCCAGCTCACTAACCCTCTGTCTTTCTCTGAGCCAAATATCTGAGTTCAACAGAGACAGTGAGTGAGAAAAGAAAGACAATAAGTGAGTGTGTGTGGACTTTGTGTAGCCATGCAGGCTCTCCACGTGGGCAGGTAGGTCACACAGAGGATTGAGACTGGAAAAAGGCCAGGGACTTGTTTACCAGCAGAGAACATCCCCTGTGTCACGTTGTGTGTTTGTTGGTGTGAGTGTAGGTTTTATACCTGGTGACTAAGGTGTTTTTTCCCCTTCATGTTAAAAAGTACATAAGGTTGTAAGTCACGTGTCAACTTCAAAGCCCACGGGCCAAACGCAGCTCACAGGCATTTTCCGTCCAGCCTACCATTTTAATMTAAAAATAGCTTGTATCAATGGTAAACTTATATTTATGATCCAATGCAACAAAATAAAGACATTTAAAGTGTAAAGGATAATCAAGGAGATGTTGGCCCTGAGCAATTTGGTTGAACAGCCTTGTATTAATGTCTCAAAATAAGTTGCTTATTTATTATAATAAAAGAGTTGTTAGGCTATACTACCCTGCATACGCCAGATCTTGTCTGATCTCCGAAGGGTTGGGCCTGGTTACTTGGATGGGAATACCAGATGCCGCAAAACCAATGTAGGAGTTGCACCCATTGGAAAAAACTATCAAGAGAAAACCTTTGACCATATTAGGTCATAGGTCGCCTTCCAAAAAGGATGCCCAATAAATAAGTTGCTTTAAAGTCAGCATTGACCATAGACTACATCTCCCATAATTCACAGGAATTCCCTGTTGGAAAGTGGGAGAGTTCAAAATTCAACATGGCAGCTACTCACCACAACTCAACAGTGTGTAAAACTCTCTCACTTTTACTTTTAAATGTACTTCAGTATTGACTTCACATTTAGTCATTTGTACACATAGTACTTTTCAGTGTTTATAAGAAAAAGTGTTAAAATGTTTCTATGCAGGAAATACCAGGTAGAGCTCAGTTATTGTTTGTTAGTGGTGCTCAGTTGTAGCAATGAGGTGAGGAATGGGATGTTCTCAACAACACTGAAGTTAATAATAAGTGACCCATGAGGCCCATCATAACGCACACGTGGACCCATGGTGAAAATTAATTTGACAGCCCTGTTATATGTGTATCTATGTGTTTCATCTTGGTGAAGTGACATTTAATCAGCGTAAATTTATATCTGTGCTTGTCGCACAAAGAACATGTTTGATGATCTAAAATATAGAGTATAACTGGATATAAAAGGATGTACAAAAGCCAAAGCTCAGGCTAAATGCCAATGATCACCTGATGATAACAATACCTTTTGCTCTAAGTAGAATCCCATCCTGTAGCCATGACGCCACACTGTCTCTCCAAGGACAACTTTTCCTAGCAGCTCCTGTGTGCCGCTTTGTTGTGCTCACTAAATCAAGAAAATTGTTTGTTCATTAGAGAGCATGACTTTCCTGATAGATTTTCACCTAAGCCATAATGTAGCTTTGAGATGCTCAATGCATGACCAAGGCCACAAACGTAAATAAAAAAATGCATACAAGCGGACAATGGCTCCTTCATGGTCACTGAGCTCACAATTCATCTGATCCACAGATTAACACAGTAATAATTCAATTCAATTCAGTTTATTYWTATAGCGCCAAGTCACAACATACGTTGTCTCAGGGCACTGTACATGAAAAAAGACCAATCTAAAGAAGAAACCAGCAGATTGCATTGAATCACTTCATCACAGTCTCCCATCCTGAGCAAACGGTGGAGAGGAAAAACTCCCTGCTAATCTGGAAGAAACCTCCAGCAGAACCAGGCWCAGGACAGGAGATCATCTGCCTCGACCGGCTGTCAGTTCTGCAGGTATGTCAGTGCAAAGTATACGAAAACTAAAAAGTTATTTACACGGCAGCAGCATAAATTCAGAAAATAAATAAAAAGAATGAGATGTTCTTAATGAGAAATAATCATAACGCAAATTATTACTGACTTCAACACGTATTGATCAAAATGATTTCCTGTCAAAAGGCTCCTCATAAATGTAAACTATGACAGCAGTACATGCTTTCACTGAAGATGGGAGAAAAAAGGAGTAATTAGGCATGAAGCCACCATATGAGAGCCATTTGTTCTGCTATCTTCACATGCCAGAATAAACATTTACTGTGATGGAGAGGCTGAAAGACTTTTATAATCCTGTTTTATCGTCCACACTAAGGAACATTGAGAAGAAAAGATGGGGACGTCTGAAATATGCGATAGATTTGCCATATTTTCCACCATTCATGTCATCCCATCTGAGTCACGCAGCCTCTCCTAATTTATTTTCTTTTGTGCCCTTCTCCTTTTTCTATCTTTCCACGCTCTTGACTCATCATCTTCTTCATCTCCCTCCTGTCCTCAAAACTCCGCAGCCATCAGTTACCTCCCTCAGGGTCAGGCAGAGGAAACAACCTTAACCCAAGCATGTCAAKAGCACTCCTAACAGCTGGGTCTACTTTTTTACTTTTCGACGGATGGATGTAACAGTAAACCCCTTGAGCTGCAAAACGTTGCAGATTCGTCACCTTTTTTAGTCTAAAAGATTGATTGTAGACGCACAAACCTAAAYACAGAAATATCTAACAAATTTTACTGCTGAAAAATACAAGTCTTTATCAATCTTTTCAGCTTTACACACCAACAGCTGCATGCAAATAAGAAAAAAATGGCTGATGTGGGACAATAACTTAATAATTTTTGCATTGAAGCATGAGAGCACAACAAATATTGTTGATGCATCTGTCTCTCCTCAGTGTGCAGAGTTTGTGCTGTTTGATCAAAAACTGAATATTCTGCTAACGGGTCATTTTTTTTGTATGAGATGTGCCAAATTAGCCACGTAGCAAGAATTACGCAAATATTTTCCTTGTGTTCATGCAAATAGCAGAGAATCCAGGACAAGGACATTTAAGAGTGTAGATTTGACTGCAGGATTTGCATTTTTGCAATTTTATTTTTTACAGTTATAAAAGCGCAATAGAACAAAATGGAAAATGTAGAGAAGCTCAGAAAATAACCCAATTTGTTTAAAATTTATCAGCTTTGAAGCAGTTATTAGTCAATGGAACAGAAAGTCTCAGCCCACACTGATAACACAAGTTATGATCCTTAAAATGACTCCATTAAAGACTTTGTCATTGAGGTTTTTTTTTTTACACGTGAAATTTTTCCTTTTGTTATTTTGAACCTTATAAGATTTACAGAGACAATTTCCAGAGGAGCTACAGAACATTTCTTCTCGTATAAAGGAAACTTTTAATTCCAAGATAACTTTAATGAGGTTGAGATGTCGCTTCCAGTCTGCAACTAATGAATATCAAAGACTTAATATGAAGAAGCTCTTCAAAAGTTAATGTTATCTTGACATGCACCTCAAAAATGACCTTTGGTTAAATCACCATCAGCCAGATGCTCTGCAATGTGCTTTAACGCACGAGATAATCAAGCTAATGCATCACTATAACATGCAAATGACTCTGGGTTCAGTACCTGTCAGTGGTAGTAATGGAGCGTGAACCTTATGGAGTGTGAAAAGCTGCCGACAGCCACTCCGCCCTCAACCCAAAGTAAAGGCGGGAAGAAATTGGGTAGGATTTAATGGCTTAGAGAGGATGTGACCCTTTATCATTTTCATGTTTATCACCGTCTACGTCCTTATCGTGATTAACCCGCTGCAGCACCACCTGTCCAACAGGCAGCTTGTGGRCAAGTGGCAACCTGCAGGCGGGTACCTGCAGCCCCATTGTGTCACAAACCTCTGTCCACATAAAAAGACATTATATTCACCTCATATAAGAATCGAAAATAGCTTCCATTAAAGATTAATAGTCTGAGAAGCTACAATAGAGTCCAGTGTTCGGTTTAACCGCAAGACTTTATGTGGTTTAATTAGAATCTAAATTGACGCATAACAAACTCAAGGCGAAGAATGAAAAGAAGATTTTTTTTTTTTTGGTAATGAGAGAAAAGCCGAATTGATTAAAACGTTTCCCAAACTGGGACACCAGTGGAGGCGAGGGTATTGATCTCAATCAAGTCCAGAGCTAATTGTGTAGAGAATAGCTGAAGTGAGGGGAGGATTGTATAAAAGACCYGCAGACCTCAGAGGAGCCGGGTCGGGGAACAAGTGTACAAGGACAGAATGGTTCATTTTAGA
>NW_013952409.1:5109263-5140522 GCF_001266775.1 Austrofundulus limnaeus | reverse complement strand
TGTGTGTGTGTGTGTGTGTGTGTGTGTGTGTTGCTGAGGCAGTCATGAGACAAAAGAGGTCACGGTCCACATACACACCATCAAACACGTCTCTGACCCAGAGGACACACGAGCAAACAACAAAAACGCCGCCTATTAGGTCTCAATTTGAGGGYCAGCTGGGGCACACGTTTCAGTCCGAGTCTGGACTCCCCTCCGCTGGACTGAATTAAGGAGTCATTTAACGTACAGGCAGAGGAGAGAACTCAAGAAGGAGGAGGGTAAAAGAGATGGAAAAGAAAAAGTTAAGAGTAAAGACAATAAAATGGACAAAACTGCATTTGAACCCAGCCATTTGTTTGATTTGTTGTGTTTCCGGTGCAGCTTGTTGCATTAGTGATAGGAATTAATGATTACTCTGCAAATAGAAGTTAATGCAATCTTAAACTGATGCATCATAAATCCATGCAAACATTTATTTATTCTATAAGAGTTACAGTGTCCTGAAAAAGTTCTTGATCCTTTACAGATTGCTTTTGCTTTTCACCCCACTTTTAGCCTGATAAACTGATAGTCCGGTAGACTCGATTGGGGACCACAATTGTAAGATTTGTTACATTTTCAGTTGGTGTGGTTCTCAATCACACTGCTTTGTGTCAAACAAACTAAACCCTGTGAACAACCTGTTCCCTCCCTCACCTGTGGGGGCGCTGCACCAAGACCCACTGAAGGAATCGACACAATCGCTTCAACTCAACCGAAACCTAGGTTTTCACTAGAGTTTGATGTTTTTGGTCCAAACCAGAGTTTGATTACGCATTCACACCTCCCCAAATGAACCGGACGTTCCTGGCAAATGAAATAGTTTGATTAAAGCGGAATAAACAGGCTGCAGTGAATACACCCTAAGACTTTTTATAAAACAATGACTTTTTCAAGGACCATCTTGATGGTATCCAAGACAGAACAATGGGCCTCATGCAAAAACATGTTCGTATTCTTATCCTAAATTTCTCTTACTTTTGTTCGTACAAAGGGTTCGTACGAACATGTCACRTCAGATTCAACAAACTCTTCTATCTTCAGGAAAAGTGTGTAAATKAGCTGCGTAAATTCCACCTGTTTGTATCCAGCTGCTCGTGCACGCGAGAGGAGATTAGCATAATTACCACCCCAAAAGCACCATATAAGGCTGTGTTTCCTGCCTCAGATACAAGGAAGTGTCCATTCATGAAAAATGACAGCGAAAACTAAAAAGAAGAACTTTACGAGTTCAGAGATTGAAGTCCGTCTGTCAGAGATCCAGAAAAGAAAATCTGTCATTTTTAGCAGGTCAGCTGTGGAATAAAAAGAGCTGCTAAAAGTATAAACAACTGTGTTAAATCATTTTCATTTATTCAGAAGACAAACCATTGCGCACCGTACCCCCTCACCCCCCGCGCCGCGCAGTCGCAGGTGGTCTCAGATGCGGGTTTGAAATAAGCATTTTAAAATGTTTTCAAAATAAGTCTGGCACTTTGGAGAAAACCCAGGACTTGCGGGAGGGATTATGTATCCCCTCTGGTCTGGGAACGTCTCGGAGTCCCCCAGGACGAGCTGGAAGGCGCAGCTGGGGAGAGCGGGGTCTCTCTGCTGCCCCCGCGACCCGATCCCGGATAAGCGGCAGAAAACGGACGGACGGACAATTTATATTGTTAGTCTAAATTATTACATTTAAAATTATAACTCTAATTCAAGCAGAATAGCCTATTGTCCACATAATTATGGAGTGTAATTTATTTTCAACTCAAAATATCTTCAAACTAACGAAATATAAAGTCATTAATGAAGAAAATCCACCTGGATAACAGCAGACTGACTGCTCGTAAAATATACGACAGGTCTGGACCACTCGTGAATTTTGTTCGTATCTGAAAAAAATCTTAGAATACGAAAACATTGGTGAATGCCACAAATTCTCCTAAATCACTCGTACGCACAAYTTAARAACAAATCTRTGCGTAYRAACGGTTCTTGCATGAGGCCCATTGTTCTGTACTCTGACAGGACCAAAGTGGAACTCTTTGAATCTAAATCTAAYGCTGGGGTGCTGGTTTGGGACTGCTTTGCTGCTTCAGGAACTGGACAAATTGTCATGTATGTTAGAAACATGAATTTGACTGTCTACTAAGAAATCCTGGAGGAGACAGATTGTGTAAATATGACAATAAAAAAAATCTACAAGGGGGTGAATACTTATTTTTTAACGAAATTTTTAACCTGAATAAAATTAAATTATTTACAAGGCAAAAAACAAACAAAAAAAAAGAAAAAAACTAAAATCTTCTCATAAATACACTGACCCATCAAACAGTCACTTATTATACACATTTTTTTCTCCTCAAGTACTTATTTCACTCACAGTTTTAATTGTTATTTTGCGTTGTTTTCATCTCGTGTAGAGGTTAAAACACCAGAACACTCTGTGGAAAACAAATAAAGTCGGTGTTATTTTACAGAAGACACTTTTTCTGTGTAAGCTGAACACATCCGTCTCTGTCCTCCTCCTGGAGTGAACTTTTCTGTCGTTTCTTAKCCATTTACCAGCCGAAGGGCATGTCGTCAGTACAGTGTTTTTCATCAGCGAGTACACACACTTACACAACATGTAGCCTGCAGGAGCTTTTACAACAAACATCATATTAGTAAAAAAACTGGCTGTGGTGTTATTAAAGGAAGAACCTTTTGCATTCACTGGTTTAATGATGTAAAATAAATTTTAAAAAATGATAAAACAGTTATTTGGCCATCTGTGGATTTCTCCCTTCAGATGAAATGCCAGAGCAAAACATGCACTCCACAGGGAGCAGTTGGTGAGGTAAAGGCAGCCAAGCTTGTTTTTCCTTAAGGAGGTGAATAAAAAAAACTATTAGAAAACACACTGCAGCAGCAGACCATGTAGTAATTAGTACATGGAGTGTTGTTTTCTGCATTAGTTTGGGACTTGTAATACTGATTGCTGTTTTTTTYCCCCTTCCTGAAACCCTGTTTAAAAGCCAGTTGATTAAATGAAAATAAAAATTATTCAGAGGTATTTGATCTTCATCCTGATGGGTTGTTACCTCCTCTTCATGCTGTGCCGAGCCTCCACACCATCTGCCTGCTTCAGGACAGGTTCAACTTGAAGCGAAGAAGAAGAACAACACTTTCACTAAACGGAATACAAACACACTGAAAATACTTTGGGATACTTTCAGGTTAAAAAGAACTAAGCTGCAACCATTTGCTCAGAAGCGTCGGGGAGACTCGGCAAACAGGAACATAAATGCTGATTTTCTTTGACAGATAGGATGTATGAAATAAAGCTGACTCTGCAATATGCATGAGTTAAAGAAGCAAACCTCTAGTGGAAGGATGTGAATAACATGAAAAATAGTAACATAGATGATTCAGGAAACAGGTCAAATAACAAGAAACAATAAAAAGTTGAAAAGTTAATTAAAAGAATATAAAAAAAATTGCAAAAGAAAATAAAAGACACTTAGAGCAAAGCAAAAAAGACGTTATTAAACAGGAAACAACCAACTGAAGAGAAATGTGACACTGACCATGTGTTCATCAGCTAAAATCTTATTTTAGATCATATTATTTGTTAGAAAAAACACATTAGGTGGTATTATCCATTGATACTGGTTATTGTAACAAAGAGTTAGTTATAAGACATTAACCCCCAGCTCTCTGCCTACATAATATTACTTCAAAGAATCCAGTTTGACTCACAATTTTGTTGATGTTTTGCACATTTTTTCTTCAATGATTTTTGTGTCATTTCCTCCATTTGCTTAACGACTTTGCAATTTTTCCAAACCAATGTTTGGAATGTWGTTTTTAAGTTATTTTACTAACTCATTTAGTCCAGGATTTTAAGTTCAAACGTGTCTAATTTCAAAAGACCACGAGTATCTATCTTGTAAAATACTGCTACTATATTTTAATCCAGCATGACTTGAACTTTTTTGTCGCTTGCCATGCCATTTTCTAACCCCCCCCCTCAAAATATAAATAAATAAAATGAAAGTTTCAGGTTTTTGAGCCTGACAAGAGGAGTAAAATGCTTTAAGAGCTCTCAGGGAAGCTGTGCTGCCTACCTAACAGCTTTAATACCGGACCATCTGCTTGCTTTGGGACACAATTCTCACATCAAATGATTTTTTTCCCCTCCTGCTCAGCCTGTCTTTCATCAGTATTTATTTTATCCCGAGTAAAGAGGGAAAAAAGATGGCCATGTGCAAACTTTGATAAGCGAGGTGATGGGAGGACAACGGTTTGTGATGTGGAGCTCCTGCACCAAGACATGGAGGATGTTTTCTAACTTTGCCTTTTAGGGACTGAGATGAACTGAAGTAAGATGCATGTTTCAAACCAAAACAAGTCTAGATTGTATTTATGATAGTGTACAACGTTGTATAAATACTGGTTAATTTAGTTTTGGAAAAACAGTTATTCATTACAGCATCTGCTGTAGCAAGCCGTCTATAAGTCAGCTTGCAGGCAACAAGAGAAAAAACAGCTTCATGCTAATGTTCTTTTCACATTATAGATCACAGCATGACAAGGAATAACACTTAGCAAACTGTCAAACAGTTTAGCTGTGATTTGTAAGTATGCCATTATGGCACTGAGAGGATCAGGGGTGGTACTGTAAACATATAAGGATTTTTTTCCTTTCCCCAGAAAGGTTAAACCCAGTGAAGCTGATGTGTTTCCTCAAATTCTTTTAAAGCTTAAAAACATATCAACTCTTTAACAAATACACATCATCAAGTTACAGTTAAAAATGTTCACATAAACACTACACAGTGTTTGTGTTTATGGGGACGACGGGGCCTGCCGTCTGCAGATGAYGTGGTTCTGTTGGCGTCTTCGGGCAAAGACCTTCAGCGTGCAATTATGAGAAAGGGTATTTTAGGGGGGCAGTTGTAAGTTTTTCTCCTCTTTGCATCTTCTGTGAAGAGTGRCAGCATGGRAGTCTCAAAACAACTTTCAAAGGAGTTGAAAACAAAGATTGTTCACCGTCATGGTTTAGGGTCTCCCAGGATGAGCTGGAAAGTGTCTCTGGGGACCTGTTGCCTCTACAAMCTGACTATTGATAAACGGCAGAAGATGGTGAACATGATTCTACAATTCCTTAATATTTTCTGACAAAAGGATGAGCTTCATTGAGTGATGGTACTCCGTTACTAACATCGACTGTAAAACAAGAAACAGAAGTCGGTCTATATCAGAGTGTGATTCCCTAACCTCCATATTGYTGTATTTTACCCGACAACAGCATGATAAAACTCTGTTCTGGCTTCTGGTTGTCAGCTTGTGAACCACTCATCTTAAATGAAATTACTACACATCTGCACAAAGTTTGGAGCACTCAGCGGGCATAAAAAGTGCACGTTCTTTTCCTTGCCCACCTCGATGACATTACCATTAATAAATGGACGAGGAAAAGGCAGAACAGCACATCACAGACTTCGCGAGCAGGTGGACTATTTTAGCTCGCCTCATCTATCATTAAAACACACCACTGTAAAGGCAGACATGTTGAACTATCAGCTGATGGATGGGTGGACAGTAAGACAGGGAGACAGCGGTGAGATGAGTCCATTATGAGCAAGATTCACTTTGAAAGAGCCGAAGTACATYGCTGCAAAGCCAGCCGGTACTTTGAGAGGATGAGATGTGGCACTCTGTATGACGCAGGGAGAATTACAAGGTGTTACTAGAAGATACACTGCTGGACTTGTAGAAAACTTATTATTAATAAATACCATAACCAAGTCAGGAAATGATTACAGTGAAGGCACCAACAGGTTCACCACACAGCATGTCCTCATTCTACTCATCTATAAACCATAGAGAGACTCCTATTATCTACTGTATCCGGTTTAATATTTTACCATCCATACTGCAGCCTGCAGTGCTGACTGTGTTGTCCTTGAAAGTCTCAGAGTGTGGGACGTAACATAAGGTAGACAAGTCTAACACCTTGCAGACACACATTTTTATTAGCTCACAAACATCAGTTTTCCTCGTGTGGAGCAACCAAACTGTCCAGTCATTTTTCATGATTTATTTGGTGCTCAGCTCGTTTAAGTAAAATAAAAACGGAGGTTTTACCCCCTGAGGTTTTACCCCCMCGTTATCACAACTCATGTCCCTTTGCTGCAGTGGGAATTAGTGGAGTGGATTTATATGCAGGAATATGACAGCATGTGATTCAGATCTGATACTCCTTGTTGAGGTGGCTGAAAGAAAAAGAATTCATGAGGTTTTAGGTCAGATCCTATAAAAAAAACACTGCAGGATTCAGAAAAGTCAATACTGTGTGTGTTTTTTTAATCAAGTCTTTCTTCTAATGCATTTATTCCACAACGCCATTAAAAAGATAACACAAGGAACGGTCAAATAAATACTTTGAGAAAATAAAATGTGCAAAGCTTCACATACAAACAGTTCTTATATGACAATTTCAACATTTAACAGTAACATTTTTTTTTGCAAAACAGACATCAGTGTCTACTGTCACAGATTATATCATCAAGTGATATTTGAACAGTATTTGAGACATTTTAAAAAAGCAACATTTACTTTTCAATATACTTTTGGATAAACATTTAATTTGAAAAATAAAACAAAAGAAGGTTATATAATGTTTGGCTTCTGTTTTTGCAGCAACTGGTTTTTCCAGGATGTAATGAAGCCCAGGTGGTATCTAGGCAAAGTCAAGGACAGTCCAAATCGAATGTTATGGAATATGTACTGTAGCAGTAAACCTTTAATACATTTACTGTATTGTGAACTTTAACATAAAGGGATTTATACAACCAGACTGCAAGTGTAAYAACTTCCCCCTGGCTTGAGGAAAAGGCTATAGGACACCTGAATGTTAAACTAAAGCCAAGGAGAATCCTGTTCTGAGCCTCTGTTGAGGGGAAAAAGAACGATAAGATTCACATCTGGTGATAAAAATGTGCAGACTACAGATGTAACTACAGAATCCAGGACAGATAAAACTTACAATAGTGCTAAAAATGTAACATATACTGTATAAACAGATCGAAATAATGCGCATAYACATTAAGACAATGCATACATTCAAACACTTGAAATGAATCACGAAATAAACAAGAGTGCACCCGATAGATCGCAGTAGATTCTATTTTTAGAAGTATTTTTTAACAAATAAAAATGCATTTCTTAAAAAAAATGCTCTTTTGGCAGTTCGAGGGGAGTCTCTCCACAATGCAAAGTGAAATAAAACTGGTGAGTTAATAAGCTGACTAAAATAAATAGTAAGCTCATCGTTTTATTGACCTGAATATGTTGCATGAGGTCAGACAAAAAACTTGCAGTGACTAATCAGCTGCTGAACGTGGTTCATTTTACCTTGCAGTGGTTTCATACAAGAAACTGTCACTGAAATGAGTGACATAACCACAACTTAATTAGATTAATGCTTTAAGCTTCTGAATAAAATACATGAACAGTTTTTAATTTTAAAAAGCTGGGGGAAAAAAGTGAATAACGTTTTACTGTTTCAATGAAAAGCTGCATCGTTTCCCACAAACATCTCGGGCAAAAAAAAAAACGTTCTTCTGCACCCAGACTAAAACAGAATTACTTTCTATGGTAAACATGGCAGATACAATTAAGTGAGGGTAATATGATCTGAGCAAATGAGCTCGCTTGAGTTAGCATCTCTGACAGACTGCTCACATGAGGAGGAAAAAACAAGGAGTAAATAAAAAGCATTAGCATCCTGTCCTCACGTTACATAAGCTTTCATCTGTTTAATCAAGCATTTTTGAGTGAATGAAGAAACTTTCAAGTTTGATTACAGAAGTTTTATGCGCTATAAAGTAAATTAGATCTAATCTAAAAGGCTGTTTGGCAGTTATTTGCGGGTAAAGGGATGGGGCGTAAAGTGGCACTGAAGATAAAAAAGGCACAGGACATAAAAGTGTAGGTGCCCGTGGGCCCTGTGACCATTCAAGAGTTTCCCTGTTTTTCACTCACTTCAAAAACCTGWTGTCATCTAGAACCAGTGAAGGTTGTTCAAACATCTTGACCTTGTTTTTCTTCCAAGTAGTGGATTTTAATTTCGGTTGGTGTTTTCAATTGAATTTGTGACTTTTTCATCAAGTATTAGCCGCTTTTCAGAGAAATCCATTGTAGCTGTCAGATAACTCTAACACCAGCTTCACGCGGCAAGATAAATACTCCAATTTTTGGCCCGATTTTGTCTTTTCGACAATCTTAAGGACAATCTGATTATTGTGATGGCTCTAAAATTAATCTTATGAGACATTTCTGCCACGTGTGCTGTGTTAAAAGGGATCTAGTCAGCTTGGAAGGACATCCGGACCGCTCCCATCTCAAATCGGGGATATGCAACCTGTTGGACCGTCTTGGCCCGATATCCCAGCGTGTGTGGTGTTCCTCAAGGACAAACAAGCTCGCAGCCTGTTGAATGTGACGTGAAGCCAATCAGAATGCGAGGTGATGGAAACACAGTGRGGAATCAAAAATACAGAAGACAAAACAGCTGCCATGGTGGACATCGAAGATGTCTTTGTTTTGTCTTTTCTCTGTTAAAAATAGTCCACAGTTTTTGTTTGCCATGTTTATTACGACCCCCGCACGTGAAGCGTTAGCGGGAGTCATATTGTTTTCGTACTGGTTATTTTTTTCAGTGAYTTTTGGTCAACCGTAGAGCAAAAACGGCTGCACCAATCAACATGAAATTTTGCAGGACTGTAGATGAGTTTGACCTACACTGCGCCAGCAAACGGGTTTATGATAGACCCCATATTTGAAAGAGGGGGCTCCATCCAAATGGGGGGGTGGGGTCTGGACATGCAAAAAATGCTTATAACTCAAAAACTGTTAAACACAGGAGTTTCACATTTCCTTTGTTGTTTAGCTCTGATGAAGCTCTATCCATCAGGACAACTAATCAGAGCCCCCCAGACCCACAATTTATCTGAAAAAGAGGTATCTGGACATACAAAAATGGTTATAGCTCAAAAACTATTAAACATAGGAGCTTCAGATTTCTTTTGCTGTTTAGCTCTGATGAGGGGCTATCCATCAGGTCACCCACACCCACACACAAAAAAAGACCCCCACCCAAACCACTACAATTTTGGGATGCACCTATTAGCATGACATTTATTAGGAATAAAGACTTCTGAGTTCTGGTGCATTTGTGCGTGCGGGGGTCATTATGTTACCGCTATGCAGTGTCTAGTTTATCTTTGGTTTAGTGTTGATCGTCTTCCTTAAACAGGAGCTATTTTGGCTTATTTCTACCAATTTTCTTTTTTTTTTCATGAAGTCATGTCATCAAGCGAGGGGCTTTGGACACCCCTGGGCCAATTTTTTGTTTAACAGCAGGATTACTTGCAAAATGAAAACAAAACAAAACAAAACAAAAAAACTTCCCATATTAAGGCAGTGGTTCTTTTTGTTCAGTTAAAACCAAAGCTAAAACAAATATTTCTGACAAAGACAAATAAATATATAAATACATTTTTTGAAAATACTCCGACTGACCTGACWTTAGCAGATGCAACACTGGAGAGTAAGGAGCAAAGATAAAAATGCCAAAGATTCAGTAACAGTCTTACATTAAGGATRCAAATGTTGTGTTTAAAACATTATGATGCATTAGTATCATGAGAAACACCTTGAGTTTTCAMATTTTTCCTTTTAGCTTCAATGAAACCTGCATTACTTTGGAGTGAAACACAAAGCAGCATCACAACAAGTAGATGGATGGCCTGTGCAGTTACCATTACTGGATGCACATCTCTTGGCCTTGGACTGGCGATGGATGCCGGCGGCGAAAATCAATTTCAACTACACAGACGCACCGACATGAACGCCGACACACGTGCGCAAGCCCGCAGCCACGCAAACACACACACACACACACATTATGTATCACAAGAACAGCCCAGAGGAGAGAGGAGTGTGAAGTGCAAGCATCATCAGTTAGGCAGTGGAGTCCGGTGTTGTGKTTCCGGTGTAGAACTGGTTGTAACAGTTGCCTTTACAGCAGCACAGATCTGCTGTTACTGAGCTGCCAATGTGAGTTATCTTTCTCCTCACAGTCTGAAAGTCCACTGAAAATCCACTGCAACTCAAGAGATCACATAATCATCCAAAGAYGGCAGACACACAGCAGAAAAATAAGTAAGAATGCACCTAAATGTTTTATATAACCATACCCACTGCTGAAAGATTTAGTTATTTAAGCTTTCCTAAAATCTTCAGTTTGTTCAAAGATAATTTTTCTGGTTGAATATCACTTTGGGATCTCTGGACATTACCAAACTAAATGCTAAAAAAAGATAATGAGTGACTTTGGTTTCAGATCTTGTTAAAGGTCTTGCTGATTGAAAAGCTGGATTTATGACGCTCGACACAACAGCAACGCTAACCCAGCTTGACCCGAGTGTCTCGGCTGTAAAACAGCACCTGGAGCAGGATGGCCACGTCGATAAGGATTTGAACTGAGCCGCACGCCCAGAACTGAGCCGGGCTTTCATTCATTATGAAGTAGGTGGTTTTGAAGACGTCTCCAGCCGTCCAGAGAAGAACCATCTTCACACTGRAGCAAAAGAGACACAAAGAAACAGTGGGAGAAGTGAGAAATCTCTTGAAGGAATAGTTTGACAGAAAAGTGGAACATTTGCTCAGTGTTTGAGCTGTGCCCACAGCTAAACTGGAAAAAGAGAACGATGAGTCCAACTCTGTAAAAAATTCAAACCTACCTCCAAGCCACTTCAAGTTTCTATAATTAATATAGCATTCTGCATCTTTTTTACCAGGAAGTGTTGAATGAACAACTTCATGTTTTGGGAGGATTATGAGTGAGATTATTTGTTTACAACGACAAACTGAGCCTTCGGTTAAATAAGACAGAAATTRTGCCGACAAATATTCAGAACCGTCAAAGAACATGTAGGCAGGATCCCCCTGTGCTGTTTCTGACCTCATTTTTTCATGTACTTTCTTAAGCTCTTCCTTTCTTCCTACCAATTCTTCCACTTGTTAAYGTCTCGACTCATTTCCTGTCATGTTACTTCAACTTTTACCCTTTCCACTCTATGTTCTTACATCTATCCTACTCCACCTACTCTCCATTCCTTCGTCTATTCTTTATTCTTACATACTGGCCCTTGGGACTTCATTGTCCAGAGAGTAATATGAGTATATTCTTTTTTATTAGAGCTGACTGTGCCTGGGGATGGAGAGGGACCATCACTCATCTGAGAGGCATACTGGAAGGGTCAGAAAGAGGTGGAGGGAGAAAGACAGAGACAGAAGAGCCTGCAGAGGACAGCATTTATCCAGCGTGCACGAGGCAAAAACAGAACACCCAGCAGAGGGAAAAGAGAAGGACCTCCTGGACTGGGGAAGAGACCTCTGTGAGACAGCAGAGGATGATGAGTGCACACGGGGGGGCGGAGGGGGTGGGCGCAGAGGCAGCCTAATGACTATGGGACCAGAAGCCCTGCACTATCCTTCAGTTCCCCTTGCAGAGTTACATCAAACTCCTCTAGGCTCCCTTCAGGGCTTAGATGAAAAAACTGAAATATTAGTGGCAAGCTGTTCTGCCCAGCCATGTAAATAAAGACTTATTAGTCAGAAAATCTTGTTCTGCTTCAAATGTTGAGACGGCATGCGTAATCAATACATGTTCCTATGACTACAGCTGCCCAGATTATTAGAAAGTATAAAGTAGCCAGTTTAAAGTAGGAACTGTAGCCAACCTCCCAGGATGTGAACATAGGAGGAAATGCATCTGAAGGTTAATCAGAAAGAGAAGTGGTTAGTAGAGAAAAGTCAAGAAAAGCATCTAAAACTGGTTAAGCTGAACTCCAAGGTTGTGGTAAGTCACTTTCACATCACATCATAAGTCACATTTTGAATCATAGAAGGTTGACAAATCATTAAAACTACATGTTGACCATCCTCAAACTTTCTGGGACAGATAGGACATAAGTTTTTTTTATTTTTTTAAATTTCTTTAAACTGTTATGAGGCACGGTGGTGGAACATGAAACTGCTACTGCGCATGGTTGTTGCCAGCAAAGAGTGAGTGAGTTAGTTGATGCCAGCAACCTCGCTTAGCTGAGCTGCTTAAGACTTTCCTCTGCCTACATCCCCCAGAATGCATTGCAGTTCTGATCAGAGTTCCTCAAAAATTATCAACCTTCTATTGGAGGAATTTTCTATTGACAATAATCGTGTGTCTATTCCAATTGTTATTGATTTATTGCCCAGCCCTAAAGGAAACAACTGTCCATCCATCAACCACATTTTGTCCTTTTCAGCTCTGCAGATGCTGAAGCACCAGGATGTTTTGAACAGCCAGTTAATCACAAAACTAACAAACACATGACACAAACATTCTCCCCCAAGGTCATTTTAAAATGACCAATTAGTGTTACGTTCATGCTTTTGGAGCAGGTGAAGAAAATCTTGGAGAACTTGAAGAAAACACACACATGCATGCTTGTGATATGAAAACTCCTCACAGAAAGGCCTCAACTGAGATTCCAAAGGTAACTACTTATAAAAAACCCATTACTGTAAGTGGATTCAAGAATAAAACACAGCTGAAGATTGTGTGAGCTTCTTTTCGTATTAAGGTACAAGATGTAAGTGTGCAAGGTTTTCMWTTWRSYTTTTTTAAATTATTTTCACTTTCAAGTGTCTGACCTCCACATTTAACCCATGTTATATTGCGTAATAACTAAGAACTCCGAGCTGCCAGGAACATGCTACAAAAAAGGAAAACACACCCTGAGCAGTACCGTCAACAACAATCAGAACACAGCTGAATCACTGCTCCGTCTAATACTTTACTGCTGAYGATCAGAAAACTTTGAGTGGTAGTTTCCTGTAACTTCACCTGCCTTTAAGCAGTATTTGCCTCCATAACTAGAAATTATTGGAGAGCAATATCTCAAGGGGTTTAAGATTATTGTTGCAAATCTTAGAACCTATAAGGCTAACAGATTCAACAGTGAAAGGTTTTTAATATGTCAGTGACAAGGATCTATAACAGCTCCAGTGAATCAAAGTAAAGTTGATGTTAGAATACACCCACAAGAACAAGGAAATAAAACTCAAATCCAAAATGCCAAGATTAAGATGAGGGAAAAAGCAAGTACTTAGACAGAGGGAGCTGCAATGCAGCACAAGTCTTTGATGTTTAAAGACTGCTCAATGTCGAAGTATTTTTTGACTTTGCTTGTTCAGTATGGGACTGAAGCTTTGTTGCCTACTGCTGTTTGTAGAATATGAAGACTGTGTGGGAGGCAAATATTGATTGCCTTTTAGCAAAATGTGGAGTCAGTCTCACAGCTGAACTGACAAAGTTTAAAAAAGAAGTCCAAATCCTAAAACCAAGAAGGCGTTTTGTCTAAAAACCAAAATGAACATTTTGGATGGAGGTTTTCTTTTTTCATAAACAAGGTGCGTTTTCATTTGTTTGCATCAACTCTTTATGGAATGTGTAGAATTTTGCTCCAAAACATGTTAAATTTTGTTTTGTTTTTAATGGAATGAGCTCAACAAAAATGTATTTGGATGTACGGATGTGCTTTATTTTGATACCCATTGATTCCACCGGATAACAGCTTTTGTCCTGCATAAGTTACATAGACCTACATGTCGTGTTGTAGTCAAGACCACCAAATCTGAGACAAAGTTAAGACCAAGGCCAGAGTGTATCCAGACTGAGACAATACCAATATTTTTATGGGCTGGACAGAGTCAAAACCAAGACTGAGACTGAGAAAAAAAAAAAAAAACAACAAGAAACAATTCAAAAACCCTAAAACATACACTGTACACAGGTAGCTAACTTAATATGTATAGCTAATGACTAAACCTCTTTGTGTGAGGGCTGGGTAAAAAATGTTGGACAAAGGCAGACAGCTAACATTAGCTAGCTTTGCTAACATCACTTACATATAAATTACCTTTCTTTTTGCTTCCTTTTTTAAGTGACAATAAAAGTTTGACATTGTCCCCACCGTCTCTAAAAGCGAAGCACTGCAAAATTTAAAAGTCACAGTTYGCTTTCTCCTGGATGTTGTTTTACARATATATTCTTTATGATTTATGTAGCCRAAYTGCATTACTGAAGATTCTGCAGACATCTCCCGCACCCAGAAAACTACTGCTTACTTGGAGTGCAGCGTGTGAGTGAAAGGGGATGGGTAACAGCTGCAACAAAAATACATRAGTCACTCTTGGATTTGAATCAGTATGTTTTATATCCAGTGAAAGCAAGGATGTTCACAAATATAATAATATTCTGGCAATTAATGATATTTCCACAGTTGTTGTCTTGACTGGTCTTGAAATAAAATCCTGAGTCCTCAATGTCTGTGACCGAGACAAGACTGAGACGAGACAGAGACCATCAAAAAGTGGTCTTGATTTCAAGTAGCACTGCTTACATGATTTACATCGATGCAAGACTTAAACAAAACTTTAAAAAATTCAAAGCTTTAAAGAGCTAAATGCATGAAACAAGACACCAATAAGCCTCCCCCAGCTTCCATATAAAACAGCTGCATGGCTCCAGCTTTACCACCTTCTGTTCTAGTTCAAATCAGGCTTTCTACAGCACCCYTAAGGCTGATCAAGGGGGTCTTGTTTAGAGCAAAACTGTCTCACTGATGTGGCGTGCCCCCCTAACAATTTAACATTCCTAAGTAAACACTTCAGGGTTTGACAACTGCACCAAAAATAATTGTGTGAGAGAATTTTGAATTGTCATGCTTTTACATTTCAACTTCTCGTTCTCTCCAAGCTGCCAGCCTTCCTCTGGGGAAAATACTTCTCTTCTTTTCTACTGAAGGCTTTTTTTATTCTTCTTTAGAGAATCCACCTCGCTGAACTTCAGATTTTTTGTTTCATCTCTCTCCTCGACGTGTCACTTTTTTTCCCTCTTTGCTCTATTGCCGCACTCATCTGTCACCTCTACTTTCACTGCCTGCATCAATAATTTCACTCATTTTCTTCTCTTCTCAAGTTTTACACTTTATCATGAGGTCTTTCATTAGCCAACAGAGTCAACCGTGAACAAAACCAAATAACAAAGTTGCATTTTACTGCACTGGGAAGTTAATCATTGGAAAGTGATCCATCGCTTTGTGATTAAGACTTTTGAATGTCAGTAAATTTAAATTAACTTTTAGTCAGGGCACAATTTACCGCCATGACTCAAACTGTTGCACGAGCAGAGCAAATCTGACTGGAAACAAAGCCCTGTTCCTTTAAATTAGCTCGCGTGAAAACTCAGTTTGATTTTACTTAATAAACTGATCCTGTCAAACAAGAAGAATAAATATCCACTATAGAAATGTCAGCAGTTGCACAATTCACAGCTCACTTTAGTTGATTTATTATTAAAACAATGTATTTTTCATCTTTTGCAGTTTATAAAAGTTATTTTTTACTTTTCAACTTATACTGTATTTCAGTGTTCGACCTTGCATCTGCCTATAATCGTACCTCCCTTCCTTTTCCTCACTTCACCCTGGTGTCTTCTCTGCTCTCCCGTTGTGATCATTTCTTTGCTCAGGAGACAGCAAACATCATTAATGAGGCTGAATCGTTAACCGTGTAATTAGGGAGGATGGGTTATCAGCATAAAAGTCCTTTTACAATGAAGCAGAGGAGTCGAGACAAAACATCAGGTAAAGGTCATCCATTGATAGGAGATACAAACAATTTATTTTTCTCTCATTTTACAGATTGTTGCTCCTTTCATGTCAGTGCACGTGACAAAGTTAACTTCTTCCTGTGAGACTTGACACGTAGCTGACAGACAAGGCCAAAGAACAAACTTAAACTTAAACGAAGCTTTCACTGACCACAGGGTGAAGAAGTGATAATAGTATTGATTCAAGTGCGCATAAATCAGCACTCAGTTTCTGTGAAACTGCAATAAAATGCACTTGAAAATGCACAGTTTTCTCACCAAAGACCACACAGAACCACCATTCATCTCTTTCCAGCACAACTTGATCCTGGTCCTCATTGATTACACTGACCCAACACGTTTCTCCAAGCTAAAAGGCCAGAGGTCGGACAGGAAATGGTGGATTTCTGAACAGAAAAGAAAGCTGAGACTCATAGAGCTGAGTGAAGCCAACCCCTCCCAAAAAATGAGCCACAGAAAAAAAAGGCAAATATGATGAGTGGTTAGTGCTTCGTTTGTGTGCGTTTGTGCACTGAAAAAGGTTGTCTGTGCTGCTATGGTTTTTTTATATATTAAAGATTACTTGTAAGGGTCATTCAGAGGTCACCCTCCCACCCACTCGCTCCAAAATGAACCAAAAATGAACCAAACTAGTCAAATTTTGTAGTGCTTTGTTTGAGCARGTTTGTGCATTTGAAACAATTGTGTGTGCTGCCACAGTTTATGAGATATTACACATTGTAATTTTGGACGATCGTGTGACTTAGCCTGAATTGTTTACATCTGTGACAACGGGCCAAGTCACGTGATCGTCCGAAATTATAACGTGTAATATATCATACTATAGCAGCACAAACAGCCATTTCTACAGCAGAAACCTGCTCAAACAAAGCACTACAAAATTCGACTAGTTTGGTTCATTTTTGGTTCATTTTGGAGCGAGCGGGTGGGATGGTGACCCCTGAATGACCCTTACAAATAATCTTTAATAAATAAAAAACCATAGCAGCACAAACGACAATTTCAAGTGCACAAACGCACACAAACGAAGCATTAACCACTCATCATGACAATGCTATCAGTAGTGCTGGGCGGTATACTGTTTTGTACCGAATACTGGTTTTTATTTTTGTTATGATATGAATTTTTTGAATACCGGACATTCCGGTTTAAATAGCGGAACGTTTCGTTGCGGCTGCCAGTGAACTGTTGTTTCACAGGGGACATTTTTTCCTTGCTGCACCGCTATGTGAGTTAGCATGCTAATGTTTGGAGCAGCTAGTTGCAGCCGCGGGTGGCGATTCCGCTGCTTATATTGACTAACGTTTAAAAAAACATCCCGTTTTTGCCGTCGCTGAATGTAGTAAACACCTCTTCAGTGACGTGCAGTTAGATTTAACGCGGTTAGTTAATATGGAGACGTTATGCTGATGGAGACTTAACRTGGTTTTATTGTGAAAAGCCTGCAGGAAGTAGTTCGTAGTGGAGTTGGAATTGACTGGTGTGCAAGGTGAGTCGTGCTGATAAGCTTTAATAAATAACATAAAACAATAAACCCGATCATAATCTTTTCTTAACCCTCCTCCTTCACGACTGGACCAAAATGCATGATTACTGTCTCCAACCACCAGTCAGAGAAGAACAGACACAGAGAAGGGAAACAGAGACACAGACAGAGGTACAGTAAAAGAAAAAAAAAGTCAATAAGCAGGGTTTGTACATTTTATTATCAGCTGTGCTGTGATGAAAAGAAAAATACCGTCCAATACCGTGAAACCGGTGAAAATGTTGAAAATACCGTGATATAAAATTTTGATCATATCGCCCAGCTCTAGCTATCAGGCAGGGTGTCATATTTAGAAAAGGTGAAAAATAAAGCTACATTGACATCAGCAGAGTGATGAAGTGGAGAGGTGGGGTGGTTCTGATTGCAGTGATGCTTGTTCCTTATAGACCCGGCAGTAATTGTGCTCGCACTGAATGAGTGCTGTTACAGCTGTTATTAGCCTCTTTAAGCTGCTGTAGTGAACACGCAGACATAATGGGTCACATCTACTCCGAGCCAATCAAACTAATTTGGATCCTGTCCAGTTTAATCTTATTGCAATTAAATTCAGTTAAATTAAATTCAACAGAGTCAGATTAAATTCCAATTGCATAAGACCTTATCATATCTAGTTAGTTMTAACACTTAATAAATAAATCTTCAATGCAGTTTTTCATCCTGAGCTTAAATTTTCTGATGCATCTTTATGCACAGTAGAAGGCCTTTAAAACTATACAAATTATTAAAACACATCGTATTTTATTATAAGGCCCACACAATTAAATTCTACAAGACACGAACAGGCTAATGTTTTTGGTAAATATCCAGAATTACTTAAAAGCCATCAAATGTTGCACTTTTGTCCAAACTAGAAAGCTCAAAGAAATTCATAGTGTGCTTTTGAAATACAAGTATTACAGTCATTTAATACACTGCCTTATTACTCACCCAATCATCATTAAACTCCTCATCAGGACACAGAAAATAATACGATCTGAAGAAAAGATTTAAATCTTCAGTTTTAGAATTCCTCTTCGGGCTGAGATTGGTTATTATTAACTTGGAAACATGCATTTTAAAAGGCATGCAACACCATTGTTCTATCTGCTTTAGCGTTTCTATTTTTGCTAGTGTAAGTACCAAAACCGTTTGGCTTGAGGCATTTTTGAGCCTATTTGGTAAAGATTTTTGATGTATAACCCCGGTGTCTTTAAGGTCTTACAGCTGAAAGCTGCAAAGGTCTTCAATAAGTAACAAAGACACAAAGTAATTAAAAAAGGTAGAGGTTACAAGCAGTCTCTTTGACCTCTGTCCTTAAAAAAAGAGGAGACAGTTAATTGCTAGATTAGCATAGTTAAGTTTAAAAGGCTGCATAAATGCAGCTGCTGAAACGGCACCTTATTTAATTAAGGGTAACATAAAGCAGAAGGAGACGACATGTGGGGGTCATTCTGGATGAAAACCTTTACAGCTTAAAATTAATACGATTACAATCTTGGAGGTGACCTATTACTAGTTATCCCAAAAAATAAATAATATAAAAGTAATTTTAACTGTGCAATGTTTTTGGATGCAGGATTTATACAACTAAAGCAAAAGTTCAGCAATGCTTCTGTTCACATTTACGACTTCGGCAAACATCTGCCAACGCCACACAAACAGGGCCCAATTAATTTGTCATCTGTCACCATCAAACACTTCGTTTGAAAACTAGAAGAGCATGCTCTTATAGAATCAATGAGAGCATGGTAATTATTGCAAATGCAGCTGTTTAACACAGAACCTGAACATCCAAATGTGCTCTGAGATTGATGAACTTTTGTGACAGAAGAACTGCATTTATTTCAGGATTGTTTTCTCGCTCTTCGATCTCAGTTATTTTTTCTATGAAAATAATAATATTGTAACTGATACACCTTTTGACTGCTGCAGAAAAACTAATTCCGTGGTTTGGTTATCCAATATCAGACACTGGCAGTTTGTAGTCTGCAGTGTAAAAGTCAGAAATGCTGCAAAGCAGTTCACCAAGCCAGCCTCTGTATGTATATTTAACATGCATTCTAATACAACATATTATGTACTGGGAGAGAATGGAATCAACTGCATGCTGATGAAATGTCCAATTCTATTTTTGTTAACACTGGCAACTCTAGCCTCACAGAGGATTAAAAAAAAACAATAAATTGCAAGAAAATTCCTCACAAGTTATCAGTGAGGTAAAAACCAGTCAGGCCAGTTTGATGGATCTTAAAACTGCCAGTTGTCTTTTAGGAAATAAAGGACTGACCTCACCTCAATCAAAGGTGGCAGCCTCACAGCTTACAGTATGATTTGTTAATAAGCGTTGGTCACACTCATGGAGTTTCATTCTTTAGATCTTAACTCACCTCAGTGTTTCTAAAATAAAAAAAATAATAATAAATACTGCCACCTGAATTGAAGGAGTAGCTTTCTAAAATACAGGTGCTGCCACTGGTAACAATAAAGAACACCAAAGGTGAAAGGACCTATTTTTTACTGAGGATGGTTGATTTATTGTAGCAGGTATAGCTCATTAGAACAGCTACACTGTTAGGTYCACTCTAATGGATACCCATTTTATGTCTATTGACCTGCAAAATGCCAAGTGTCCTCACCTGCCTGACCCCATTTCTCCAAAACTCATTTGACCTGCTTCTAAATCTTCATCCTCAGCACTGGTCCCATCTTCTATCACCGCTAATGTCCACTACTGTCCTCCTGTCTGCTCTTTTCTCCTTCATCTTGTGTGTTGCCCAACAAACTGAAGAAACAAACATGAAGAGATTGTCCTGCTGACTAATGTGCAAATGTATAGATTACACACACAAAAAAAATAAAATTTCCACGACCAAAGCTGAAAGGTTTCTGTCAGCATCTTTGTGACCATCGAGCTGTTAAAGTAATAAACAGACCAATAATCACAAATTGAATCTATCACAGGCATTAAGCATCGTGTGAGGAATCACACTCCTTATGTAAGACTTAAAGGGTCTCCTGAGAAGGATTAAACAGTCCATGCAATTGGCAGATTATTTTGATACAAAGCTCTTCAGAGAGAAAACAGCAGATTGCATCCGAGGCTTCAAAAAAAATAAATAAATAAATAAAATAAACTAAGCAACCAAACAAGAATATTTTGCTTTGCCAAATGTGTCTACACTTGCTGGTTTTTGTGTCTGTACATATGTGTTACCTACAGAAGAGCATTGCATTCACCTAATAATAATAAAAGATTTCTGATCTCATAATTATGAGATAAGATGTCATAATTACGAATAATTATGAGGTATCTCAAAATTATGAGAAAGATCTCATAATTACGAGATCTTATCTCATAATTACGAGAAAAGATCTAATAATTATGAGACAAGATGTCATAATTACAAGATCAGTATCTCATAATTATGAGAAAAGATATAATTATGAGATAAGATATGAGATAAGATGCCATAATTACAAGATCAGCTCTCATAATTACGAGAAGATGTCATAATTATGAGAAAAGATGTCATAATTACGAGATAAGATGTCATTATTATGAATAATTATGAGATATCTCAAAATTATGAATAATTAGGAGATATCTCATAACTATGAGTAATTATGAGATATCTCAAAATTACGAGAAAAGATCTCATAATTAAGAGATAAGATGTCATAATTATGAGATATTATCTCATAATTACGAGATCCTGATCTTGTAATTATGAGATCAGGAGTCCTAATTTTTTTTATTTTTTGAATGCAATGCTCTTCTGTAGTTACCCCACAYGTGCATGAGAGATTAGCTGCAGGTGTCCCAGAGGAAGCCAGATTGTTGCTGTAATCATGCGCCCTTCTTCAGGAAGAAGCATCCACAGCGAATAAACTCACATGAAAGATAGTGTCAAGTGTCTTACGCTGAACCTGCAGCCTCAGGGTTTCAAGACCATGGCTCTGACCACCGAGCTGCTGCTGCACCACCTTAAGAAGTCAGATTAAGAAATGAACATCAAAGGGCCCAGCAAGAAAGGCGCTGAAATGTTCTTAACCCACTAACTATGAATTATGTATGTTGATCGATCGCACACAGCCAAACACCAAAAAAGTTCCTAACCTGACAGAAAGAAAGATGGATTCTACATCACTTAATGAAGCAGAAGGAGCGGCTAGAGTTTTAGACGAGGGGGTAGCTCAGAAGGTTTGCCTTAGGATATTTGAAACATTTGTCTGGAGTTTGTATGTAAGCAAAATCAGCTGAGGGGGTGTGCTGGTTATGGCTAACTAAAAATATTTACTCCATCAATGTTCCTTTTTCAATGCACCCAACCTCCATATGTTTTGCATTAACTTCAAAACAAAAGGCAGCTGTGATTATTCAAATAAATCTCCATAAACCCATATTATGTAAGGCTAATATAAAATGCAGACAAACCAAAAAATGAATGACTGAGATTTTACAACAAAAAAAATATCAAAAACGCTTCAACAGTTTGTTTCTTTTCTGGCACAAAAGTAGCAGAAAAACTCCTGTAACTCAATCAGCAGGTAAAGGTCAAAGAGCAAAGACAAGTGAAATTCAAAAAGCTGTTATCACTGTTGCATCAGTGGTTTTACAGAGAAACCAGTGGAGATGTGTAACAAGTGTTCTTTGAGTTAAAACATAATCCTGCCACAGTTTAGTCCTGGGGTATTGGATGGAGTCTGCCATGACCCCGACATTTCAAATGAATAAATTTTGTAATAAAGAAAGAAAAAAAACTGGTTTATAGCTCCTTTGTCTCCTCCAGGAACAATACTAAATTCATTCATTTATCGACACAACCCCACTGCACAGACACTAAAAACACAGAAGTCATTTTCTAAGCCTCCCAGTGTTGCAGAACTAAAAGAAAATGTCAAGATTCATGACTGTGTTTTTGTTCTCATTCTGCAGCAACAATAAAAAAATGAAAAAAACAAAAAGTAAATTTACAACTGGACAAAGATTTTTCAGCTCACACTGTTGGATTTGTAATTATTATAAAYGTTATTTTCACCCAGACTCCACAACTGAGGAAGTTCTCTACCAAATCTAACACTAACTACATCATATGAAACCTCAGTGTTTAAGTAGAGCAGTCATGAAATGACACACAGAACACAACACTTTACTTCTTTTTTATTTGCCTTCAGAGTTGAAGGGAATCATAACATCTAAGCTCATAAACATTCAAGACTCTTGATATTTATTTTTCTATCAAATCTTGAATCACAGGGTAGTACCAGTATGTGTAACTACTGACAACCTCCCACTGTGTGGRCCCCTCTGGGATACTGCTCTGGTCCACGGGTCACAAATTGCTTCAAGGTCGCCACAGTGTCTGCAGCATGTCCCTATGGGTCAGACTGTGAAAGTAAAGGAACGGGCTGAAATGGCCTCTATGTAATGGCTGCCACAAGAAAAACTCGAAACCACTATTAAGCTGCTATCGAAGGGACACAGTAATAGGGCCAGCATTACAGCCTGAGGGGTGTTACCCTGACCTGAAAACAAGGAACGACCTGCTGGATGCGAACGTGTCAGAGAAACAGTGAGTAAGAAAAGAAAAGGGGACAGAAAGTGAACATGGACAGGCCCTATAATTACACCATGGAGTACAGTTGTGGTGACAGAGAACTGAGTTTAAATAGATTATAAAAAAGCCTGAAAGTGTAGGAAGCTTTTATTTGTTTGCAGACATTACATTTCTAACAGCGAGGCAGATGGACYGTGACCTCTACGCTGCCACTCAGGACTTTGTGGACGTCTGCAATGTTTCTGCACAGCAGTGAGAGGAGAACGGCACTGGAAGCAAAATGGACCAACTTTAATAAGAAGGTAAAGAAAAAAAAAAAAACAAGAAGAACCCCCAGGGAGATAAAAAGAACAATGAGCAATCACTCGCATATAAACTAAYTGCAACTTAACTATTCAAACACTGCTTCCACCTGAGTAATGTTTTCAGACCCAAAGAGGGCTGAAGCAAAGGCTTATGTAAAACCTAATAAAGGTTGTGCTCAATGAATGATATGTGAACAGAGATTATGTCATAAACTTCATTAAACAATAATAAAAATGTTTCCAATCACATGATGTATATGATTCTGTGCAAATAAGCCCTGTTTTGTTTTGATATAAAAAAACTCAGAAATTTATGTTAGGGCTGTGAGGCAGGGTGAACCCAATTGCAGGCAGACAGGCAGGCTAGAAAGTTTTAACAAAAATTTATTAAACAAAAAGCCAATGTGGTGGCAAAAAACTGAGAACTAACAAAAAAAGCTGGAGCAAGAAAGCCAGGACATAACAAGAATCTAACAAGAGCAGGAGACATACCAACAAACAAACAATGATCAGACAAAGACACAGTGACAAGACTGGGCTTAAATACACTGACAACAATTACTAACAGAAAACACCTGAGGGAGAAACATGAGGAT
The DNA here is from genome assembly GCF_001266775.1 of Austrofundulus limnaeus. NCBI lineage: Eukaryota > Metazoa > Chordata > Actinopteri > Cyprinodontiformes > Rivulidae > Austrofundulus > Austrofundulus limnaeus. The sequence continues at coordinate 5,116,772 of NW_013952409.1, read as the reverse complement.
CAGGTGTGAGTGGGTGGGGCTGGAGCAAGGGCAAGACAGGAGGAAGGAAACATGAACATGACAGAAACTAAAACTAAAAACACTTAACACAGACAAAAATCATAACAATTTACTAAGAAATGTAAATACAAAGTCCCATTTATTAAAAAATGTAAGTATGAAACAATAAGTAATAATTAAGTTTCATGCCTTTGTAAACYGCCTTAACACCTTGTCTAAAAACAATTTGCATATTGTAAAGAAGTAAAAGGGGCTTTTAAATCATCATTTACAGATAGTTGTCAGATTGTGATTTGAAAAACATCAAATCTTATTTACATCACTTTATAGAGATGAACAATTATTGATTATATGTAACTTTTAGTTTCCACTCGTCAACAGCTACTCTAAATGATGGATTATTGTTTTTTACCTCATAAAAATTGAGCTGAACCTTATTAGATTTTAACTCATGAGTTTAATCAGCTTTCCTGATTGTCACCTGTCATAGAGAACAATGTGTGTGTAGCAAAAATTATAAAAATGTTATTTATGATTGACTGTATCTCAAAGGCTTGTTTACAAGTGATGGGAAGTCAGAGGTAGATTGATCAGCGGCTCAGGGCCTCATCCATGCTGACAATTCTACTGATACCTCTTGTCTTCTGTAGACCTGTACGTTCTCACCAGTCAGGTTCTACACACTTCATTCAAACTTCTCTTTGTTTTTTACTTCATCTTTCAATAAACTCTAAACCCCATCTGTGATTTCCCAGGAGGGGTAGTATGAGTGTAAATGTGTGTGTATAATGAAAAAGTGTCAATAGTGGTGATGCAGTTTGATTGAACATTAGGTTTGATGTCTTTTCTTTTGCGCAACATGGACTCCCTGAACAAAGTAAGCTTTATTAAATGATGCAGACCTCTAAAGCATCATAAAAAAGTTTCGCATGAAATGACACAAGAAGAAGCAGAGGAAATATGCTTTAACAAGGACTGTTAAGTAATTGGGATAATTGTCTTGTTTCCTATTAGCAGAGGGTTGAAAATATTTAAGTTAAAATTATATTTTCAGGAGAAGTTGCAGCATACAGCAATAATTATTTTATAATAAATAAATACAAAAGAAAACTTTTTTTAGATTATTTGTTTGTTGATGGTGGTTATATATGTAGATTTTATAAAAGTGATGGTCCAAACCTAATTACCATTCATCTGAAAGACCTAATGCAGGGTTATTGCCTATTTAATCTTGCTGTGATATTAACTCTCAGCTCAACTGGCACTGATCAGAAGAGGAGGCCCAGATGCTCACCCCGAGGACATGTTAAATGTGGTATAAAACCAAGATGGAGCAGTAAGTCATAACTACATTATTGCTTCATATATTTCTTGTTTGAAAAATGTGTGCAGGGATTTAATTCAGACGAAACATGAAGGGTGACCCGAAGATGACTCGGGGATATGCAGAGAAGACTGCAGTCTGAGGTGAATGTACATCCATAGCTGATGACATCTCTGTCACTTGTCATTGTGTCAAACAATACTGTAAAAAAAGGTCTGTCACTTACAGGGAAGAAAGAACAAAATGAATGATTTCTCTACTAGTTAAATTTCAGAGCATCTGAATTTTAGCCCCCAGTTCTCCTTAGTTTTTTTTTTTTATTTCAACTCGTGTCTGATTTTTTATAATGAAAACAGAAATAAGCAACAAATTTCTTTAATTTCATTTGGCCTTTCCTCGCAGATGCATGACAAGCAAAGCATGAAATTTACACAAACATGCATGCAGCTATGCTGACAACAGATGAGGAATATAATGAGGAAATAATGATAATCAGCATTGGATTTTGTATCAAGGACGTGATTGACCTGATGAAGCATAATCAGTTTACACACTGACCTTTACACATTCCAATTTAAGTGTAACAGGAGAAACATTCCTACTGAAAGCTACAGCTTTCTTTGTCTGGGTCTCAATTCATGGGTTGCAGCCGACGTGGGGGGCATTTGTCGGCTGCTTGCGTCACGGCCCCGYGCCGTGGGCCGTCCAAAGTCGTGGGCTACTCATGCAGCCGACAGAACCCCGAAAAGGAAGGCTGCATCTGAGTATCCTACGCAGCCGACAGTATCTCAGAATTCACTGCGCCATCAGCAAATTAAACAGAATATCTATGATGGAGGACTTTCTTTTATTTTTACAGCTCTTTTTTTATTTTTAACGGTGGAATTTGGAAATGTATCACGGACCAAAAGATGTAAGTTTAGCAACTTAGCTGAAGAAAGTTTTGTTGCAATGAGATGCTAAATAAAATGTTGTTACAAGTATACTTATACTGGATCTACAATCAAATTATTAATGCTTTTTATTTATTTATTTGAACATTTTTCTAATAAAATAGTATTTTATGAAGTTATACCTTGAAAAAACAAATGAAATGATGTTTCGCGGCAGCGCGTGGTCACGCAAACATGTGTCTTCTGTAGACTAAACCGTCTCATTTCACAGCTGTTTTTGCAGCCGACACGAGCCATGTAGAATGTGGCCTACGTCGACCTCTGTCTACAACCCATGAATTGAGACACAGCCTCTGTGTCTCACTCTGCTTCACTTTCCGCTCCATCGCTTCATTCAACTTGATCTTTAATTTGTAATGATAGCATCAGATATCCCAGGAAATTTACTCAGAGCGATCAGTAAACTAACTGGTAAGTAACTCAATCAATGACTCACTTGCTTTTTGTTGGTTTTTTTGGCCATATGATGTCAGTGAGCATCTTCAGATCATGTACTGTAACACAGCATGACTGCATCTGTGTACCAGTGTGACTGATTGACCTCTGAGTTTTATCCTGATCTTGGTTGAGAAGCACAATGAGTCATACCTCATTCCTCTGGTGGAGTGGTTGTGGAAGTTTTGCAGCAGCTGTGGGACGCCAAGCATGGCTTCAAACAACACGGCCAGAGAGCCCAGGGTCTCCACAAACACGGCCGAGTCCAGCAGCAGCAGGGTGACCACGGCACACAGCACGGTGAAGCCAAAACAGAAGAGGAGGTAGTCCTCAAACGCACTCCACTTCCAAAAGTACTGGAAGTTTAAGTCTGGAGACGGAGAGAATAAAGAAAAAAAAACAGTTTGTTGTCAATGTCGTTTGTGTTGTTGACAGGCAAAATAAATTGAATATATAACAAGTGGAGGAGATGGAAAAGCAGGTAAAGGCTCAGCGTGGCAGAAAGTAAAGGGCAGAAATCAAACAGAGGAGTCCGATTGCATCCAGCAGAGTGAATGATGAGGATAGTATGCTTGCAATACATGCAGGTGGAAACAAAAGAGCAGCACTGAAAGGCAGAGACAGAGAGCTGTAATCTGCTGCAATTAGTGTTTCAGTATGCACCGAAAATCTGCAAGGCTAGCATTTCTAAACCTTTACTATAAAAATGCATARGTGAATGAAACTCGACTCTCAACATCTTTTACATTTTTATTGTGTTCAACTAACCCGGGTTTTGGCAAGGACTATACAAGCTGGTTGGAATTACTTAATTTGATGATTTGAAAGACAAACACAAGGCTTTTAATGATCAAAATTAAATTTTCTTTAAATTTAACACATGATCAGTTGTGAACACAGTGAACAGCTTCAGTTTATGTTAGAATTCAGAATATTGGGAGAAACTTGCAAATAGGAACACCGAGCCAACTCCTAAATTTCTATCAGCCATTCACCAATTTCACTGGTGAAAGGTGACATTAGATGACTGACGATCTCTCATTGCCTATGTATGACAATTGAGCTGTGAAAAACTGGCTGACATCAGCTAAAGAGGATTGATGGCTAAATAAGAGCACATTAGTTAGTGCGGCGACTCGAGCGTGACTCTGCATGCTGGAAAGCACCTGACTGCTCTACATGCTACTGCTGCTGCTTTTATAAGCAACAAAGACAGCACCTTTAAGATTTATAGGTGCAAGTACACCTGCATGTAAACACAAAAAACAGGCTTTAATTTCTGCACAGTCAACAGCCATCAAACTTCAGAAGCATGAACAAACAAGATGTTAGGGCTAAAACATTTGTTTTGTAGTTGATTTAGTGACTCATTTTGATTAATAACATCACAACAAGAGTCTATCAAAACGTCCTAAAAACAAATTCCAACTCTTGTTCCACAGCAACCCAATCTTCCTTTTAGCATAATGATCTTGTATCTTTCGTTGCCCATAAAATGTAAAAAAAAAAAAAACCTGTAAAGGAACAAACAAACATAAAAAACTAAAGCATTTCGGATAATAACACTTGCCCTACACCTGAGCTGTTGGCTTTAAGGAAATGTGGCCCACTGAGGAATTTTATTAAATAATATTAATATCTCAAAAGAAGCTGTTTTAAAGCCAGCATTGACCATGAACTAAATCTCTCATGAGGTAAGTCGATTATGCATGGGAACTCCCTGTATGAAAGAGGGAGAGTTCAAAACTTAAACTAAACGTAAACTTAAAATTTATAATTCAATGCAACAAAATAAAGACGTTTAAAAGGTGAAGGATAATACTTGTCCTGCTCCCGAGATGTAGGCTTGAAGTAACTGCAGCCCCCTTAGCAATTTATTTGAAAAGCCCCGTATTAATGTCTCTTAAAGCCAGCATTGACCATAAACTACGTCTCTCATAATGCATGAGAATTTCCTGTCGGAAAGTGGGAGAGTTCAGAATTCAACATGACAGCTACTCACCACAACTCAACAGTGAGTAAAACTTACTTACTTTTACTTTTAATAGATTTTCTGTATTATTTATAATACATTTAGTCAGTTGTACCTGTAGTACTTTTCAGTGTTTATGAGGACACGTTAAAACACTGTTTCTGAACAGGAACTACCAGGTAGAGCTCAGTTGTTATGTTCAACCGTAACAATGAGACAAAAACGTGACATTTCCTGTTTTTAGTCAAAGTTAAACATGAGATGCTGAAGTTATTTACAACTGGCCCCTTAAGGGCCACTGTAACGCTCACCTGGCCCTCAGGGTGAAAATTAATTTGACACTCCTGCCTTAAACTAAGGGCATGAAACCATAAACTTTGTGATTAATGTGTGACAACTCTTTCGTGTGCAGCATCAAACTATTCAAGGCATTAATCAACCAAAAAATGTTTAAATGTTCTCAAAATTGTGTTATTTTCATAATATCTAGAACATTTATTTAAATTTATCATCTTATTTATTTGATTTTATTTACTTTACTGTCACATCTGCAGATTCAGCAGCTGCAATACTTTTGTCTATAAGATAAAACTAATGATTCTGGGCGTCAACATATCTCAAGAGGTATGTTTTGTATGTTTCAAACACAATGCTGTACGTGTGGACTCAGGCAGGGACATTTCCCATTCCACTCCAGTGAGCTGCATCTGTGGTTCCATCATGAGACACGGGGAGTGAGATATCTTGCAGCAAGTGCAGCGTAGCATGTTTGTGGCAAACGGCGAATGTGATTAATGGCTTTATTAACCACAGAAGGCACATCGCCTACTGCTGACAAGAAGCACATGATGTGGGAGAAGAGACAAAACCATCACAAAACAGCACACACACTATGGATGTCTCTCACACACACACACAGTTTTGCTCTTTACAGTCCATTCACAAAGCATTTTCACTTTTGATGCCTTTTTACTTCAAATCAAAATCAAATGTGAGTCATTGCAGCCCCTGGCAGCTGACAGAGGGTGACTGCGAGGCCAGGAGAGGCTGCTCTTTAAGGAAGAAAATGAAAGTCCATTTATTTCTATAAGAAAGAGGGCAAGCTGGTGAAGTGCAAACATGCTGACAGCTATCAACTTTCAGATTACACATCTTTCTTCGGAGTCTCTCACATTTCCTTCTTCATTCTTTTGGCTCAGCTTTTCCTCCCCTTCATTTCCAAAGCTTATCAGCAACACAAACATACTCAGATGCTGGAAACACTCGTCCTCAGACTCCTCATTCTGCACAGTCCAATCTATTTTCATACATTAATCGACTCACTTTTCCTTTTCACTCATCCATGCTCCCTCGCTCCATTCCATTTCATCTCACTTGTACAGCCTGTGTATGTTTACCTGCATAATTAAAAAGCCCTGAAGACTATAAAGATAAGGAGAAAGCTATGCATCATTCATGGAGGCATCCCTTTTATTTGTCCTGCACTCATATCATGGATCGACCAGTTCGCTTCTTTCCAATCAGTCACTTTTCATTCCTTCTTCCCATCACTCCGTAACTTATAGTTCAAAGTTCACTCCACCTTTTCAAACATGTAGCTTGACTTTTTTTCAAGCAGAATCCTCCTGTTTGGTATCCATTTAAATTCAGGGCATGCGACAAGAGAAAGGCAGTCTTTCTTCAGATTTCATTTAACCAAACTAATTTAAAATCTAACAATCCAGCGACTAAACCAGCCGTGGATGTCAATATGTGTATACACATTTACTCTGGGAAGTTAATACATTTGTGAGATTCCAATTAGATGGAAGTCAGGAGTGCTAATAAACCCACTGCAGATGCAGCTAAGGCTGGGAAATCTCTAGACCTTTAAGTCAGCACTCWCGGAACTTAGCAGCAGCCTCACGCAAGCAGCAGAGATGAGAGGAGAGATGACTTGAAATGGAAAGTGGGATGGGCGAGTGGTTTGGGGAGAATGATCTTCACTCAGTCAGAGCACAGAGGTTACTCTTGAGGTATTTCCCATCAGGCTGAAACGGGAGCGAGAGCTACACTGAACTTAGAGAAGTATCTCTGACAGAAAGATGAAGATTGACGCYGACAGTTGGGGAGAAACTTTGAACTGTGCTGACTCAACACTGTCAGTAAGAACAACTTGCTTTAATAGAATCTGCTGTTTGTTTTTTGAGGTGCAGGAAAGCTAGGTTGTGTGCGCACAGCTTGCAGACAGATGTGATCTGACGTTAAAGTAAGGATGCTTGAAATTAACTATAATAACATAAGGGAGCATGTTACACAGCTGTTACAATTGGAGACGTGTTGGAAACTCAAATTTGTGAGAAAATAGGCAAATTTTAAATTGTGGTTAGGCTTGGGCGATATGACAGTATTTTGGTATACCACAGTGTAAGGGTTTGACCATTTCACACAAGGTGACCTCTACAGCAGTATTATAATATGTTGATGTTATTTAGGAATTATGACTTAYTTGTCACATGAGGTGATGCACCAAATTTCAACACTGCTGCTATGAAAACATGGACATAAACACTCTAGGCCCTTTCATCAGATATCCCAACCTCACCTCTGCACCGGTAATACTGTATACCAGGGGTTCTCAAGCCATTTGGGTCTGGGGACCCCTTACAAGGGCRAAAAAAAATTCCAGGGACCCCCTCATAAACCAAATGCTGTTTTAAAAGATAATTTATTGTCATTTCAACCCCTAAATGCCATGGGAATATACTGTATATATTTTGTTGAGTTTATTATGTTTGTTTTATTAGTTCATTGTTCTCCATGCATTTTAAAAAATAAAAACCAAA
>NW_013952409.1:5107461-5109076 GCF_001266775.1 Austrofundulus limnaeus | reverse complement strand
ACATTTTAGTAAAAATGTTTGAGGACCCCCAAGATACCTCTCGCAGACCCCTGGGGGTCCAGGGACCGCACTTTGAGAACCTCTGCTGTATACTGTATGAAAAAAAGATCGATACCTGAGGTAAAAGACCAACACAGGTCTACCCGGATCCTACTGTAAACCTATTGTTTTACTGTAGCCCACTGTAAAGCTGTATTCTAGGCTGTGCACATTATTTTGTCGAGCTTGCTTGGCACTCACTTGGCCGAGGGTTCGAAATGCCTGCAATGACACTACAATTATTGAGAGTAAATTTGCTGCATACATTTTTTGCAAGGAAATTAAGAATACCCACGAGATGAATGGAGACAATTTGAGATTCTCTCGCAACACATTGAGATACTTCCTGAAGCTTCTACGTGAATAACTAAAACACCTTTACCCTAAACCGATGCTGCATTTTTGGGGGTACTGGTTGTGAAGAGTTTATAAACTTTTCCTGCATAATGATTATTCTTTCTCAGTTCATGCTGTAACTGCACATGATGGGAAGGRGAAAAGAGACTAAAACACTTATTTCTTCATGAAAAGTTTTAATGGGGGGGGAACCACACGCACTTTGCAAAAGTTTGGACAGGTAGAACGTCTCAGAGACACAAAAACCTATAAAAACTCCCTGAAAAGGAGTGAGTAGGAACAGAAAGAAGAAAAGTCCATCACATTCCCAGTTTCCCTTATCGTTCCATAATCCTTCTGAATTATGCAACARCTTGGGAAATATTGTTAAGCCACTGCATTTTACTGGAAACATTTATACAGGGGCGCACACATGTGCGCATACACACGCATGCACGCGCGCGCACACGCACACCAACAAAACTTATGCAAAGTAGAACCAGGTGGATCTAACTCCACACCAGACTTTTCTTTTAAAACATCTGGTGAATTAATGACAAAGAGAATTAATGTTAACTGAGCTTTTTATCTACTTTGTGCAGTTTTTCCTAAACCTGTTTAAAAAAGTATAAAGAATAATTGTTAAATCCACTAGACGTTACAACACACTTTCCTTTACACTTTCCATTCCTGAGTCTCGTTAAAGATTTTTCCCAGTGGGAAGGAGTTTCTAGATGGTAGGCTGGGTGTTCGACTAATTGAGTCTCAGAACTGTTCGGCGAGCTCAACCTCTGAGCAGCCTTATATTAGAGGAGCTATTTTTGACACAAGGAGTAGCAATTTCTTTACAGTCAAATTTTTCACAGCTTCACTAACTGTGCTCACGGACACAAAATGGAAATATATGGACTGACGGACTGATTGGCCTCTTCAAGGTCGAGAAAGCACCAACGTGTCCTTGTTTAAAGAAGTTCAGGAACAGAAGAACTCAAACTTCACAAGAAGCCATGGTTCGTTTGTAATTAAAGTTGTGTATGTGGATAAAATGAAACTTTATTTGAAAAACGTTTATTTAACCTGTAAAATAAAGACTGTAAAAATACTGTAGGCTGTTTTGTTTTGTTAATTTTTAAAAATATATTTTAACACGAATGGAGCCATTTTATTTACACACAAAGCATTCTGGGTAAATGATGATGTGGATAGGTCCTCAGTGCGAGGCTGCTAGCGAGCTATATCC
>NW_013952409.1:5104393-5106378 GCF_001266775.1 Austrofundulus limnaeus | reverse complement strand
TATATATATATATCTCCTGCACAATGTTCCGTCTTACAATCCAGTTTAAAATGTATTAGACATATTTCCTCTGCCTTAATCTTTTGTTTGCAGTACATTAAAAAAGGAAATGAAGTAGCACCAGACAGCTATGTTTGCGTTCTAATTTCAGAGAGAACTGCAGTAATTTCAGTCACTTCTATTTGGTCCTATCTGCCTAAACAAAAAGCCTGCCTGCACTGTCTTATGCATATTTATTCTCAAGCTCAACTGACATCTTCATTAGCATATTATCTAGTGTGATGCAGAAGTTACTCATGCCAAAACATCAAAGCAATGCATCAGAAGCAAAAAGCATATGGGGGAAATTACAGAACTGATCGGCCTCTTGTTTTAAATGTCACCTGCTTTGGAGCATGTTTGAGACACTGAACAACCACAGCTAAACCTGAAGCTACCTTTGGAACCATTAATCCATTTTGTAAAACGTTACAAACATTAATCTGAATACAAATACATAGTTAAACTCATTAATTGTGCAGTTTGCAAATCATTCTAGCTCAAAACAAAAGGTTTCATAAGCTCTGGCTGATAAAAACTTTTACCAAAGCTTTGTATTTGCTTTTCTATTCTAACTTTTGTATTCTGTGTTTAATACTTGAGCACGGAAATTGCACAAAGATGTATTCTTTTGTCTTCACAGCTTTTCTGTCTGATAATAGGAAGGGAAAGGTGAAGCCATAAAATGTTGATGTGGTGAGATAAAGATATAGAGGCGATGTGTTATGGTCCCCAACATATAATCTATTGTCAAGAAGCATTGTTTTATTTTTTCTTAAAGTTTTTGCTGCAGAAGCACTTTCAAAAGTGGGCAGCTTCGACCTTGACAATGAATCATGAGTATTCTGTATTTTTCAGCAGTGATTGCCTCAGAGCAAAGTGTATGTGTGTCTGATTCCTTTGAGCTTCTTGATCAAAATAAGGCTTGAATAATGAGTGCTAGTGGCATCAACAAAACAATAATTATGAGATCACTTGACCTCTGTTATGATAGTTATGGATTCCACGACAGTGCCTTGATTCATAAAAGAATAATTCATGTATACTTAAGAGCTCCCCATCAAAGTCAGAACACACCCTCCTTCCCTGACAGGGACTGCACAACCTGCACACTCTGCATACCAAAGGAGCCGCGACGGCATGAAAGTCCAGGTAATGTACAGAGAGCTCTCTGTGAACATATGGCAGTGAAAATGTTTACCATCACAACAAGATGGCAAACCTTTGTGTGTACACAGATACTGACAGAATATCGTTCACCAGTGAGTTCAGTCATCTCCACACCTAAAAATCTTTGTTTCACATTCAAATGGACACACAATTCCAGTGTGCAGTCAAACTCGGACAGCCTTCTAATAACCTTCTAACATCCATTCTCGCTCCTCAGTTCGTCCACTTTTGTCCATTAAAAGTCAGTGGCTGATGCCTGCAGCTTTGAGATAAACTGGAAGGAGTAAGTCTGCTCTGGCTTCAGCTACAGTATATAAAAAAAAGAAAACCTCATCAAGGCAGAGCAGTTTCTTCCAATGAATGCTGTCTGCCAGTATACAGTATCATACATACACAGTGTTGGACTTTTTTCTTTCAGATGTTGAGTCCTGACAATGACTCCTACCACACTGAGCTAGAACTCAAAAYGACTAAATAGCATCTCATCTATTATTTTACTTTGTTTGTCTTTTTATTTAATATGAATTCCATTGAAATACATCCTCTCCTACTGCAGGGAGTCAATTTCAGATGCCTACATGTGAAACGGCATGAAGTGTAAAAACATAAAAACAAAGTMATACAAACTACTTTCAACACATTTCTCCTAAATTAAAAATAAGTTTTCTTTAGTTCAGTCTTTTAAAGACCCTCAAAGTCTGAACAGAAAGAGTTAATGAGTTTTAAAATTCATCTTAAATTAGAAACAATAAATAAATGAAGCAGCTTTACTGAGT
>NW_013952409.1:5100400-5104241 GCF_001266775.1 Austrofundulus limnaeus | reverse complement strand
ATACAAACTACTTTCAACACATTTCTCCTAAATTAAAAATAAGTTTTCTTTAGTTCAGTCTTTTAAAGACCCTCAAAGTCTGAACAGAAAGAGTTRATGTGTTTTAAAATTCATCTTAAATTAGAAACAATAAATAAATGAAGCAGCTTTACTGAGTCTAGTGTGAATCCTAAAGGAACATTTAAGAAAAATATATGTATATAATTTCCACTATAGCTCAACTTGCAAGTGAATAGTTAATAATAGTTAATACTAAACTTTTAGTTTCTCACAATAAAAGGTTCTAGTTTTATTGAAGGCTGTGCTGTGAGGAGCATGTCATAACCATACAAATAATATCAAAGGTAGAATTTACCTTCTACAAAACTTGGTTAAATTAACATCAAAACACATTTTAAACACATTAAAAGACACTACAAAATGGTCAGATGAGTCATCAAACATGTCAAGARTTCTTGGAGTTACAGCAACACAACACTACTGAACATGTTAAAGGACAGATTTTAAACAACATACAGGCTGAAGGCTTGGGTAGGTTCTTCTCATTTCAGCTTTCTGACCCCTTTTGCACTCAGTCCCAWCTTACTAAACTCCTGCTATGTTTTCTCAAACTCCTTGATCACATTTACGTCTTCTTCTAAAAGCTGACATCTTCTAAATCTCCCCATTTCTGTCAGTCCTATTAGGAACAGAAAAATCAAGCATAAAAGCCCTTTATTTGCATTGTCCTTCACTTCTCCTGATAGCAGCGGTGTAMGCCTTTAAATCCTGCCTTGCAAGTTAGATCAATCTGTAAATATCTCAACTTTTCAAGTTCATACAGGCTTTTTTTTATTCCTGCAAATCTGGCCTAAAGAATGTTCAGCAGGATCTATTTGGAGTTAATTGCTTATTAAGGATTTGGTGTCTGCAGCAAAATAAAAGTTGGACTCTGGTTTAGAGAACGTCCTCAACTTCTCTTGATTAATGCAGGTTTTATAAAAATACATGAACCTTATAGTAAAGAAAATTAGATTTGATGATTTGTCTTCTAATATCAAAAACACTTGTTTTGTTGCTACTTTAGTCTTTAATTACATTTGATTACACTAAAACCCTTTGACATTTCAAAATGATTTAATTTTGTATTCTGTTGAAATCTTTCAGCTTTTCTTTACACATCTGTATCGGTGTGACTTAACTTTTCTTTCTCTTTCCTCCACTCATGCAGCCTGGTGCTTTTAGCCAGCGTTAGTCTCTCATGCTTTCAGACTACAATGAGTTCTTGTTTGATGGAAACACATAAGAAGACAAAGCTGACAGTGATCTGACAGCAAGCAAGGAGGAACCAGAACAGCAGACCAGAGCATGTCCAAAAATATATTTTCTAACAAAGCCATCACTGTCTAAACAATCACAAATATATTTTTTTTTTTGCTCTTTATTCCTTTTATGGCTCAGAAATAAAACAAAAATGCGTGGTTACAATACAGACATTACATTTTTATTTTTGTCTTTCCCAACTTATTTTTGTTGTGCTGCATTTTAGCCTTTTAGCAGGACAATAAGTATTCATCTAAATGCATTTAAATTACTATATGTGGACAATGTCTATTCCTGTCTATAATTATGTGCACAGAGGCTTATGTATCTGTCTAATTTAAAACATCAGCAATAAGAGAGTAAGAATGAAAAAAACAACATGCTTTCTTATCTGAAAATGAYATCTGTATTTGTCAGACTGAAAAAGATGCACTGGTTAGAAAGATGAAACAATCCAAGCAACTCAGTTGATCCATGGCAGGAAATAATGAGCAGACAAACAACTGAGCAACTGCTTTAAAAGTAAAGACTGAAAACATCTAAATTACTTCAAAATCGCTGCAACTACCCACTAAAGAACAAATCTGTACAACTGGTTCCCCCCATCAGTTTCACTGTCTTAAAGTGACGGTTTTGTCACTAAAGTACATTTTGTGACAAATCTTCCAACAGCAGATATAAAAGGGTTCAGACAGACGGAATTGTTGAAAAGAATTGGTGTAGTGGAGCGTGAAGTTAGGTGTGTAATGGAGGATAACAACACAAAGTGTTGAGTTAAGTGACCTTGGTGCTGAAAATCAAAGAGTGGATGAAGGTGAGGAGGTGAGGCATCACCGGAGCGTCACATTAAAGCTGAGACCTGCTGCGAAAGCATGATAGAAGCACAAGAATAGAAGATTACATTAACTATATTTGAATTCTTTGTCCTTATTTCGACTCATTCTCTGTACAGCGATGTGAGCATCTTCGTTTTGTCTCCTTGCTCACGCTCATGCTTTACACACACACACTTGCGGTTGAGCTTCCCTGTGTGTGAAGGTGATCCAGTGTGATAATAATCAGCTTTTGAACAGATGGAAGAGCCAGGAGGTCCAGATAAGAAAATAGTAACACAGGGGAGCAAAAGGACCTGGACTATTTATTAGGGTCCAGCAGGGCAGACACATCAATGAGAGGCTTTCTTCCTCAAGAGATAAGCAGGTATAAATCAGAGACAATGGAACTATAGGAGACAAACCTAGAGGGACCAACGGGGCTATTATTAGCTTCAGGATTGCCTCGCGTGTTCGTCAAAAGATCTCCTGATCAAACAACATGACCTTCACAGAAGAGCTGACGGAGCGTGATGTGGCCTGTGTGTGAATGAGGCAGCCTCTTCACACACCGACCACATGGCAGGCCTCATTACACACACCACATCTTTTTTACACAGTATGTACTGTATGAATGTTTAAAAGGCACGGTAATATAAAACACACTTATTTTTTCACTGCAAAACAACAGATCTGAGGAAAAAAAACTGTGTATGTATACACCTTATATCCACAGCTCGATTATAGTTTAGTAGCACCTTTATATCACATCACACAGCGTAACACAATRTTGTGTAACAGCATAGCAATATTAAACATGTACAATACTATGTTAGAGATAAAGAAACGCATCATTACTTTAAATAATAACAGCTCCTTTAACGACATGACTGACATGTGTGCAATAAGTATGAGGGGAAACATGATTTCAGCCAATAACAGGCTGCACAAAAACAATAAGGCAGTGAGATTTTAAAGGTTTTATTTTAGAAATTTTATATGAATAAATATGGTGACTGACTGCCATGTTTTCATGTGCACAAAGCTGAAACTCACTTTTWGGATAGTCATCGTTTTGCTTGTTCTTTCAGCTGTGAAACCTGAGTATTATAATTTTGTACTTTTTACCTGTCTGCAAGGACTTAGTCCTTTATAAGGATACTTTCATTGTGWATTGGTACCAATCTGTCCTTTGAAGGACAAATTTGTCTTGCTTGTAGCCTAAATTCACAGCCACTTTCTTCCGGTCCTCACGGTCTACAAGAGCCAACATAGACCAGATAGGCTGGGTCCTTCAAAGAATGCAGCCTCTGATTTTGGACAAAGCCATTGATAAAAATATAAATGAATAGTTACACTTGTTTTCTAAAACTATGTTAAATGAAATGAGAGCATAATCCGATAAGTGAATTTATCATATGATAATCATCTATAAATTCTTAAAGCAAAAAAAAAAAAAAGTGTACTAGCATGAAATTACCAACTTGCTGTATCTCACACACGGTTGCCACTGGCTGAACATGCACCCAGCAATGAGAGATTAATTTTCTGCTTGAGCCAATGCATTAAAAATACATTTTAAATAAATTAGAGAATGTAATAACTAACTTTAGTAAGTGATGCAGATAATCATACTCTTTCTTTTTTTGGAAAATGTACAGGACATGTGGTTGCAGTGTGGTGTATATATGCAAACACACACACACACACACACACACACACACACA
>NW_013952409.1:5096076-5100389 GCF_001266775.1 Austrofundulus limnaeus | reverse complement strand
CACACACACACACACACACACACACACACACACACACACACACACACACACACACACACACACACACACACACACACACACACACTGCCACAAACATTTAATCGCCTTCCCCGGGGTACAATTATCACATCACCCAGTGTGTGTCCACAATAATTAGCATAGTAGCGCCTCATTAAAAGCTATTATTTAGATGGAATGTCCACTGACCTTCCTTGCATGCAACTTTATAAAAACGTCTTTCTTATATCTTAGGCTTGTCACGCTGCTATAATAATTACTATCTGTATCAGTAATTTACCATGTATGGCAAAAGAGCTGATCATAAATGTGTACCGTTCAGTGCTTGAAAATATAAGAATATTTTTGAAAGTATGGTTTAATCTGTGCTGTTACTTATAATACGATTTGTTTTTATCAACATTTTTCACCAGTTCTAAGCAGTTCAAGGGGACATATAACACAAAATCCACTTCTTTAGCCGTTAAATCCATCTCTGGSAGTGAAGAAAAGTTTAATATAGTTTATCCCGGTGCTGCATAGATATCTTCATAATCTGTTTGGGTCATACATATTTTTGAACCGGTTCTAATGCTGTTAATATTTATTTTATTATGTTTGAACAATACTGTAATGTATACGCATTTTCACAGTTTAAATAAAACTGCAGGTTTGTAATAAAAAAACACAACATACCTGAATTATCTAAAGAAAATATATTCAGCCCAAAATGCTTTACATGCATTCAACAACAAAACTGGTCTTAGACAGATGCTCAGTCTTCAACAAACTGATCTAAATTACACCTAAATGACACCTAACATGGATTCTTCATAAACAACTTTGTAGCAATCTTCAGTGACACTGGAGGTTTCTCTGCAAAGATTGAAACAGACAGGCTGCAGATCATTTGTTTCTGGGTTTGTGGCCGACTCTCCTCCAGCGCTTGTTGTCAGACCAAACAAATAAAAACAGTAGAGCTGACAGGCCTGTTGCTGTAAGGTTGCATCAGTGTGCACTCGCTTGCTTCAAAAGTTTAGTGAGAAGATAAGTGTGAACAAACAAATGCAGTTGGAAAAAAAAGGCAGGACTATAAATGTGAGATGGAGAGGAGAAACAAAACAAATGAGGTTTAGAAATCCCTCAAGTCTTGTTTAAATTAGGTTTTACTTGTATTTTTGATTGATTTGATCACAGAAAGACAGCAAACAAAGGTGTGCACACACTTAGGACGGAATGAGGCCATAAGCACAGTTTCTTCAGGATGTTTGATCACAGTTACATCCTGATCTGAAAAGACCTCACTGCAACAAATACATCACCTGGATACTTTTTAAAAACACACCAAAAAACAGAAAATAAACATGCAGCATACTCATAAAGTTAATAAAATACTAAATATTGTTTAGGAGCTTCTTATGGGTATACCAAATGCGAGTCAGATTCTGACAGACAATTAGTGCAATCTTAGGAAACCCACAAAAGTTCAACAAGTTTAGATTGGAGAGACCTTTATTGTCATCGTACAGAGTAGAGGCTGACATTTTTTCGGGAATCCCACGGGTCACGTGATTCCCGCGGGATTCCTGTGGGATGGGAATTGACTTAACTGTTACTCACGTGATTGGGACGGTACAGGATCAAAAGTTAACGGGAGCAGACGGGAGTGGGAAACAATTTGTCATGACAAAAAAAAAATAGAACAGGCATCGCCATTTYGTAGTCCTCTTTCCACCAGCTTGCACTGCAACGCAAGTTAAAAAACTACATAACCCAGAAGACAACGGTACTTCCGGCCRCTGATTTCCGCCGGAATAAAGAGCAGCAACAATGGAGGGAGGAAACATGACGGAGAAACCGATGTGGTTAAAGTTGGTTTGCAATGCAAAGTCAGAAGTAACAATCTTTCTATTAAGCTCACAGAATTAGCAGGAAAGTCGCAAATATTACAGAACTTTGTGAGAGTTGAGTGTGACGGTGTTAACACGCTGTATGCCACTTGTAAGACGTGCTTAATTTGAGTCAAGTACAGTATAGGGATGTTGACATTTCGTCAGCAGCTGCTGCCATTTTCTTCACAAACTGCTGTGACCAGATTTTGCAAGGCTGCTCGGTGCGTTTGCTTGTAATTTCCTCCTGCTTCGTTATTTCTACGAATTTCAATAAATCGGGCTGCCRTCAGGTAGTTACCTACAGCCTCGTCTTCGAGTTTTTAATTTTTGTTGATGCGTTTTGAAGAGACAATTTTTTGAAAAGAGGATCAAAGTAAATCACCTGAGTTTTTCTAGTGACCCCTTAAAGAGATAAGCTGCCATTAAGAACATTATTTTATCTGCCCTTGTTCCAAATTTGATAATGATTTGAAACGTCGAAGTATGTTTTTTTTTTATCCGGAACAGCGCTTGTTGCGAAGTGTTTTGACGATCGTCTTTGTCACTTGACACATGTAACACGCTGTCATTGGTTGAGGAGCTTTGTTTACAAAACAGATGTCCACATGGTTTTTAATTTGTTTTAATTTCCTTACTTTCTAAGACACATTAAGTTGATTTGATCCTGCAGTTTGCCTTGTAATGTTATTTTATACCTTTTCTGGTACTTTTGAATTGGCTATTATTAAGTTTTATTAGTTTTTTAGGATACAAGATGCTTACTACAAAACCAGAATGTTTCATGGCGATATCTTGAACACTGAGGAAGTTATGAGCAAAAATAGAAAACAGTAAGGTGAAATGGTCACAAAGGCCCCACTGGTTCTGCTGTGAACTGCAGCAAGAAAACATGAGCTGATTTCACCTAAACAAACATCAATAACTTCCCTCAGACTTCAGATAATCACATGATTTTGGTGTTACTTTGTATGGTTTGAAATGTTCTTTTGGAATCCGCTGTCAGACTTAATATTGGTGTAGGATTAAAAATTTATCCACATCCCTATACAGTAGCGAGTCGGGGACGAGTGGTCTCAAAAGACACACTTGCAAGGTAAATTCCAGGAAAAATCAGCCAAGCATTTCTTCATTTGTCAAGCGCAAATTACCATCGGGTGTGAAGTCACGTCTGACCAACAAAATTGTTCGCATGTGCAGCCAAGATTTAAGACCGTTTGCTGTAGTAAAGGGGAAAGGCTTCATCAGCGTTGCACAGGAGCTGCTCGACATTGGAGCCAAATATGCAAGCAACGTTCAGGTGGAGGACATACTGCCGTGTGCATGCACAGTCTCCCGTCACATTGAAGGAGAGTATGAGAAAATAAAACAACTGGTCATGGAGAGCTTCGTCACATACGTCACGCTCTACTTTTATATAATACAAAAAGTTTACTCTGGTGTCATACTATCTATAAATTTCCTAATAATAAATTTACTTTGAACTACTTAATCCCCTGCTATTTTAAAATTGACATCTGTTTTACATAAAGATACTTTAAGTGTTAATAACAATATACCTAATTTCTTTTATGCAGACTAAAGACCAGGCAGTAACCACAGACCTTTGGACAGAAGAGAGGACCAACACACACTWCATCACTGYTACAGTCCATTACATTCTTGACTGGAAGATGGTGAACTGGGTTTTGGCCACAAGGGAGATGGAGGGTGTCAAATCCAGTGACCACATCAGAAGAACAGTGGAGGGAATTCTTCAGGTATTTATTATTCACCATTCTGGCTTTTGGTTTTAGAGATTAGAACAGACATTTTATGCTGGTGCTACAACTTTTTGTTCTGTGCTACAAAACCAGCAACCTCTGTAGCACCGGTGCTATGAGCTAAAAAAGTTAATGTACAGATTAAGATTTTTTTGTGTGTAAATTCAAACTTTTAAAATATATTTTCAATTGTTTTATCTTGGTATCCTCCTGTGCTGATATGCACTAAGATTATGTGTAAACACTGTTTTGTCCTAATATAGTATTATAAATGTATTGAAAAGTGCTCTGTGATGACCGTCAATCAAATTGTTTATGATGATTTTATGTCTGGGCTTCTATTTGCTAAGCTTTTGTTTGTCTTTTTTTTCTTCCTAACATAGGAGTTTGGCATCCTGAGTAAGAACACTGTCTTTGTGACAGATAATGGCTCAAATGTGATAGCAGCTTTCAAGGACTCTGTGCGACTCTCCTGTGCCGTCCATAATATCAACTCGATCTTAAAACATGTATTTGACCACTTGGATGATGCTGCGTTCACACCGAACGCGATTTCAGCTTCAAAATCGCAGCCAACGCTGAAGTTTGAAGCTTGTGCACTTTGAGGTCAGACGCAGGTCAGCTCTTGAAGCGCTGCACGGCAGAGCCTCCCCGCCCCTCCCTC
>NW_013952409.1:5093497-5095576 GCF_001266775.1 Austrofundulus limnaeus | reverse complement strand
TTCCATGCATCAAGCTTGGTGCCTGTCTGCCTTGAAACCTCTATGCCCCCACAGTAATGATGTTGAGTATACCGTTGTCATGATTTTATTGTTGTATCATGATGTGATTTCACTCCTCCTCCCCCTAGCTGAAAGGGAAGTTAGCCCAGGCAGTGGAGCTGAAATTCAAAATCCACCTGTACTATAAGGTAGCCACAGCGCTCTCTCCTAGCTTGAGGAGTTTCTTGAGGAAAACTTTCTACTGTCAGGAGTATGAGGAGGTCATCAAAACCCTGGCAGCACTCACACAAACAGCAGGGACAGAGGAGAGAGTGAGAGGCCATGAGGTGAAAAAGGGTGAATAACACTAGCATCAACAGAGCACTCACTGATCAGTTTTAAATGTAGTAACGTCTTATTTTTATTTATTTAGAAGCTACACATACACTCACAGGTGTATGTATTATATCTATAGGTAATGTATATTATAGGTAATACCTAAAATAAGTATGTTAGACTATAAAGAACTATAATGCATATATCAATGTTCTATAAGAATTTGTCTTTTTTCCTGAAGGTCCACCCCCAGAGGCAGGTGCCACGGAAGTGCACAACTTCTTTGCCAGTTGTGTTGAAGAGGRAGAGAGGGAGGAGGACAGGGGCGATACGGAGCCACGGGGCCGCCAGTTGGTGCTACAGTACATGAGTGACTCTAAGTTGATGCGCTTCCGGTCTCTTCTCGACTTCTGGCAGGAGAGGTCAGGTGGGCTTGTGCCAGTTGCCAAGAGGCTGCTAGCAATTCCAGCAACAAGTACTCCTTCTGAGCGTAGTTTCAGTGTTGCTGGGAGACTGATAGAGGAGAGGCGTTCCACCCTCAATCCAGAAAATGTAGACGCACTTTTGTTCCTACATAGCAACATATAAGGTTCCTGTACTCATTATGCAGGAACATGTTTGATGAACATGATTCTGGTAGTTAGCCCTAATTAGTTTTTGGGCAGTGTTTTCTTACAAATGTTCAAATGTGTTGAAAACAGTAAAAGTATACTGGAATTGCACAAATGCACTTTTTTTTTCTTTTTCTAAAATGCACAGCCAGTCTCTTGTGAAAGTATGCCTTTTTGCACTTTTGTTTACAAGTTTTGTGCAGTCTTTTTGTTGAGAAAATGAAAACAAAAATAATGTCACTGTTTTAAGGACATACAGTAATTGCTCAATAAATGAGTAAAATGCAACATTCTATKTTGGGGTTTATTCAACTAACTGACCTTCAAATGAGCTAAAAACAGCTGGTCCTCTGTAGGAAAATCTATAGAGATCACAGGCCATGCATTATATGTTTTGTGCTCTTTAGTGATGTTTTTTTTTTGTTTACATTAAGGCAAAAAATCCCTCCCTATATTGCCAGAGATGAACTGTTCCTGTTGCTATAGCTTTTTAAATCAAATTGCAAAACACAAAGTAATCTTAAAAACATTGTGGTGAAGATAAATCAAATTAATTGTATTAGAGTGAATTAGGAAGAAAAGATGGGAGTAGTACAGGAGGGGGAGTCATTTTAAATGGGAGCAGGATGGGAGTGGGACTCATTGCACCAGGAGTGGGATGAGACAGGAATTTTTTTATTTTACGCAGGCCTGGGATTGGGACGGGACAGGATTTTTTTTTTGTGGGAGTGGGACGGGACAGGAGTAAAAATTCACTCCCGTGTCACCCTCTGGTACAGAGAGCACAATGAAATTACAGTTCAGAACACCCATTCAGAAGAAGTCTGAGCCTATAAAAAACTACTCTTTTCATCTCTATTAAGTAAAGACAGAAATAAAGTTTAGAGTTTCATCTTTATACTGGAGGGTGCATGGGAGTTCGCCCAACCGGTCTACATGTGTTTTGTGGACTTGGAGAAGGCGTTCAACTGTGTCCCAAGGGGGGCCTTGTGGGGGGTTCTCCGGGAGTATGGGGTACCGGGCCCTTTGATACGGGCTGTCAGGTCCTTGTACAACCGGTGTCAGAGTCTGGTGCCAGCAGTAAGTTGGGCTCGTTTCCGGTGAGAGTTGGACTCCGCCAAGGCTGCCCTTTGTCACCGATTCTGTTCATTAC
>NW_013952409.1:5090943-5092342 GCF_001266775.1 Austrofundulus limnaeus | reverse complement strand
GACTATGTCTCTCGGCTGGCCTGGGAACGCCTTGGAGTTCCCCCGGAGGAGCTGGAAGAAGTGGCTGGGGAGAGGGAGGTTTGGGCCTCCCTTCTGAAGCTGCTGCCCCCGCGACCCGACCCCGGATAGGCGGAAGAAAATGGATGGATGGATCTTTATACTGGTTTTTGATTTCCTTTAAAATGTTGAAAAATACTCCCTCAGTAACAAAATGAAAACAGCGAGTAACTCAGCTTTTTTGTTAGCTGTAAGGAATTTTCCTGATATTTGGCGCTGCTCTCCGGCAGGGAAAAAAAAAAAAACACTCTGATTTCTGCAACCATGCCATCAGAGAACGGTTCACTCAAAGAAAATATTTTATATTGACAAATAGTGTAGATTCTAAGCTTTCTATGAACACTTCATTTATATGATCAAATTTAATATAGTAAATTAAAGAAAACTTGGTACCAAAATAGATAATTTAGTTCTCTACATCAGTGGTTCCCAAACCTTTCAGCCTTTGACCCTTAAAATACCAGCAGCAGAGACCTGAGCCCCCAACTGTTGTTGGATCATAAAAAATTGTTTTCACGTCAAAAAAATAAGAGCATAGTAACAATATTCATTATGCATTTTTTTTTCCATTTTAAGTATCACTAACTCTTTTTTTTTCATTATAAGTACTATTTTGTAATGCCAAAGGCAAAAAAAAGTTGTTAGTTGTTATTTTCTAATATAATTAATTCAGAAAATCTTTTCAGTACCCTGTCTTGATGTTTTGGGACCCCATTGTGGGTCCTGGCTCCAACTTTGGGAGCCACTGCTCTACATGACCCTGAATGCAACATCAGGGTCTGAACTATGGCATTTTATTAAGCTAACTCCCGAACCAGCAGCCCGCCCAGTGCAGACTGTAGAAGGCTAATAAAATAACTGATTTTAGGTGTAAATACTAATTCAGTACTGAAAATAATATAATGTTTGGTTTTTTTCATAAGATGGTGAGTTTATGAGGTTCATCTCATTACTAGTTTTTTAATTACTTTCAGTTGTTGTTGATTGGTCTGTTGTGAGACATCAGCTGAGACAAAGTTCCCCACAACTCACCCAAAACAGTCCACAAGACAAGCAAAGTTCACTCACCTGGTTCACTGTTTTTTTTTTKTTTTTTTTTTTTGATATCTTAGATTCTCTGTGACTTTGCAGTTTGTCTAGCCAGTTTTTTTAATGGTCTATGTGTCAGTGTGAGTTTGGGTTTGAGGTCAGTCCTGCAGACGTCGATGTTCTCAGGGAGCACAGTGTGACATGTTGGAGAGAACATGCTGGAGACAAATCAGAGGAGTCTGAGCTGGTTTACTGTCTCATAGATGGCAGAGAGCCTCGGGCAGAATTTCACCTCTCCAATTAGGACAGCAGC
>NW_013952409.1:5087191-5090930 GCF_001266775.1 Austrofundulus limnaeus | reverse complement strand
CCCCCACCTCACCCCCTGCAACATCCTCCACTAAACACACATACACACTACAGCAGTAACATTCTGGCTACATAACAGATCAGTCCTGAATTTTTTTCAGAGTTTTAAACTTTTTTTTAGTTTTTGCTTCATGACAAGTTTGAGCTGTAACTTCAGCTATAACTCTTTAATGAATTCAAACTTAGTGGCGTCAAGTAAAGAGGACAGACTTCCTCATCAACCCTTGCTTGTTTATCTCATTATTTAGTCACTGATAAAACTAATTACCAGTGATGGTTTTGCTCTTATTATAGATATTTCCTAAAAAAATTTAAAAAATACAATAAACAAGGCTATGTGTGACTGTAGGTCTGCGGATGAGAGACAGAATATGGGAGATAGTTTCTCCTAATGAGCAAGCCTGAGGGTTCCCAACGTTTTACTCTTCCATATTCCCTGTGATCAGGGCTGATCAGAGAACAACACATGGAGCCACAAAGCTCAGAGAGGGTGAAGGGGAAACGGCTGAGGCTAAGCTCATTTTACTTCATCTGAGTAAGGGAATAATGAGCCTAAATTTCACTGTGATTAGGATTTATTATGCTGCATCCTTGACTTTGTAAAGTCATGGACTAATGTGCACAGAACTGCCAAAAATACAATCTGCTACTGAATTATTTCACTTGTTTTATAAACATTACTGAACCAGTGAAAAACAGGGCTTTTTTAATCACCAGCCACCAAAGGCAAACGGGCTATTATGTGTTTGTCCTCGTCTGTGTGCACATATGTGTGCTTGTTTACCTGTCAAATTAGCAAAATATCTGATGAACCACTGGATGGATTTTAATAAATAATAACATGTGCATCAACTGTACAACTGATTGAATTTTGAAGTAAGCCTAATTCAAGACGGCTGCCTAGTTCACATTAATATAAAACAGTCAATTGTACAGATATTAAGCTCAGACTTGGTGTGGCAGTAGCTGAGATTCATTATAACATAATTTAAGAGCTAATACATGAAACAAAATTTTGCAGATGTGCACAGTGTTGCATGCACAAAGTAAAAAAGTAAGACATGGTAAAAAATAAACTTACTCTAACACAGTAACAAGCTGCACACAACATAACAAATGGATGGGGACGCATAATACCGTCTCATTACAACACAGGCACGGGCACACACAAAGACACCTG
The DNA here is from genome assembly GCF_001266775.1 of Austrofundulus limnaeus. Taxonomy (NCBI): domain Eukaryota; kingdom Metazoa; phylum Chordata; class Actinopteri; order Cyprinodontiformes; family Rivulidae; genus Austrofundulus; species Austrofundulus limnaeus. The sequence continues at coordinate 5,089,751 of NW_013952409.1, read as the reverse complement.
TCAGGTTACACGCAGGAGACGGATGTTAATAGATGGTGTCTGTTTGTCAGGTCTTTTCTCTAATGTTAGCCTAATGAGGCGACACACTGTCCTGACTCACACAACCAGTTCAGCAGGGTCAGAGGCAAGTTCAGGAATTTATAACCTACGGCCATAAATAACCATCAGGGCAAAAGTCCAAGGAAGTTGTTCAGTTGCAAATTATCCACCACAGTCCCAAGAGGGCGCTGTTGTTCCGTTTGATTTGATACTGTAATAAGTTGGATTTATACTTACTGCAAAATACTTATGATGTCTAATACATTTTTGAGTTAAAGGAAACATATCCTGCTTTTAGATCCTTCCTTTTCACATTTAAATCCTTCCGTTGGGGTCTATATAAAATGGAAATGCAATGCTTTAGTCTGAATTCCTCCTTATTGTAACTCCACAAGCCCCTCTTTCACCAATTTTCTGGGGTTTGTCTAAGATTAACTCATTTTGAGGCTGTCTCTTAAAATACAAACAAGGCGCTTCACACCCCGCCCCCCTCCAAGCTTCTACAGCAGTTCATTCTAGTCTAATAGAGGAGTTTACGGCTATATACTGGAGCAGCACAGAAATATTTTTTAAATCAATTAAAAAATGTCAACCACTGAAGACTTGTCCATCCAGCCTCACATGTTRGARCCAGARTCTGACCCAGGGGAGAATGAAGACCACCAAATTGTGGTTGGTAAGTTTGGCAGTGCTGTCACAAATAATTTGAYGTAATAGTTCAGAAAACATATTAGAAAATTTAAATATGATGGAAGTTAAAAGGAGAAAACAGGACACAAAGTCCACTGTATATTTTGAAATAATATCTGATCATAGAAAAGTGAAAATCCATGTTAGTGTTTTTTTTTTTGGTTGTTTTTGTAGTTTTAAAAACAACAGCTTACTATTCAACAACATTTTTAGGTTTTGTCAAACCATCGTGGTGCAAACTGATTCTAAGCTGTGATAACAAGGATGAGACGCGAAAGGGCAAGAATTAGCAGCTTAAAGTTTATCTTAAATCTCTGACACACTTTTATGCACAAAAAGGAAAATCCAAACACTGTAAAGCAATTACAACAATTTGTTATGATTTCTTAAAGATAAAAAATGTGTAAAACATTTCTCATGTTGTTTAGGACACTATGACCTCTGCTGCCCTAAAATTCAAATGTCCTACATATTGCTATGATTACACAACATAAACGCTGTCTCAACAATGTCGTCATAACTCAAATTAACTTTAGGTAAGAAAAAAAGGAACACCAATCCTACTGTGACTTCATCAAACACATATCCAACGGGCAAAACAATGCCCCAGAAAAACAACCTTGCCAATCCWAAAAGGTAATTACAAAACTTATCTTGGTTTTGAAAAAAAAAATGTATTTTGCTACCCGAGTATGAGAATATGTGAAAACTACTGAGCGAAAAAATAATCGCAACAAGCATTTCCTCTGAGGCATGTTATTTTATTTATTTATGTAGTATTTTGCTGAAGTAATCCAATACGCTTGACTGCTAATAAAGCGCCTCTTACCTGCCTGACATTATTTGACTTGCTAATTAAACTTTGCTGTTATCAGAGGTTTAATTAAAAACACTCCACTATGAAAATAAGCAGAACACTGTGTGTTGTTGGATATGGAAATCGAATTTGTGTGTGTGTGTGAATGTTTAAAAACACCAGATTCGCCCTGCTGCAGTGCCTTCAAATGTTGCATATTTGCAAGAACGGCAGGCTCGGCAAACACTGCACTTCCTTCTGATGGCGTGACTGAGATGGCAGAGGGGGCAGGGCTCCAAACTGCGACTGATTTGTCCCGTCCGTCATGCCCCGTTCATGGCATGTTGCATTTTTCACACTAGGCTCTGGTCCCAGCTGGGAAGGAACCACTTAGTTTTAAGTGAGGTGACGGGAGCAGAATGCTGACAGAAAGAATAATGGAACTTCTTCTACAGTTTCTTTTCTTTTATGTCCAACTTTATTGACATTTAGGCCTGTCGTGACAATAAAAATAATWAAAATAATGAATCAATTAATCGCACGACAAATTTAAATGAGGTAGAATTTTTTGCCTGGTTGTTTTTTTTTTTTCATGTCTCCCTATTTTCTACTCTTTAGCATTGGGAGGAGTGAACTCTTGTATCACAAGTAAGCTTTGTAATTTTCCTTTGTGTGTGTGTACATGTTTTTGCTAACTGGTGGGGATGATTTCTGACCATTTTCCTGGTCCCACTGTTCCTAATGGGAACAAAAGCCAAGTCCCCATTGAGGAAAATGCCAYTGGTGGGTCTGGGGTTAGGTTTAGGACTGAGGTGTGAATTGAGTTTAGATTTAGATTAAGGGTCAGGTGCATACCTAATTCCTCAAATACCTATGAGGTTAGGTTTAGGGTCAGGTATCTACTGACCAGTTACTGGGGTGGTTAGGTTTAAGGTAATGGGTCAGGGTTAGGCTATAGAAATGACCAGGAAATGAATGGAAGTCAATGCAAAGTCCCCAAGAGGATAGAGGAACAAATGTGTGTGTGTGTGTGTG
>NW_013952409.1:5080288-5085911 GCF_001266775.1 Austrofundulus limnaeus | reverse complement strand
ATATTATATTATATTATTATATTGGATTACTGAATAAACTAACCATTTGGGACTAAGTTAACCTGGTGTCACAAACACACTTGTAAAACACAACCTAAACTAAATAAGAAAGTTCTAGACATTAAAAATGTTCTCTTATCCTTCAGGCTTCATTCAACTTTGATTTATTTTATTTAAATAATGTAGAGCAAAGAGAACATATGAATTTTCATAAAATGAAAACAACCTATTTAACGAGTTACTAGCCACATCAAATAGAATGTTCCCTAATAAATGTTAAGCTGTAAAAACCAAGCAAAAACAATACTTTAGAACAGGTAGATTGTGTGGTAATATCAATTTAAAAGGACACAAATCTCTACCAAAATTGTACATACTGACTAGTTCCAGTCATTACATATRCAGTGAAAGTTTCTTTTGCAACCTTAGACATGATGAAGTTGCTGCTAACCCAAGCACACTTTAATAAAACCATTCCTGTCACGCTTCCTGTGAGTGCTCCGTCTGACCTCGCTGAAAGAGGTCATGTAGAACAAATTAAAGTTGCTTTATTACTTGAGCCTTAAAGGTTTTAAAGAGGAGCACGAGGTCAAAACCAGCTATCAAGCTTCCCATCTCTTCTTCTGTTTATGGTCCAATAACCACACTGATTTTACTCCCACAAACAAGGCTGGGTTTGAATGCTCACAAAGTAGGGTTTAAGGGAGTGTTGGCTCATTCAAACTATTTTTAAAAAAATATAAGAGTTAATGAGCTAAAAAAAGGGGCAAACTGGTCTCTACCACTTTAACTAGTAGAGTATGCTCTTCTATTTTACAGTTTTACATTTTAATGATTAAAAATAATGTTTAAAATAAACTACATTATCTTGGATAATATATTGATTGTAGTAAAATGCTAAACTTAGTTTATGAAAATTCCCTCAGCTGCTTTTTTACTGGATATCATAATCTATAAAATTCTTTACCTTCAATAGTTATCCTGACTTTCGCCTCACCATGCCTGAGGTTACATTCGTCTTTCAACTGTGTTCTCTCCCCCCACCCCTCATCGGGTTCTCCAATCCCTATATCATGAGGCCAGGACTGCTAATGTGGCACCCTGAGGCAGCCACTGTAAGTCACTGCAAAGTCATAACTCTGAGCCAGCTCAGTGCAGAGACCATTACAAAAAAGCCAAAGGCTTTTTAAGTCAGTAAGTCTCCCAACATTTACTTTATGTTGGTTTATGATCTAAAAGTCACAGTCATGTATCACACCTATGAATTGGATACATTTAAATGTTTGAATTTATCTTCTATATGTGGCTGYGTCAAAAGAACATTTTAATGAGAATGGTTACGCTGATAAACACGAGGACTTCTGCTGACCTTTAGTGATAAAGTCGCTGCATCATTAATGCACTGAGAGAAAAGAAGCCGCTGTGGGAGAACAGGCAAAAGCAAAGCTGCATAAACGAAAAACAACACCTTGTTGGTTTCGTACAGTTTATCCTGCTCTGGTTCTGATGCCACGTCAAGCGTATCCATCACTCCATCAACTAATCAATAAATAAATAGGTTTGATCAAATCACCCATCACTCAAGTGTCCATCAGTGCCAGCTCAGAAACAAACTTCACTCAGTTTGATAGAAGACCTCTAGTTAGTCTCTTGTTCATATTTTTGTACAGTCAGATCTCAAAACTTGCACAAGCAGAAGGATATAAAGTCACTGAAAATTTGACCATAAATCAAGATACAAAAACACTTTTGTGCAAGAAAATATATTCCTAACGTACACAGAAAACCACTATTAAATTATTTGACTCATGTTCTTTAGAATCTTTCAAATTCAATTTAGTTACAAAGTCCACTTCATTACAAGTCGATTCATTTCTTGACAATGCAGAGGAGAATCCAGCAGATTTACTGTGTATCAGTAGAATCGAACATACACAACATGAGAAAGATCTCTGGTAATGTATGAAAAAACAGAAGTAAATCAGCTAAAGGCTAAGGAAGTACATCACGATCAACAACAACTTTTAGGAAGAAAAAAAATCTGTTGCAGTCAGACATTTCAAAGTACTTCTTTGTTTTTATGTGCCAGTTATTTTTGCCTGTGTGTGAAAACTGACGTTAATAAGTAAAAGAYGGGTGCTGGCAAGCGAGCCAAACGTTCAGAGATGACGACAGCGCGGACTGCTCAAATGTCAGTTCACAAAGCAGAACTTATGCAGCGCAGGAGGTGGCAGCTGAACAGAAGGGTGAACAGGAGATAACAGAGCAAAGAGAAGGAAGACTGGAGGAAGGTGTTAAAAAGACGGGAGATGAAATCGAGGGGAAAAAGTAGTTTTGAGTGAGTGGCTGATGAAAAACAAGTTAAAGATCAACAAAWATAACCATTTGGAAATTACACCAACGTACAGTTTGGAAAAAAAAACAACTACTTTACATAAAGATGGCCCTGATCTGTGGGAGAGACTCAGCAGAGGAGAGATAGAGGGAAGCAGCTGGGGAGAAAGGCTGTTCTGATCTATTTTTTCCCCCAGAGCCCACCAACCCACCCCCATCTCACCACCTAACTGTGTAACCAGACCTCAGACCTGTCCTTCAGAAAGTGTTGTGTGTTGGGGGTTAACTGAGAGAGGTGGGCCAAGTTAGAACTCTGTAAACAGGGTCTTAAATAAAAAAAAAACGTGTTTAAAGATTTCATCACTTTTAAACAATCCTGTTTTTTTCCATAAAYGGTCCAGTTGAAGACAAGCACAGGCAGCCTTTCAGCCCACAGATCCATGTGCACAAATACTGATCATAAACACATTTAAGTCAAGAAACACCCTCAGAGGAACAACACAGCCCACCAATGTAATGTGTAATACATTATTCTACTCTCTACTTTAAAAAAATAAATAAATAAAACCTGTGTGGGCTGTGATATATATACAAAAATTATGGTTGATGAGTAATAGATCATATCTTTGCCCTCAACAAGGAAGAAAAAAAAGCACAGATGATAAAGAAACTGAAAAATATACTCCATCAAATTAAGAATAAGCAAAAATTGCAACAACTTCATTTCTTAGGCAACAAGTTTGCTAAATTCCCAGTGAAACTGTTTCATTTCAAAATATTTGAAAAGACAAATAAATGCATTTGATGCTTGACTCAAGGATGAAAACACTCTTATGCCCAGACGCATTAAACAAACCATCAGAATTGAAGCGCATTCCTTGAAGGAATGAATGCRTATCACCCGCCACCTTTCATTTTCACAAAGATTGTATTACAATGACAGAAGACAACCAATCAATCAAACTCATTTGTAGCCACACTGCAGGTAGATTTGATTAGAAATTGACCAGGTGCTAAATATAAAAATAAATACAACTAGCAACTTTAAACCACAACAGATTAAAGATAAAATGAGATAAAAAGATAAGACAAGATAAAATCAGGTAGGACCACATAAAACCACAATAATACAAAATAAAAAAATAAGCTAATAATTAGATGAGACAAGATAAAAGGCTATAAAGAAGAATCAATATTGAAACRATGCTAAATTGAATTTGGGAAAAAAATGACAGCAGGGACAAAGATGGTTTTAAAACGCTTAGTTTTACATTTCGGCACAATGTATCTGAGTCCTGATGGAAAGAGCTTGAAAAAGCAAACTTAAAAATGAACATGACACAAAACCCTGCATRTATGATAATAACCCTCAGCTGTTACAACACCAAAATTTAGCTCAATGTCTGCAAAACTGACTTCAAACATGAATCATTTCCACATTACTTTCTCTGGATTTCATTAAAATCCGTTTATTGGTTCATGAGGTATTTTACTTACACTACACACAAACAAAMAAACATACACACATTTATAAACAGACACACACAGGCAGAAATACTGTATGTTCTCACTCCCCTACAGGCATAAACCGATTTGGCAAGAACAAAAACAACACAATATCTAGTTTTTCTTAAAAAGAAATAAACTCTATCAAACATATGCGTCCTGTATTTTTGTGTGTTTTTATAAAGCATTCACAATATCCTAAGACTCCATCATTCAACATCACTCCTCAGGCTGTTATCTAATAAAAACTTCCAATAGATTGAACTTCTGTCATTCCATTTGCTAAAGGCAATCAAGTTGAGCATCTGTAAAAAAAATAAAAATAAAGAATAACCCATAAAAGACGGCATCTAATATACAGTGACCCTTAGAATTGTATTGAATGAGCTCTCTTCTTCCTCAGCGTTGGAAGAAGTGTTTCCCCCTTCCACACACACACACACACACATGCACACACACACAGACACGCACACAGAATGAACAATGATATTACAGTCAGCTTAATCAATCACAGACACACATCCTCACTTTCTAAGGCACCTCTTCTTCATGACATGACTCACATCCAAGGCTCCAACACATAAATTTTAAAACTTTTTAAAATATGCTTTAAAAAAATGCATTTTTTTTCTCTAATGGGACAAAAACAAGTAGCAATTATTTAGCCAACATCTGACTACGTGTAACTATTGAATAAAGAGAAAGTCAGTCTCCCAGCAGAATGTTTCTATTTAAGCTTTTCAAATGGCTCCCTCTTTTGGCAAGAAATACAAATGCCTGACTTGGCATTTAAACTGCTGACAGAGAGGATCGGAGTAACAGAAATGTGATTTGCAGTCTTGGAGTTCATTTCTAGTGGTGTAAAAACTTTAGGAATGTGTTCCCACCTCAGCTGTACACGCAGGCTGTCAGTTTTGGCAGGAGGCGCTCACCTGTGAGTCGATGCTGCTTGGTGCTGACTTGGTTGTTGTTCTGGACCGTGCAGCAGAGATGGAGCATGGCGAACATGGTCACGATCATCACCACGCTCTGAAGCAGCAGAGTCAGCTCAAACTGCTTGCCTATCCTGTGAGAGCGATCGGAAATCAAGCAGAAACCGTTCACGAAGGAGAATCCGTGCTTACAACCCAGACAGCACACTAAAGTTTTCCTTTTTCTTGTTTAAATAATATGCTCACCAGAAAAATATGCGTAAGATGTTGGCTATAAGCAGCACCAGGCACACTCTGGTGGAGAAGCCCTCGGTGTTGCTAATCCTCTGGATCTCCTGATACTGAGGGACATACGGCAGGGACCCCCCAAACACCATGAGGACGGACGCCAACAAGGACAGCAGCGTCCATGAGCCGTCCATGTCCTCTTCTTGCAGGACCACCTCTTCATCCATCACAGCAAAAGGGTCTTGTAGGGGCACCTAATAAGCTGAAAAGTACCACACAGAAGCTGATCAGGATCCCTCAGAGGAACTTTTGGAATCGATTATTTAAAAGTAAAATAACAAAGTAATAATATGCTGAAGTGGGATTTGAAGTTCTAGAGCAGAATAGTAGCGGACCAACAGAATTATGATCTTGGTTTCAAAGTGGATTTTTTACTAACTTCTGTGCAAATTGAAGCTACCTAATCAGCACTAGTGGAGTCTTTGAGCCCTGAATGCAACAAATTTGATAACTGTGCAGAAATGGTCAATGTATCTTTTGGTCATTGGATTTTTTTTATTTTAGAAACGGGTATTAAAAAACAAGAATTGAGTGGATGTTTGATTTTTGTTTTTAAAATACTG
>NW_013952409.1:5056547-5079065 GCF_001266775.1 Austrofundulus limnaeus | reverse complement strand
GTGAAACAGATTATTTGTAGGGAGACAGTAAATTGGCACGACCTGTCATGGATTATGAACAAACAAGCCTTTTTTTTGTTTCTGTCTTAAATTAATTTTCTTTTTTGTTATCTGAAACAGAAAATGAAACTCAAATCATTTAAAAAWTTTTGCTCATCCCCTTTAGACACTAACAATGAGAAACACTTTGTGTTTGAATTTTATTTTCAGTATTTTGAAACAAAAATCAAATATCCACTCAATTCTTGTTTTTTTAATACCCATTTCTAAAATGAAAATCCGATGACCAAAAGATACACTGACCAGAAATCTTTACAGTCGTCTCAAATTTCTATTTTTGTTGTGAGAACAAAAAAGAAAGAAAACAACAGTGTGTCTGGCGCTGCTGGATGTGAACATGTTTTAACGATGGTCATAATGGTGGTACTTGGAAAGCTTCCAGAGGTAATTAAAAATAAAAGTTTGAGAGCCAATGCCCTGATTTTTGGTTTTACATTACATTGCCCTGTATAGCACAGAAGATGCATGAGACAGCTCATTAGAAACAGAAAAAAACATCTTGATCCAGGACTGTTACTATGTACACATGATCCTGACCTATATTCTAAGCATACTGAAAAGTACAGTTACAGAAGCATGGGTCTTATGTAAATAAAAAGTTGTGGTACTGACAAATTCTTGTTCCTGGCCTCTAGTTTTGGTTGGGCAACCTATTACATATTTCCACAGGGAGAAAAAAAAACTATTGCAAAACCAGTACATACATGTTCTCCACAGRTATCACAGTGTCTGTGTCAGTGAGCAGAAAATCACAACATTAGGAAGTGGATTTGTTGCAACAAAAACCTCACCAACAGGTTCTCTGTTTGCAACTCATTTCCAATATTAGCATTTTCAGCTGATGCATTTGTTACCAGTGCACAAAGTCAACATGAAATGTCATCAAATATATTTTTATTTGAACTCAGTAGCAATGAGATAAAGCATTGCTCTGCAGGACAATGATTTATGCACATCACTTTTAGGATTACAAACACAATTATGTACTGTTTTTGTTTGGGTTATTACTGGTGTTGGGAGTAAACCTAGTGTTGGGCCATYTCTGACAACAGAACAAGTCTGGTTGTGTAAGGAAAGCATAGTTTAACGGGGTTGGGCCAACATATTAACGCACACAACTGCATCAATTTCGGGCTTCTGGGCTTGCTTTGCAAAGCACAAACGCGATTAGTCATTATTATAAATAAAAATAAGGAAACCCAATTTATATATAGGCCTATAGTTGTCGCTACACTGAGATTTTTAAAGTCCGAGAAATACTCTGAGGAATGTTATGCTCACAATAACGTCGGATCAGATTATGTTCCTCTCTAGTCTCTGGGGGTTTTTAGATTCTAAAACCGCAACAGTCGTTTAACATTTTGTGTTTTTGTTTACCAGTTTCCAGCTGTACTCACCAGTCGCCTTCATTCGCTCTCATTTATTCACTTAACGTGAATACTTTGAAGTGAAAACACACTGTTTCCCCGTCAGCTCCAAGTTGAAGTTTCAAATCCCAACTCGCTCAGAGGAAAAGAAACGTGCGCGCGCAGCTGTTCTCACACGCGCGCGCGCATACTTTTTTAAAGTATAACATTTCTCTAATCCTCGTGTTAAAGTTGTTGTTTTTATTTCATTATATTTGATTAAGTGTTATACRACAATGCATACAATATTTTTAATATGAAATTCAACAAAGTTGTAAAAAAATTACTGTTCTTCACCCAAAACTACATCTCCCACACGTCTTAGCGATGACGGAACTCTCGCGAGATTTCATTTGTTGTGGAAGCAGCTGCTGACTCTGGGCGTTAGGTGGTTGTTTATTGCGAGCAGAAACACATCTACTAGTAAGCAGCGGTTTAATAGTTGATTTATTTTTCCAGTACTCTGAAGGCACTTATTAACACTAACATCACAACATGGCWGAGACGGACCCCAAATCGGTGCAGGATCTTACCAATGTGGTAAGTCGTGACCGTGATTCGAGCTAGCCTGGCTAGTGCTACTAGCTACACAGCTTTAGCTGGCTTTGCTAACAAGAATGCTAAGTTTTAACAAGCTAGGTTCCAAAGTTTATTCAGTCTAGCCATCGTCCTTATTTAAGATACATTAAAATTGCRCACGTATGGTTATTTTATTTTGGCAGAATTAAACTGCTGACATTTGCTCAGCGTCATCACAATTTAATATTCAATGATCGGTCATGCAAATTATGTCATCACCAAATGGAAACTGCACATCACTTATCTGTTCTATGAACTCACAGCTGTATATTTGTTTGATAGTATGAAAAAATATATAATTGTCAGTGTCCATTATAATGAATAAATTGAACTTACACGATAAAGCTTCTAAAAGGTCTTCATCGTGGGTAATGTGTGTGTTACCGTGGAAATGAGCCAAAGTTGGTGGAATAAGCACTGAATGACGCCTCCAGACCCTGTTTTTTTAAGATCAGCAATTTGATAATGTTATGACTGTGTGGGTGCGTTGCTGCTTTCACTGTGCAGCACACATGCTCTTAAACAGTGAGTTCAAAACATCTCCATGGCTACTAACAGAGTGGGAGAAAGATTTTTTTTTACCTTTAAAAAACATRGCTGTATGTTGTTTATTGCCAGATAAAGACTAGGAATGTTTAACATTCAAATAAACTATATTTAATTGGTGTTCTAGTTGACCAACTTTAATGTTTTCTTGCCCACAGGTTCAGACACTCCTGCAACAGATGCAGGACAAGTTCCAGACCATGTCAGACCAGATAATTGGGAGAAATATCCTTACAATGTGCCAGGACTCAGTTTTATCATTTAGTCTTCTTTTAATTCAAATATTGATTTTTTTTTTAAATAGCATAATCAAATACTGGTTTAGCAGAAATTTGGGGAACTTTTAACTTTTTCAAAATTAATCTATTAAATAGGATTTTTCTTAACTAACATATACTTGATGAGATGAGCACACGTATCGATGACCTGGAGAAGAACATTGCTGACTTGATGACCCAGGCTGGTGTTGAAGAGATCGAGGCACCACCGGAAAAGGCTAAAGAAGGTCAAGGATCGTAATGAAGGTAAGAGATGTAGAAAGCAAGCTTTTACTGGGTTCTCATGCTTAATTTGCCAGATTTTGTGTATGCTCATGAACATAACCCCCCTCCTCTTTTTTTTCCTGTCCTGTTCTCCAGGTTCATAAACAAGAAGGCATTCTATATGGTCCTGGATCCAGGAGGAGCAGCCTTTTTAACTGAAAATGACCTGTTGATTTGCTGTTATGTGACATGTTTTTTATATATTGAATATTGTGAAACGGTTACAGTAACGTTATGACTTGAACGATTGAACGTCATTTGTAAGCTAGTGGTATGCCTTTTAGAACTTTAGAGGAATGCAGTGTTTTTTAGCTGCTGTCGTTTAATTGTATCAGTCAGTCCCTTGATGTGATGGTGCAGAGGGTCTGTTCTGACCCAKCCTTTGCTGAGAACTAAAACCCACTGGCAACAGGCCAATAGAACCACGCTACCAGTGACGCACTGAACCAAGTGTTTGATAAACAGCACTGTTTGTGATATGCATTCCACTTCTAATATTCTATTAAATCGATCTCATATACTGCAGTTTGCAATCTGATACATATTTGATTGGTTGCAGAAGGGGACGCAAAGAAAAATACAAGGTGCTGTTTATTTTTATAAACCAGAACATTTACCGTGCAGTGCATAAGTCTTTAGCCACTTCATTTCTTTGTTTTGATTGCAACTAAACCTTTTTCTTAAATAACGATATTTGTTTTACAAGCTTCCCGAAATTTCATTAAATTGTTTGTCCAACCCATTTAACATTGAACCAAGTTTAAATTGGATCTTCACATTGCCATCAGCAGCCTGTCYAATGGTTTGTTTCCATTTTAGTTGAATTTATAAAAATGCCAAACAAAGTCACATGGATAAATCTGTATTTTATCCTAACAAAGTGATTCCCAAAGAGGGATTTGATATACAGTTTGGACCTTGACTAAATATTTTAAAGAAATGTTTAGACGTTTAAGACTTATGCACGTTCGCTGTCAGAAATATTTGAAGGTTGCATGCTTTGTGGTCCACACTGATGGTGAAATCATGTTTTAATCTTCRTCAACTAAGCTGAGAGAAATAATGCATAATTCAATTTAAACTCATGCAATTAAGGCACTTCCAACAACCATATCTACAAAATCTAATTTTTTTGACAATATCACATCTTCACTTTGCCAAGTAGGAACCTTTATTGAAAAAAATTAAAATAAAAAAATAAACAATATGCAAATTTTGGCAAAATAAGAGCCCAAAGCAAAAACAAAAAACAGTAGTGAACAATAACATTAAGCTTGATTGTACCACTCTGCAGCCCATCTTCAGTCTAATATTGCATTTCTAGTATGTTCTATAAAGTAAAAAGGTTCCTTGGTTGTATAATGGAGTCAGTTTATGATTTTGGAGTTTCAGAAGTGAAGATTTAGAACTCAAAGTCTGCTTCCGTCATGTCGATGGCCCAGGCAAACTTCTCTCGTTGGGTTTTATTGTAGATTTTCTCTATAGGCACCTCCATGTTCTTACACCTGGAGAAATAAACATTCACTTTTAGCTTCAACCACCAACTCATTTCCATGTAAACACAATTTAAGATTTTCACTCACCAACAAACAAAATTATATGGATGATGTATAAATGAATATTTATTAGCAGTTGAAACAATCATCTCTGAATAAAGACAAAATAAATCACCTTAAATTCTGTAATACTCATCTAGCTTCATATTGTACTCAATTATGTTTAAACCATGACATTTATTTCTGATCGATTTTTTGAAGGAAAAAAAACTGTACAATTTGTAACTGTTTATTTCCTACATTACATAGAATGAATGTTAATGTCAACCGGTGACTTGTTTAGTTGAAAGTTTAACAACTTTCAAGTGAGTTTATTAGGATTTTAAAAAGAAAACATTTGAAGTTTTTAGATGGTGTATTTTGAAAATGGTTTGTTACTTTGGTCAACTATTTCCACAAGTTTAATATCACAGCTAGTTTTACATCTAATGTCTAATTTGAGATTTATGGTTTTATTTATATTAACACAATAATTAGGATTTTCTTTCATAAATGGTTGAGATCCACTAAACATTCATCAATTCTTTCACTGTTGCTTTGTTTACGATTCTGTGCGGCGCTCACTTTAGATTAGTATAAACTCACCAGGCCACAGTGATYCGTGGGTCCAGGTAGTTGAGCTTTGAGGTACCCAGAGCAATCTGTTTGTTCTCCTCTCTGTCAGTTGCCTGGACCTCCATCTTCAGAAGCTGCTCCTCACAGCGCTTCACTGCTGCCTTCTTTCGCTCCACCAAACTGACAAGATAAATACATGATGCTGGAAAAAAAACAACAACTGATGGCAAAGGTAAAAAAGAAATAATAATAAATAAAATAAAAAAAGAAAGTGTTCTTTAATGTTACATCCACTCATTCTTAAAATATGGATGTGTTGTCTATAAATAACTAAAAACAGTAAATGTAAAACCTGGAGAAAATGTGCCTTTACAGAAACGGAGTTTTGTAAAAGTTAAGTGATTGCAGCTGATGACAGTAAATCACATTCCATCAAATAACTTTGCAGACTGTGGTTGTTTAGGTGAGTATTTGTGACGTTTACCTTTGCAGTTTAGGGTCTGAGCTGCCTTTGGTCTTTGCTTCCTTCTTGGCCTGTTTCAGCTCTGTTTTAGCGAGAGCCAGCTGTTCCTTCCTAGCATCAATCTGAGTGGAAGAAACAAAAACATAAGTCCTTCCATATACAATACTAAAAAAAACTAAGCTGTGGAGGTTTTAAAATATATTCATTGTGTGTCTTGAATGTTAAGCAGCTGTGACCGAGGGCAGAGAACTAAACACAGCTGCCTTACCTTGGCCTGAAGGTTTGCCATTGATTGGTCGAAGGTCTTTGGTGGCGCCCGCTGGTGGTTACAGAGAATAGCGACAGCTCTGTTGGCCCGGTTGTAGGACAGCATTTTCTCTGCCACATTGTCAGATTCTTTGGGTGGTGAAAGAATCACAATTTGTATTTAAACAAGAAAAGTCTAACAAGAAAACACATCTTACTACAATTACACACACACACACACACATGCACACACACACAGACACGCACACAGAATGAACAATGATATTACAGTCAGCTTAATCAATCACAGACACACATCCTCACTTTCTAAGGCACCTCTTCTTCATGACATGACTCACATCCAAGGCTCCAACACATAAATTTTAAAACTTTTTAAAATATGCTTTAAAAAAATGCATTTTTTTTCTCTAATGGGACAAAAACAAGTAGCAATTATTTAGCCAACATCTGACTACGTGTAACTATTGAATAAAGAGAAAGTCAGTCTCCCAGCAGAATGTTTCTATTTAAGCTTTTCAAATGGCTCCCTCTTTTGGCAAGAAATACAAATGCCTGACTTGGCATTTAAACTGCTGACAGAGAGGATCGGAGTAACAGAAATGTGATTTGCAGTCTTGGAGTTCATTTCTAGTGGTGTAAAAACTTTAGGAATGTGTTCCCACCTCAGCTGTACACGCAGGCTGTCAGTTTTGGCAGGAGGCGCTCACCTGTGAGTCGATGCTGCTTGGTGCTGACTTGGTTGTTGTTCTGGACCGTGCAGCAGAGATGGAGCATGGCGAACATGGTCACGATCATCACCACGCTCTGAAGCAGCAGAGTCAGCTCAAACTGCTTGCCTATCCTGTGAGAGCGATCGGAAATCAAGCAGAAACCGTTCACGAAGGAGAATCCGTGCTTACAACCCAGACAGCACACTAAAGTTTTCCTTTTTCTTGTTTAAATAATATGCTCACCAGAAAAATATGCGTAAGATGTTGGCTATAAGCAGCACCAGGCACACTCTGGTGGAGAAGCCCTCGGTGTTGCTAATCCTCTGGATCTCCTGATACTGAGGGACATACGGCAGGGACCCCCCAAACACCATGAGGACGGACGCCAACAAGGACAGCAGCGTCCATGAGCCGTCCATGTCCTCTTCTTGCAGGACCACCTCTTCATCCATCACAGCAAAAGGGTCTTGTAGGGGCACCTAATAAGCTGAAAAGTACCACACAGAAGCTGATCAGGATCCCTCAGAGGAACTTTTGGAATCGATTATTTAAAAGTAAAATAACAAAGTAATAATATGCTGAAGTGGGATTTGAAGTTCTAGAGCAGAATAGTAGCGGACCAACAGAATTATGATCTTGGTTTCAAAGTGGATTTTTTACTAACTTCTGTGCAAATTGAAGCTACCTAATCAGCACTAGTGGAGTCTTTGAGCCCTGAATGCAACAAATTTGATAACTGTGCAGAAATGGTCAATGTATCTTTTGGNAATGCACTGAGTTGCCGCCATGTGATTGGCTGATTAGAAATTAAGTGTTAACGAGCAGTTGGACAGGTGTACCTAATAAAGTGGCCGGTGAGTGTATGTATTCATACCCTTCTCCAAATACACATTTCTTATTCCTCTGTTGGATTTAAATGACTAAAATCCCTTTTATCTTTTTTTAATTTATTCTGGGGCTCATGTAACACTAACATGTCCGGCTCCCAGCAGCAGTTTGGAAAAGAGAAGAGTAACACTTCTATCTCTGATGGAGAATCTGTAGCAGAGGCAGCTGATGGGACCTTGATAAGAGGTAAGCAGAGCTGCACAGCACTGGGTACAGTAATGTGCTCCTGCCAGAGCTGAAAAAGCTTACAGACATTACTATATCATGAATAAAATCAAGAATAGAGGGCTGCATAATAACAAGCTGGGCAGATAATGAGCTGAGGAAAATGAACCGTTGCTTTCAGAAACTTCKTTATGCTGTATAGTTTATGTAGAGTTAGCCTCTTTAAAGCCTGCTGAATGTGTGACTTACTGTTYGAGAGCTCTTTCAGCTGCTGCTGCAGGGTGATGGAGGCGTTATAAGTCCTGAAAACYTTTGCAGTCAGACCAGGCATCAGAGAGCTCAGATGTTTGTTYAGAAGGCTCGTCTGCAACGACAAACAGCCAGGAGACGTACAGACATTAAAAAACAAGTTATCAYAAAACCATTAGTTCAAAATGCTCTCAACCACCAGGTGGCACTGCGGTTATGTGCTTCTGTGGTGTTGAATGCTTCTACAGGATTGCAAATAAACATAAAMTAGCCTTTAAGTCTTTATTATGATCCATTAGCGCAGTGAGATTAAGACAGATCATAGTACCATTTCCCATCTGGCATTTCTTACAGCAAGTTAGATTTGTCATAGCCTGTGGTTAGAGATTAGTTATCCTATAAACCGACAGCGGTTTAAAAAGAACACCACAAATAACTAACTGTAAATGCACAGAGTCCAGGGGGAAATAAAAGCAAGAAAAATAATCTCATWCTTATTGATACGTGGTGAATATTGGAGAAATCGAACAAGCAAGCAAAAGTTCAATCTAGTTCATTTATATAGTGCCGGATCATGAGTCACCTCAAGGCATTGTGCAGCAAACAAGCTGAAATCCACTTCAATTCTTATTAAAGAAAGTAACCAGTTTTAAGTCAAGTTCAACCCACGTGTTTTGGTTATGGATCCAAGTCGAAAAACATCATTTCGCTCAGGAGCTCAAAATAAATCATTTGGATAAATAGAAAACCGAAAAGGTGATTTTTAGAGGTTGAAGGAGCCCATTATTAACAAACAAGTATATTTTTTATGTATACGAACTATACAAGTGCACGAATGTGCTGCGGACCATGCACGTACAGTTTAGCTGCTGTCTGCCCTGCTAATGAGCTGCCCGACTCTGTCCCAGCAATACTAATGAGGGAGTCTGCCAGTTYGAGGGCATGTGTGGTTAGTTCTCACAGCCTTAACTCCACCGACATGGTGTGTTGTGTGCGCACACTGCATACACACAAGTGCTTGTACAGGTCATCCGTGTCACCCGACTAAAACATGGGATTACAACCTTTTATGATTCATCATCTAAAAAAAAGGTATGCAACATGTTTGACTTTCTCATCATCATACTTTAAGTAAATTTGTGTTGATGCAACCAGTTCCTGGTAGAAATATCCACTAACCTCCTAAAATATTCTTCAGTATTCTCTGCATTGGGTAAAAAAAAAACAGAAGAAAAGAATATAAAGTAGAGAGGATGAGGGAGAAAAACAGCAACTAAACCATCAGGTGGGGACTAAATTGTACTAAAGGTAATCATACGACTGCAGCTTTAGTTAAAGAACGGGCTTTGAGGTTATAGTTAACAGCAGATAATAGAGGCTTTCAGGAAGATGCTTCTGGAGAAAACTGATAAACTTCTGCATCTTCAGTTGGAATAATTTTAACAAGACTGCATGTGTGCAGCTACTGTATTTCATGACTAAGCATTTCACATCCTTCTCAAAACGAGTATTATTTCTTTGAAATGTTACTGAGTACGATCAATCAGCACTGAAAGGTCTTATTAAACCAGGGTTCCTTTGTGCATTCATTCTGATGCATAAAAATAAAAAACAGCCTTTTAGTTTGGAGTTTTGTGACGAAACAGACTGCTTTTAAAACGGGATATTTCACTTTGCTGACGCACAAATCATTTTAATTTAAAAAGTCCAATTCTCTCAATTTTTAGACCATTTGATTTATTAATTAGAAAATAATATCTTCAGCCCTGTTAGGTTATCATTTTACTTCATTCATTGTTCTACACCTAAACTTGATATTCTGAAGTGTGCTAAGAGTTTGTGCTCTCATCTTTTACAAGCAATGTTCATTTTAAACTAGTTAAAATGAATAAAATTCCCATTCATTCATTTGTAATTCATGCAACATATTGGTGAAATTACTGACTTTGAATAAAATAACTTTTTATCCAAACTGTCAAGAAACCTGGCTGTGCCAACCATTACAAGGATTGGAAACAGGTCAGCGGAGCCTGTCTTTGACCCCCAACAGAGAGGAGGACGCGACAGAAAGAGAGGCCATAAGAGAGACCGGGATGCAGGAATAATGGGCCTGAGAGAAGAGAAACGCAGGTAGAAGAAAGTGAAGGAGTAATAAGGAGTGATAAGGAGTAATAAGTAGAGCTGGGCGGTATGATCAAAATTTTATATCACGGTATTTAACATTTTCACCGGTTTCACGGTATTTGACGGTATTTTTCTTTTCATCACAGCTCAGCTGATAATAAAATGTACAAACCCTGCTTATTGACTTTGTTTTCTTTTACTGTACCTCTGTCTGTGTCGCTGTTTCCCTCCTCTGTGTCTGTTCTTCTCTGACTGGTGKTTGGAGACAGTAATCATGCATTTTGGTCCAGTCGTGAAGGAGGAGGGTTAAGAAAAGATTATGATYGGGTCTATTGTTTTATGTTATTTATTAAAGCTTATCAGCACGACTCACCTTGCACACCAGTCAATTCTAACTCCACTACGAACTACTTCCCCCAGGCTTTTCACAATAAAACCACATTAAGTCTCCATCAGCATAACATCTCCATAATAAACCGTGTTAAATCTAACTGTGCACGTCACTGAAGAGGTGTTAACTACATTCAGTGACGGCGAAAACGGGATGTTTTTTTTAAATGTCAGTCAATATAAGCAGCGGAATCGCCACCCGCGGCTGCAACTAGCTGCTCCAAACATTAGCATGCTAACGTACATAGCGGTGCAGCAAGGAAAAATGTCCGCCGGGAAACAACAGTTCACTGGCGGCCGCGACGAAACGTTCTGCTATTTAAACTGGAATGTCCGGTATTCAAAAAATTCATRTAAAAATAAAAACCGGTATTCGGTACAAAACGGTATACCGCCCAGCACTAGTAATAAGTATTAATTTTGATTGATTTTAATGCTGGCAAATAAATAACAAGTGTGATAATTATATGCTTATTGCAAAGTGTAATTTAACTAATGTACTGTGATAATTAATGTGTTTTAATGTTAGATGGTGATTTAAGAGAAGTGCTATTGTATGTCTTAAAATGAAGAAAGGGTGTGTGTGCTACATTTGGATGGTAAAAAGGACAGACTGTACTTCTGCAAAACAGAGGAACAATAATAGAAAAAATGAGAAGTGGGGTTTTTGTCTGGAAAGTCCTAGAGGCCCTGTKGTAGAGACAAGTCGGTTTACCTCACCACGGAAAGTCCCTGGGAGTCCTATTACAAGGATCGGCAAARTTACTTCACTCTGGAAAGTACACAAAAAGTCCAGTGGTGGAAAACCCCAGCCTATCACGAAATGACAGAAAGGGTGGTAAGATAGCCCAAAAATAGTATAAAAAGGGAGCAGTTTCAGCAGTAAGTCATCTTCTGGCCCYGTCTGGAGAAGAGGCAGCAAAGGCTACGACAGCCTAAGAAGAGGAGCAACAGGTCTAAGAGGCATCTCAGCTGGGACAAGCTGCCACACTGCTCTCCAGCAATCTACAGACCAAAGACCAGATTAAACAACCCAGCTTTGAGAAGTTCTCTCTGGCAACAGTCTGCTACTTTTCATG
This sequence comes from Austrofundulus limnaeus, assembly GCF_001266775.1. Taxonomy (NCBI): domain Eukaryota; kingdom Metazoa; phylum Chordata; class Actinopteri; order Cyprinodontiformes; family Rivulidae; genus Austrofundulus; species Austrofundulus limnaeus. Next base: position 5,067,486 of record NW_013952409.1, on the reverse strand, counting down.
GAGGTAAAAAGAACTCTACTCCAACTGTCCTGCCGTCCAAATTAACAGAAAATGCCACACAGCTTAATCACAAGGTTAGGTCAGCATCTTAGATCTCTTTATTTTTACCACCATCAATTATTGTTCAATATTTTTAATCTGTATAATCAAATGTGGCTTTTCTTGCAAATTTCTATTAAACTGCTTACAGCATCATAAAGACAATTCCATGACTGGACATTGTTTTTTAAAGTTTTTCTCTGATTACATGAGTGTGTCATTACTTCAGAGCAACAAGGTATTAACATATTAAGGAGTGTGTTTACTTTGAAGCCAAGAGGTAATGATAAAGTCATAACTTGATAATAAGTTCATTTTTTAATGGTTATTAGCCTGGGGAGAKGGGATAACTCCCTTTAACAGTTCCCCTGAACATTATCTCGGTCATTGTAAGAAGTGCAGATCCTAAGAGGGAGCGGCTACCATTAGCGGTGGTGACCGGCTGCTGGAGGCGTCCTGAGCTACTGCGCTGATCCAGAGGCTGGGGTTCATGAAGGGAGCGACCACCGGAAGGAAGGCAGCTAGAGGCCGAGCTAAAGGCTCCCACCCCTGTCTCCTGGAGGAGACATGCCGGACTCGGCCACACAGGCCACCCCAGGTGGCTGTAAGTCTGGTCAATCACCTCCAAACCAAGAAGGAGACACTGTCTCCTCTCCAAGACCCAACGGTGTCCTGGTGGGTAAACTAGGGGAGGAGCCACACAGGAAAACAAAACACACCAATTTTTACTATGTTTCTAAAGCATCTAAATAGAACATTTCAACCGGTGAACATTTTTTCTCTCTCACCTCTTTAAAAAAAGGAACAACTGTTTGTTTTTGATTTTTTATTTTTTTATCAATTTTAAAGTAAAATTCAGAAGAGCAATAACAAAMATGCTGGTTCACTCAGTTTTATCTTTTCTCTCTTCTAAATTTTTTAAGCCACCATCTCTCCCTTTTAGCACTCAGCTGTGAGTGTAAACTGGGACATGTGAGCAGGGGTGTGTGGACATGCAGAGTGTGAAAGATGCTGATAAGAAACCAATTATCACATCTTAATGACTCCATCTTTCTCCTCCAACCTCCTCCTCTTAATCCTGCTTTTCCTGYACCGGCCTTTCCATCAGGACGGCCATAAATAACTATTACTACTCCACGTCCAAGACAAAAACATTCCTGACAAACTGAAATCAAAGGGAGAACCACGTTTCCCATGTTCATCATCTCCAGCTTACATTCTGAACTCTGTTCTTCTTTTTCCCATCTGCCAGCCTTAACACACCAACACAAGGTAGCCTCTTTGATGTCCAACGTGCTTTCTTTACAGCATCTCTTTATTTTCCCCTCCATGCCGGTCAACACATTTTTCCAAAGGAAGCGTTTCATTTGTTGGATAAGTTCGAATCAACAATCCTGCTTCTCCTTAAAGCGTTGGGGGGAAAAAAGATGCATTTCAATCAGAATATTTGACCAAAGCACATCAGACAGTGAGTTTGGGGCTGCGCTCTTGTAATCCTGAGGCTGTGAGTTTGAGCCCTGCTTGCATCAGGAAGGGCATCCGGTGTAAAACAATTGCTACATCTTTCACATGAGTTCACCCGCTCTGGCAACCCCTGCAGAAGGGATCAGCCGGAAAAAAAAAAAAATAAACAGATTTCCTGTGAGAAAAGCCAAATTTCTACAACAAGCTACAATAGTTTAGAACGCATTTTCTTAAAAAAAAAAAAAAAAAACACAATGAATTATTTATTTATTTATTTTTTGTCTTTTAGCTTTGTATTTCTTGTAAGCAGCCTAAGAAAGCTGACATGTACAGTGTGTGTGGCCTGGCTCCCTGCAGCTGCAGAGGCAGCTGAGAGGATGCTAGATTTGATGTGTGGAAATTCATCCACCCAGCATGTTCACTCTAAATTTTTCCCTTGCACACTTTCATTTTTATCTGCCAGAGTCCGTCCCCGTTTCTTTTGAAACTCCTCTCCCGCTTTCAGTCTCTCTGCTTCTAATATTCTTMCTCTTCTCCTCACCTTCCGTTACCTCGCTTTAGCCCTTTCATCTATCCACAGCAACGGCTCATCCTCAGCCAATCTCATCTCTCGCACCTTGCAATTTAGTACCCGCTTCTCCTTTTACTTCTGTCCTTTGTCCATTAAAAAGAAAAAACTAATTCTATTTTGCTTTCCCCGTGTTTTTCTACATTTTACTCTTTACACATCTTAGAGAGGTTTCTCACTTTTTACACAAGCCAGTACCCAAGTTCAGGTTGTTTCCTGMAAAAAGCAACACAAATTCTGAACTTTTGAATAGTTTTCGGAACATTTCTTAAACAATTTCTTTTGACAACAAAATTTAGTACTTAATCAAATGTAAATTCAACAAAGATTACYAAACTTCCCATGTAGAAAAACTGGTATCACATAAAGCAGGAAAATAAGACCGTGACACACTCACATTCAGACGGTCGAAGAGGTCATCTCCAGGTTCCTTGTTCTCCATGAAAAGTTTGAGATTCTTGAAAACCTGAAACCAACAAGTTAGATAAAATATCTTGAGATTTAAACCTTAAAAATGAACATTTATTGTCTCAGTTTCTTCTTTTGACCTGAGGCTGAACATAATGTTCAGGGTGTTATGCTGAATGTTCTGATAGCTGTTTAACCTGAGAAGAAAACATTAATAAATTAACACGTTTGGCAGTAACTGAAAAGCTCTTATAACCAATAAATGAACATATGCATTTCAGTACAGTTTGGAATCACTGCTGTGTATGGATGTGTTTCTTAATTCGCCCATCACACGGCAGTGCCAGAGGAGTAAAATCGGTGCAATTATATCTGACATTTTCAGTGACTGAGTTCCACAGATGTCACAGATGTTCCTTCAGTTGTCAGAATGAACCACTGAAATATGCAAAACASCAATTAACAGCAACAAATGTGTTTCTTTATACAAAACACACAGGCAATAATTGGCAGATTTGGATGTCAGCTTTGTATTTGTGATCTAAAAATATTATTTAAAAAAGTAAAAATGCTAAATCTGAGATCTGTGAATCTGTCTTAAAAAATCAGCCAAACAAAACATCAAAGAGAGCTGATCTGAATGTTTTGTGGGTTTTGGAGAATGCATACTGAAAACGCAAACAATAATTTAAAAAGAGATGCTCAGTAAGCTGGCTGTACGCAACATTTTTATTTGTCTATATTAGTCTCCACACTGACATCATTTGATTAAACCATTCTGTCAGACTGGGTAAGAGCTACAGTAAGTACTGAATTTTAAACAAAAACCCTCTGAGGCTCTGATCAATATGTATTCAGTTGGCAAATTCAAAGAGATGCTGCACAATTACTTATTGACAACTCATTAGTCACCCAATTGTTACCTTCTTACTCTGGACTTTCTATTCACAAATGACACATGAGACATGTTACTGGCGGGCTATTATGTGCTCTGCATGGTTCAACCTCGACATCGATTGACATCTATTCAATAGTTTCCTCTAGATTAGAAAAATATGCATTTATAGTTTATGCTGTAAAATTTTCAAGTCAACATCTACAACTGCATACATAAAAGAATGAACGTGTAGGTCTGTCACTGAGACAAGATCAGTCCAATGTATGAAGTTTTGAATCGTGCTCTTCATTTTGTTTTTGATGTGTGATGGGGCCGGTTATTCTCCAAGGTGTCAATAAGTGATGTCACCCTGGAAGATGTTCAGTTGTTCACAGCCTGCAACAATATTCAGGCTGTTAATGTCAGTGTCATCTCAATAAAAGGTTTTCCTTTGAAAACATTTGGTTTGTAAACTGAATTATTAGTGCATTTTACTTTACCTGTCAGTAGTTTTAATGTCACGGATGGATTGGGATATACCCCTATGGTTCGTTTCAATCCTTTTAAACAGCTTAAGAGGTTAAAAATTTAAATTCCTTTCTTTGATTCCTGTTCCCTTTTATTCCAAGTGACATTTAGCAGCAATCACACCGATTTGCCAGGGAATTGATGATGCTAAAATATGCAGGGACTAATTAATTCTAGCTAATGTGATGCTTCTGAATGCACTCATTTGAATAATTATATGTTCTGCCAAGAAAAAAACACTTTGGTTGTCAGGTGTTAACATTTCTTTTCCCATCTCTGGAATAGAAGATAGCATGGGCTGACACCAAAGAATGGGTTCGAAATTTACATAACGGTACACATACTTCTAAACACAAATGTGACCATTGTTTTAAAGATTATGACTAAAAGTAGAGATAAACACATATAATCCTAACACACTCTGTTTTCTATTTTAGCAGTGATAAAACTTGTTCCCTTTGACTTAATTGTCATGATTTACTAATACATTTTTCATTAACCAGTCAAAATCCACGTATATTATTACAGGTAAAAATACACACATGTGGACTCTCAAACTAAGAGGCTTTTCCATTTTTTTTATTCACAAAACAAAAAGAAATCCCACTTTGTTTGGCACTGATGCTATTGTTTGATTTTCTGCATACCTGTGTCAATTTAACCAATAAAAAATAAAATCAGTTAGTGTGTTCAGTACTTTCACTTTTATTTTTAATTCAGTGACTTCTCCGGGTCAGGGGGGTCRCCCTGTCTCAAGTGGAGGAGTTTAAGTATCTGGGGATCTTGTTCACGAATGGGGGAAGAAGGGAGCGGGAGATCGACAGGCGGATTGGCGCAGCGTCTGCTGTAAAGCGGGCGTTGTACCGGTCCGTCGTGGTGAAGAGAGAGCTGAGTCAGAAAGCGAAGCTCTCTATTTACCGGTCGATCTACGTCCCTACCCTCATCTATGGTCATGAGCTTTGGGTCATGACCGAAAGAACGAGGTCCCGGATACAAGCAGCCGAAATGGGTTTCCTCCGCAGGGTGGCTGGGCTCTCCCTTAGAGATAGGGTGAGAAGCTCGGTCATCCGGGAGGGACTCAAGAGTAGAGCCACAGCTCCTCCATGTCGAGAGGAGCCAGTTGAGGTGGCTCGGGCATCTGGTAAGGATGCCTCCTGGATGCCTCCCTGGTGATGTGTTCCGGGCACGTTCCACCGGGAGGAGGCCCCCAGGAAGACCCAGGACATGCTGGAGGGACTATGTCTCTCGGCTGGCCTGGGAACGCCTTGGAGTTCCCCCGGAGGAGCTGGAAGAAGTGGCTGGGGAGAGGGAGGTCTGGGCCTCCCTTCTGAAGCTGCTGCCCCCGCGACACGACTTCGGATAAGCGGAAGCAAATGGATGGATGGATGGATGAACATTCAGCAATTTTACTTAGGTGGGCTCTCACCAAAGCTTTAACATTCCATCTTCTGGTGCAAGAAATTAGAGACAGAATGCCTTCATAGAAAAATAAAACGAAGTAGAAATGAACCTCGGCAAAGGGCTATTAACTTGTACTGTGAACTATGAAAAATCTGAATCACCCACCGGGGAAATTTTCAATAGGCTTCAACAGGCTTCCTGTCATTAGTCTTTACACTGGAAAAACAACAACCTTAAGTAGTTCTGAAAGTCTATTTAACTCATGAAACTCTAAACGGCATTAAAGGGGGTGGAAAAAATAATAACCCTAAATGACTGCTGTGACATTTGGAGTGCAGGTTGGAGTCGACTGAAAGGTGGTTTTGACTTGCACTGCAGGAAATACAAGATTCRGAGTTTTTTTAAGGTTTTATCATAACAAGAAGTAATTTTTACATTACTTCTGCCTCTGCTGCTATCATTTTTTTACACATTTGCATATTCCAATATCAATGAATGCAACTGGAGAGCAACATTTAAAACCTTATCCTCCAGCCATGATAGATGTCATTCCAAGAATAGGTTAAATGAGCTTCCTTTAGCTTTAAACTGTTCCTTATAATAAATAATTTTTTACATTCTATCTTAGATTTTAGTTGTTTAATTACTAAAATTATTTTAGTTAGTTATTTTATTTGTTCATGTAATATTTTTAAATTTGTAATGATTCATTTATTCAGTCTAATCTTGTTTTCTCTCTCACACATCGGTTGCACTTTGACTTTACCATTGTTTTTCCACATTGTGGCGTTTTTTTGTAGTTAATTTGGCACTTATTCTAGCTGCTGGCTGAGAGAAACCATTTTGTTTGACTGTAAACTGTTGAGTATAGCTGGAATGGAAATAGGGAAAAAAGGCTGTGGGCTTTGTGGTTGTTAATTTAGAAGCAAGTGACCTTTTTCTGCAGGGACTCAGCTAAACTCAAAAGGCATATTATGATTGAATGTATTTTTACCACAATAAATTATTAGTTTTAGTTTATGGCTTGCGATGAGAAAAGCTCAAATTATATTAGAATATTGGGACAAAAATGTTATTGTTTTTTATATATATATAAAGTTTTCCCAACCAAAAAGAGCAGGAAATTATGGATGTGGGGGTGTTTTTAGTGTCTCTTCACCAGTTACCTTCTTGATGACTGGAACCTTGTTGTAATAGCGAATGGAGTCTTTACCCAGGAAATCAAATTCCACCACGTACTCGTTACCATCCAGCTGCTCGTGTAAGGTGATGTGCTCGAACCGAAGAGAGCAGCAACCCACTGTGTCTGCAGTCTCCCCCTCCTCCTTTTCATTACCAGCTCTCAGAGCCAGCTTTTAGGTTTTTTGATGAAAAGAAAAAGACAAAGATTGTATTGTTACATGTATCCATCCCAGAAATACAGTCAAAAATYGCAGAAAAGCTGACATTAGGTGGTCTGAATGACCTTTAGATAAATCCACGTCTATAAAAACTGCAGAGAAAGAAACAAGCTGTGAGTTTTCTGACATGAAACAAAAATAAATAATTTAATTAAATGTAACAGAGCTGATTTAATTTTGTGCTGGCTTAAAATCAGACCTTGTCTATGAAGTACAGAGCCACCGCTCTCTGGCGTGTCACCATCTGTTTAGACTTGAGATCATGGAGGTACTGGTTCCGAATGTCGTCCACACATGACTTCAGTTTCCGAGCAACCTCGTATTTTTCCCAATCCTTCTCTCCCTGTAATTTTAAGATGACATGAAAATGGGGAGAAGGTGAGATAAAGAAAAAAAGTGAAATTACATAGAGAGAGGAAAAAATTAAAAAGAGAAGACAATAAGAACAAGTTAATATAATAAAAAGACGACCAGACAGGAGGGGGGAAAAAAAATCATGAAACAAACAAGTGTCTCCACGATCATGGAAAATAATTTGCTCCTGATAAGCCTGAAATCAAAACATTCTATATGGTAATCATAAAATGAATGAAGGGTGAAACACAGACACACAACTTTAATAACAAAATTCTCATTATCTTCTGTTTGCTACTCGTTATTGAGTTCAACCAAGATACAATTAAACCCGCCATCAGTCAAGACACTGATATTGTCATGGAGATTAACAGCAGAATAAGAACCTTTCTACGTGAGACACGGATCAAAGAGGGAGAAAATAGAATCAAGTAGGAAAATAAAAAGTGCTGTATATGTTTAATAGCAGGTACCGTACACAATAGCTATTTTTTCACTTACAAATAAATATTTAATCATTAAAAATTCTTTAAGAATGTCAACATCAGATTTGTTTTGGTATGTTTCTCTCATCCAAAAGGCCAAATAAATGAGTTTTGGGTAGAAAAGACAAAGAGGACAAGAAATATGAATCATCTTAAAGGGTGAATATTACACCAAATTGACATTTTTTAGCTTTATATCAAAACATACCCAGAGTGTTACTTTGACTTATGCATGCATGTTTGAGAAATCCTTGCATCTTCTGCGGTAGCCATGTGGAGCTGCCTAAACACTTGCTGGTACAAAGCTCCGCCTATTTGTGCAAAGTTCCTCCCTGCCCCACAAAGCACCCCTCCCCCAAACCACTGTTGTGAAAACATGAAGTGGGAGTGTCAGAATCAGTAGAGACAGAGGCCAATTTCAAGGAATTTAGATAGACCAAATAATAAAAAAAAGATTACGTGTCTAGAAATTACATAATAACCCCACTTTAAATGTTCTTGTCAAAAGTTGATTAATGTTTTTGATTCTGTTATAAAGGTTTCCATCAATTCAAGGAAACATAAAAAGCCTGAAGCTTTGACTTTGCCTCTCAACACCACCATCCTTCATGAGTTTTGTTAGATTGGAAATGTCTACCAGAAACCCCCCCACCCCCCCTGGATAATTAAAAGGTTAAATAAATAAAATAAAAACTCCATGTGTAACATATTATGTAGGTTTTTTTTTCTTTTTGTCTTACGGCTTATTTTATTTTATTTATTTATGTTTTGCTGACATCTGTGACCTTAGTATCTATCTTTCATTCCTCATGTAGTACACATTTGGAATGAAAATCCTTGAAATCTTGATTTAACCTCATTATTCTGGACAAAATTTAACTGACTCAAGTATGTTTGGAGCATTTTTAGGTCCTGTTTTATATTCAAAAAAATCATGTCTAAGCATCAGTTTTGTTTTCTAAATAAAAACATTAAAAACTAATTAATAACAAGTAATTTATTTTATCAATATGCAATAGAAATGTATATTAAATTTAAGATTAATCACGATTAATTCACAGCTACTTTTGGATTAATCAGATAAAAAATATTAATCATTTGACAGTCCTATTACAAAGCTATCTGGTTGTAAACGTTTACAACATTTGCTGCAAACATAACCATTTGCATTCCCTCCTATTCGAAGCAGACTACCTTGAGTTTAGAGTTTGCGTTGAGCATGATGTATTTAATTGAGCCCTGGATATTTTCCGTCCAGCTGGCGAGCCATGTCACAGTGTTGTCATGTCGTACTTCCTTCCAGCGGTGACCAGCGGGTGGTACGGGGATCCGGGACTCTCTGGCAGAAAGAGACAATAAGTCATGAAACATGTCAACAGTCTCAGTGGTTTATGAGTTCAGAGCATGTTTCCCTGGGGTCCTCTGTGCCACTGCAGGGGCCGGGATAATTGGGAAGAAATATAGACTGAAACTACTTTGATAGACTGCAATTTATTCAGGAGAAATAAACAACTTTTTTTTAATATTCCACCCTTTTTTCACTAAAATTTACCTTCGATTTTTTGTTTTGTTTTTTACTAGTTATGCTCTCTATTAAAAAATACACAATGAATTTTTTAACGACATCTGTTTGGTTTGAGTTTAAAATATTGACAAATACAAAAACCTCAGCAATCATACCCGTCTGCAGCTAATGCATCTGATTTCAGCTGTTATTTAATCACACCAGGTAAATACGAATGACAAACTTACAACAATGTGCACTATTGTTTGAAGCAATCACTTTGATAGAGAAAATGGTTGTCGCTCAAATTGAAAACAAAGCAAACTTGTCTTGTTAAATTAGTGGTAAATCACTAAACAGTCATCATGATGGGTCCCGTCTCTGTTTACAACTTAAAAAGTGTCAGAGAGAAATGTGAAACATCACATCAAATCAGGGAGTAAGTTATATTTGGTCTAACTAAACTGAGCACATTTTACATTTCATTTCAAAGACTGAAAATCCCAAATATTTATTGACTTAAAAGTGAGTAACGGTGGTTTTGGATTGTAAGAATGCCAGAAAAATAAGGAAAAAAATAGAGAACCACAGCAGGACATGTTATTGTTTTGAACAGTACATTACATTTCCTCCATCAGACAAGTAATAAAAAGGGAAAAACAATCATTTCTGTCCTACAATCCACACTAGTTTGAATAAATGATTGTGAAAATCCAATTAAAAAGATCAAGTTATTATGTTGTATGATTTTAAACGGGGACATTTTTTATAGGTTTATTTATTTATTTATCCCACTCACTTGCTGCAGTTGATGATGACATCTTCAGGTTGGATCCTTTTCTTCAGCATTCCTTGTTTGGGATGTTCGCCTCTTCCTCGGAACAAACCTGGTGGCTCAATCTTGAAATTTCCAATTCGTTCTTTGTGGTGATCCAGCAGACAGAAGCCATATTCCTCCACTATCTTCTGATTGGCTTCCTTCAAAGCCTACAACAAATATTAAAAAGCATCAGACACAAAAATGGACACGCTTCAAAACTAAAATTATAGGATAAATAAAATAAGTTTACCAATTTCTCCTCCTTGCTCATGTTTTTTCTAGCTTCCACTTTGGCTTTGTGCATGGCGTGGATTTCTCCAAAGTCGCACTTTTCAAGATCTTGAATCAGTGACCTCTCCTCTGACGTCATTTCCTAAACAGGAACATAGTGTTTCACAGATATCTAATATTTTAAAGCTTAWATTTGAAGCAAAAACCATGGTTACACCTTTAAAGTTACTGGGTAAAAAGAAAAAAAAAATCCCGAAATAATGCAATAAATTCAAAGGCAGCGAGTTCAATCACTGCAACAGCAGTATTTTCTGTGGTATTGTACTKTAAAAGTCTTTCTGCAACAGCTTTACTTTTCACAACTGGGGATCTTTTATAAACAGTCAGTGGTGGAGAAATTGTCAGCTAAACTTGCTTAAAGTTTATTTCACAGCAGAGCTCAGAGAAGAGAAGCTCAACAGTTGAGCTAAACTGTCATTTTTTCCTTTTTTCTAGGTTACTGCACATCAGGTCACCAGATCAAAGCGGTCACTACCAGGACATCRACACAGATGAACTCAATGCCAGCTTATGTCTGGACGTCCATAAGCAGTGTCCGAATAGAGAGGCTGCGTCCTCCGAAGGCCGAATTTATCAGCCACTTATGTCACAGTGCCGCGCCTGTTTCTGTCCGAAGACTCCTCYGATGCTGTGGACTAATGTGTCCTCCTTTTCCCCTGATTTGAGGGGCTGGTCCAATGGAGCCTTCTTGATCCACCTTATCCCAAGATGCACTRCGGGCCGACCAGAGATTTTTCTCCTGCTCGTAATGGCGGACGAAGTGAGAAAAAGGAGTACAGTTTTAAATAAAAATCTGGTGG
>NW_013952409.1:5045153-5056382 GCF_001266775.1 Austrofundulus limnaeus | reverse complement strand
GCCTTCGTCGCGGCGCTGTGACGTATGCGGCCGACGAATTCGACCTTCGGAGGACCCAGCCTGCCGTTTTGGACACAGCCTTTAATAAGTTAGTACAAGTGTTCCATTAAAATCAGTCCAAAGGTTCATGAGATATTTTGGGAACTATGCAAACAGGAAAAAATAAAAAACAAAAACATATTGCCACTCAGCTTTGGTGACAGTTGATGATAAACAATAGAGGCCTAATGTAAGAGCTAAACACTGATCTCACAGACTCCACYTGTTGCTACATGAGTGCTGAGCTGACACACAATGGACTTTAAATGTTTACATAGGTGATAAACTAAAGAGCATCTCATTTGAATGTAAACATTAAGAAAAACTAATTATAATGCTCCAACTGTTCAGGTTCAAGTAAATATGGATGTAACTAGTTCTGTTATCTTTGCTCATTAAAAACGAGATGCAAAACAAAAAAAACAAAACAAAAAACTCTGAACAAGCAGACAAACACAGTCTGTAGATATTCTAACAGTGTGGACATGCAGGCAGTCAGTCAGCGTGCCTAAGCTTGAATGACAGCAGACAGTGGGCGGGCACTGAGGGCAGTGAAGCGAGGAGGGGTTTTTTCCGGCTATAATAAAACAGTATAATTGGATTTGTTCATATGCAGGGAAGCTAGTTGTCTGGATTAGCATATCAATGCTTTCACATAAATCATATTTTCAAGAGCATTGAGCACTAAGCAGCGCAAAATTAATTCTGCATGATATGCCTTGAGGCTTGGCATCATGTTTCCTCTATACAGAGGACATCCTGACAGACACCAATGAGCATGTACATGTCACAATCACACACTCATCCTGTATTTACACATGTATATCCCTTCTGTTAGCACCACACACTGTTAGGATCCGGACTGTACTTGAAGGTTTTGTGAAGAGAAAGTTTCTGGAGACGTTCTGCATCAATCAGAAATACCTGCTTTTTGTTGGAGAGGATTATCACTTYGTTTCAGGGCCGGCAGGCACTAAATTATTCACACAATCATTCTGGGTTAAGTTAGTTCTACTTGTGATGTTTGGTTTTTACCTTCCTCCAGTCTTTAAAGAAGTTCTCCCGAAACACCTTCTTCGTTGTGTACTCATGGTCYAACATCTGGGCAAAGAAAAGCGCCACTTCCTCTGCTGCCAGACTCAACTTCACCTTCTTCCCTAAACAAAACAGAGACTTGTCAAAACAAACAAACAAAAAAAGCTCAAAGTGACAATAAAAAAGTGCACTTAACTGAGTAAGCTTTGTAAAATCTTTTCAGCCTTATTGTCATATCCTACGTTTATTAAGACGTCTCATTCTCAATCTAACATAAGCCTTTAGAAGCTCGGGAGTTTGATGAAAATCCAACATGCGACACCACCTTCCTCAGCTCCCCTAGAGAGGTGCCCAACTAATCCATGTATTTGTAGAGGTAAGTTCAAAGACAAGGACAGATATCTACATTCAAGCCCACAGCTACCAATGAGCTACACAAACGAACGTACACACGCACGCACAAGAATTAACAGATCAAACCAACTCCCATTAGACAGYATTGTGGTTAGACTGCTAAACACAGCAAAAACAATCACAGTCATCAATCAGTGTTTCACCCAATACATGTCTGGCATCCTAAAGATCCAGCTGTGTGTGTGTGAGTCAGTATTTAAAGTTTCTCAGCATCATAACTTCATTATTTTGTTTTCTCTCTTGCATCATCTCTCAGACTGGTTTTAACTTCAGAGATAAAAGAAATGTGTAAACTTGCAGCAAAGGGGTATACATATTACTACCCTAACTTTAAAACAGTGTTTAGGATTTTAAGCAAGAAAAACCAACTCAACACATTTTTATTCAACTCCTAAACAARCACAGGAAAACGTGCCTCTGCAAAACAAACTGTTTTAAACTAATGGAGACAAAAGCCTTTTTATTACAACATTAACTGCAGATCGTCTGAAATTTAGACTTTCAGTATTTAGAAGATTAAATTAACATCCTGGATTGCACAAGMTGAAATACTTCCAGTTCTGCCGGATCATTTTAAAACCAGCCAATACTTCAAAACACCTGGTTCCACGAATCAAAATAAAATTAATCTGCAGTGCAACCAAATCATTATGCACATTCACACACACGCTCCAATTCTCACTCATACATGTAAGATGCTAACAGAGCGTAAAGCCTCTCAGTCATTACAAAAAGCTGTGTGAAATCGAGCCAATCGTGTTTTTAATATCGTCCTGGTGGCAGCAACAATACTGATTATGACTTGGATGTAAAATAGGTTGAATTTTCCCTAAAACATTATCCTTYATCTGTGCTGGTCTAGATTCTCAGTCAACCAGGATATGGTAAATCCAAAAATAATAATAATAATAATTATATGATCCAAGATACGGATGCATTTCTTTATAAAGGAAAACAAAAAAGGCAGCAAACTGAAAGTTATGCCATTTTAGGCACACAGAACACATTTTTCCTTTGACCCCTGGCTGTGAAGCCCAGCCTGACAAAATAAAAGCTGTAACATGCGACCGTTTAGTGCAATGACTTCTGCTTCGGTCCACAGACGTGATTTAATTTACCTCCTACATCACAGRAGGGCTAACTTCTGGATTTAATTCTCAAAACATTGTCCAGATTTCTTGAAAAAAAATTAAAAAATGTTTGAAATGTGCATCATTTCAAATTTCATTCWTATATCAACTCATGTGGTTCAGAGTTGACTAGGGGTGTAACGAGATCTCGTACAAAATTTCGTGATATTAAACTCCCACGATCTCTCTCATTGAGAGGTAACTGTTGCCTCGCTAACAGTGTTGCCAACTTAACAAATTTGTCTCTAGATTTAGCGAATTTTTAGATCCCTCTAGTGACAAATCTAGTGACTTTTCCCRGAGTTTTTGGWGACTTTTAGAAGCTTTGGCGACAGCCCTTTCTAGGCACTTTTCTCCTCATTTCCTCCGTGAACAGTGAGCGTTGAGCCCCTCCCCCTTCCTAAAGCAGTCCAACCAGAGCCCTAGAGATAGATCTGATAGATGTTCACAAAGGAAAACAAATAATTAGTTATTTTGTTTTTATTTATGTTGAATTTTTGGTAAGATTAAATGTCATAGGCCTTGTGGTTGACTTGCGACCTGTCCAGGGTGTACCCCGCCCCTTGCACTGTGACTGCTTGAAATGGGCACAAGAGACCCCCGTGACCCAGAAAGGAAGAAGTGGTTATAGATAATGGATGGATGGATGGATGGATGGATGGATGGATGGATGGATGGATGGATGGATAAATGGCATAGAATAAGTAAAGATGTGCAAAGATCATAAAGAAAAAGGAATAACTACTTATTTTGTTTTAAATTTATGTTCAGTTTTTGGAAAGTCCTGTGCGAATTTTATTTGTTATATATGATGTTGGAAGGCCATGCATAGTTAAAGCACTGTTTTAAGGTCTATAGACCTTGAATCTCCTTATAAGGAGATTCAAGAATTCATAAAAAGGAAGATATCAGTTGAGTTGGTAATAAAAAAATGTTAACAGAATAAAAGCATTTTTGCAGCATAAAATAAATCTTTGAAGTTTTCTTGAAACTAATGTTAAAATCTCGTCTCGTAAACTCAGAACTGTGTCTCGTCTCGAGAGTTTTATCTATCGTTACACCCCTAAAGTTGACTTTGTTATTAGGAATTTTAAACTTTAAATCTCTTTTTCAAACGTTATCTACAGTACAAGGACAATAAAGAAAAAACACACTGTACCAAACTGACCATTATAGCAGAAGTTAATGTTGTCCGGGAAAGGCTGGTACTCAGGAGGGAAGTAGGGTCCATTGTGCTCCAAGAACTTCCATTTCACTCCACTTTCATACTTCTCTTCCTCCCACCTGACAAAAACAGCAACATGAGAAAGCAAAAACAAAACATAAATAAATAATAAATGGAGGCATGATGACAGTGCAGGATGAAAAGGGCAACATTCCCCCACCATCTCCAGCGACTCTGCTCCTCCTCTTCCTTCTTTTTGATCTTCAGCCGTCTTGCTTCCTCCACCTCCTCCTTTGTCCTCTTCACTTTTTTTGAGACCGGAGGTTCTCCTTCCTCTTTCTTTACTGTCTGCACAGAGATGAACACTTACGATGTGGATTCAAACACTCTTACTGTGACCTGCATTTTCAAAAAACACTTTATCTAACAAGAGTTGCAGATGGAAAAAGATTACTGAGAAGACAAACGTTTACTTTTTCTGTTTTCACTTTGGACTTATTTTTCTGAGCTTCTACTTCACTTTCTTCTTTGTGMCCATGTTGCTTATCTTTCCTCTTTGAGCTGCAGAAATCGAGAAACACAAAGAAGTGAGTGGTTTACACGATATWCAATAAAATAAGATCAAACATTTACACACAAACAATATGTTTTCAATGAGAAAATAACCAACTAAAATTAAAGAAACGAAAAGTAAAAATAAAAAGTTTGATTTAATTCAGTTTTGCAGCTCAGAAATCCAATCAGACTTACGTAGGTGATGCAGCAGACTGTGAAGTCCCTTCTGTTGGTTCATCCTTAATCCTTTTCCTCTTCACACCTTTACTCACAGTAAAGTCATCACTGTGTGGCTCTTGTTTTACAGAGTCACTAAAACCACAAAAATATTTAGTTTTTATCTTCTAATCACAAATCCATGCTGTTTACAGGAGTTACACATTTTAGCTGAAATTTAACACCGTTTAAAGAGCAAAAAATATCATTTTTACCWGCAGCTTTAGATTTATAGCAAGGTGGCAGCCTCCCTTTTTAAATATAGTCCACGAAATGTTTTCAATTAGTTTTAATTTGACCCCACACTTGTTAAGAACTTCAAACACATTTTAGAAGTTTTAGTGTTGCACATTTTCCAGTTTTTTTAAATCTAGATTTTTTTTTTCTAAATGCATCTCTATGTAAACCCTAATAATCAGATGAAACAAAAGCTAAATGGCTTCTTTTATTCCTGCTGCTAAATGGCAGGCTACAGTTTGGCTAAAAAAAATTATACTTCCACACACAAAAAAAAAGAAAAAAAAAACAAGAAAAAAATCGTTAAGCACACAATTTACTGACCACAAGTAATCACTCATAATTGTAGTAATTAAGAAAGATTTTCGAAACTGTAATGATAATGACATAATTGCAGCATTTAGAAATGGACAAAAAAAATRGAGAACTGGAAGCTTGGGTTTTCCCTGCAGAGAAGAATCAATAAGAAAGGAAATGACCAAAATTAAGAAATTAGAACCACAACTGCCAACAAATCCCAGTTTGTTTGTTTTTTTAATTAACCTGTTACGATCCAAGCTGGCCTCTATATTTCAGGACATGAAAATATAAATATGCAAAACTAATATGCTCAAGTAATGCGTGACAAAGGTTTACAACAAAATCATTTTTAAGTACAGTACTGTAGAATAAAACTGTCAAATTGTGTTACTAAATCCAAATAAAAGTCTGCATAGTAGCAACTCATCAGGCTGAAGGAGGAATCTCAGACCAACTCAAAATTATGTGAAAATTGCAAGAAAATATGAAAACTTTCCACTAGATTTTAAGTATTTGAAAGCAAATAAGCAGCAAATCATGTGGTCACGTTTTGAATGAGCAGTTTTTTAAAAAAACAAGGTCTTTTTATAGTGTAAACCACATTCTTGCAGGTGTGTATTGCATTGATCACGCTGGTTAAAAACCACACCAACGTTGGAAGTCACCGTCAGGCTTTAAATAGTCACTTTATGAAATCAGTGTTTTACAGTTGGAAAAATGGCTTTAGGATTCATTAAAATATAAGAAAACATCTACTGAAAGAGTCACATTGAACCTCTTTGACCACATAAAGGCAAAGTCAAAYTCCTTATCAAGATTTTAATTGTTTATTCTGCATTTAATGGTATTTTCAGAACACAAACCTGCAAAAATAAAGCATACAGGAGGTCTACTGTCAGCACTTATTGCTAAAGGAGATTCTGCTGACACAGTCACTTCRGTCAGTCACTCCAACATGCAGCATGTTAGCTTATTGTAAGCCAAGGCTTTAACCTATTGCCACACTTATTTCAAGCTACAGTTCCCAAGGGAACAGCACCTTTTATAAAGTGATTAGGCTAACCAAAGCAAAAACTACTACTATTACATTCATAAACACCTGGACATGAATTGCATTTGACAGAACTACGGGACAAGCCTGGAAACACAGACCCACACTGACTAAATTAGTTCCAGCAGGTTCCCCTTTGCATAAGGTTTTGTTCATCACAGCTTCCATCAGGGACAGATGGATCTCTAATGTGACAAGTAAATGCAGGAACTCCAGTTTCAGCCAGCAAGTGTCAGAGTGTGTCACAATCACATCCATTCCTGAAGTAATTACAAACACATCAATATTCTTCTCCTTGCACAGGGTCAGCTACTTGTAAGTAAAGCTCTTTTTTATTAAAGACAAAGATGGGGTCTTTGTCAAACATTTTCATTGTGCTTTGTTTTTTTAGCTAAGAGCTGAAATGTATTTTAATAAGTTGTTGAGGAGAGAAAAAGTCAGAGTTGGTATGAAGTATCACTTTTGTTTWGTAGACTGCACCACTGACCAAAATCTATAAAAGCTATAGAAAAGACGGGCGGGTCACTGCTTCCATTGACATTTACGGTTTGTGCTTCTAATAGCTTCACGTTTCTTCGCCTGCTCTGCTGCGAGGCCTTAGCTTTCCTCCCCGCAGAAAACCTGCTGGAGCAGCACAACTCCCACCCTGAATCATCCCGGGGGCGGAGAACTGACGGGAAACTTATAAAGACAAAATTTAGCAAAAGAGTTTTTTGTCTCCGATTGACATATCCTTCAAAGTGTCTCTTATAATGTCGGGTTGGGTTAAATCTACATCTGGGAAATAATCCATTATCAACTGTTCAGAAGCACTGCTGGGAGACAGATTCGACTCAGCAGGTCTTTGGCCAAAGTCTGCCATCGATGCAGCTTCCCGCTGAGCACCCAGCCACCGAAGCCACGCGCTCTCATTTGTTACTTTCATGACAATCCGCGGATATTTGTCTTCTTCRGCACGATATAAAATTAATTTTCCGAGACAGCTTAGCGCATTTCGCAAAACAAGAGTGCCTCTTTCCGGAGCCCCTAAACATCAGAACGCAAGAATCAATTTTCATCACCTCGGGAGGGAAGAGGGGAGGGGAAATGGATTGTTGGCACATTTGCAATATAATCGTTTGTCAGTTTATTGTTCAGCCTTTAATAATACATCATCTCCAGACATTAGAAATGATTCCCTACCTGGAACTGCTGACTGATGCCTGGGCTTCTGTCTTGACCTACGAAGGAGACAAGGAAGTGGTGAAAATTATAAAAGAGTTTGATCTTACTTTCATATATGAAGAATGCAAAAGCCTTTATGAAACATTATAAAATATACACATCTAAAACCTTTGAATAAAAAGGTGAAATAAAAACATTTAAAACACCTACACTGATCTTCAATCTGAGGGGAAAGTAAACACAGTGACGAATCAATTGAAAAAATTAAATATTAGAGGTTTGCAAAAATCCAGGACACCCAGTTTTTAGACTGAAAGTTTGCTTATTTTCCCAGTTGTGCACTACTTTTCATCAATCTAGTAGAAAGTGAATGTGTCAGTGTCATGCCTTAATGAGCCTTGTCGTGACGTTTAACATTTGGCAACTTTCTAGATGACACACAGCTCGCTTTCAAAACAGCACACATCGAAGTGGCTGCAGTCACAATAATGGATAAGCATGCAGAGTAGTGGTGAGTTAGTTTTGGCTTCAAATCATCTGTTCAAACGTTTCCCACAGATTGCATGATCAATACTGTAAAACAGACATTTTATATTAAGCTGCAGCATTTGCTCTGACTTGACTGCTTCAACTGCCTCGCTCACCTAATGCAACGAACTGTTGAAGCAGATATAAATGCTGATGTTTTGCAAAAACCTTTTATCACATCAAGAGATACGTCTTGAATCACCAATGCAGTATTTTAGCTACAACTAGTCCCATGTAGTGTAGGAGAAACACAGCTACRGATAGTAAAAATCTGTATTTTACCTTGTTGGGAGACTTTGCTTTTTGTGTCTTCTCTTTGGATCTACTTGTCTTCGTTCTGGTAAAAATGACAAGACCAGCGATGGATGACCATGTGAGAAAGAAAAAAAAAACACTTATTAGAAATTCTGTTTTTGTTAAAACTAGGACTGCACCGATTAGTTGAAATAATCGATGACGTCAATTATGTAAATTTGTCAACGAAGATTTTTTATTATCGATTCACTGTATTACATAACCACCATGTGAATGTTCATGCAATTCCATTTGGTACCTAAATGCATCATTGCGACCGTATTGGCATAAGAGTGGTGAGTTTTCCATGCTTGTCCTGAATGCAGCATCGCGCAAGAGCGTAATGACGTCAGCAGCCGCTGCTTCAGTTCAGTCTGAAGCTTGAAAACAAGCCTCGCAGCTCCTGGAGTAAAATTTACCAAACAGACCACCTCTGAATTATCTGGTGGATTGTCCTGATGCATCTCAGTAATCCAGGTAAAAAAATCAAAAAGAAAAAAAAATTGTGTAGGTCTTCTGGACGGGTTCTTCTCTAATGAAACGTTTCATCTCTCCTCCAAGAGACTTCTTCAGTCTGAGAGTTTCAGGCAAATTTCAGGCTTTTAAGCACTGCTTCCGTGACTGATACTCACATCACATGGCTATCGTTGACACCTAATTAACACCTATTGTTAACAGGGGGTGAAGTGATACTGGCAATAGCAGCACTGTAGGAGGGGGACGATCTTTCTTCACAAAAATGGCTTCTTTTACTCCTCTCTCAAACCAACGTTCCTCTCTATCAAGAATGAGAACATCCTCATCTCTGAAAGAGTGACCGCTGGCCTGTAAATGAGTGAAAACTGCAGAGTTCTGGCCATTAGATGTAGCTCGTCTGTGTTGGGACATTCTTTTGAACAGTGGCTGCTTTGTTTCCCCGATGTATAACTGGWCGCAGTCCTCCTGGCACTTAACAGCATATACAACATTGCTCTGTTTGTGCCGGGGCACCGGATCTTTGGGGTGAACCAGCCTTTGCCGTAATGTGTTTTGCCGTAATGTGTTTCTGGGACATCATGTTTACAAAATAAACGTCTCAGTTTCTCCGAAACACCCGCAACATAGAGAATAACCACTGGTTTGGGTTTGGGGTCTTCATTTTCACCTGAAGGTTGCATGGAATCCTGTCTGTGTTTCCAGAAGACCTATACAATTYTTTTTCTCTTTGATCTGGTGGATTAATTATCTTGTGAACATGACGTTCGCTTGCTCAAAGTAAAAGTACCACCACTTTCTTTATTTCATCCACCATTAAACAGAGACCGGTGTCAGGTCGAGCCACATTCCCCAATTAGATGGTTCCAGAGGAGCTTCCCGACACACGTCTGACCTAAAGAGCACAAGCAGCCAACAAGTGTTGGACGTGTTCTGGATGTTCAAAACGTAGCTTAAATACCTTTTATTTATTTTAACTGCATTCTCTTTTGTTTATTTGATTTAAACTTATTTGCCTTCCATGGACCTCCATCACACATTTTTCTAGTGGGGAAATGACATCAATAGAAACACGTGGAGCTGGATTTTAATTTGTGCAATAAGACAAAACAGTCTTGTTGTTTAACAGTTTTCACCTTAAAGAAATAAGTTACACAACTGATGTTACAATACAAAGAGTTGGATGTTGTCTTGATATTTGTTAAATTTTATATATTGAGAAATATGTTAAATAAAAAATAATAAATAAATGTTTATTATATGTTTATTATAGGTTTTCCAGAGAGTGACTTGAATTTTGCATGATTTAGTTCATTTGTTCGATTGTTAACATCTTGCACTATATTTCTTTTAGTTGAAYTTTATATGCTTTGGTTGAGATTTTATGTTGATGTTAAATCTTTTAAGCTTTTTTTTTGTTAAAGAATTGACTCTAGAGTGCATATTTTGTGTCCATGAAAAAAACTATTACAGAAAATATTACAATATTAAAGAACTGTTCTTGTTAATTTKATGAAAACATTTTAAATATCCAGTGCACTCACATCAGAATAACTTTTAGATWTKTTGTTAGAATAATCGATTAATCGAAAAAATAATCATTAGATTAATCGATTAGAAAATAATCGTTTGGTACAGCACTAAACAAAACAGACCAATTAAATCAATTACTGATAGAACAATCCCAGTCAACCAGTAACATATACAGATACATGTTTTGTTGTATATCCAAGATTCATAAATTTTATGTCAGACATGTGCAGTTTGTATCAAGACATTAGGAATAAATTTAGGTTTTCATCCATATAATCATATCAAGTGTGTTTTATTAAACTACGCGTTGTACATGGACATAAAGTGTGGTATTAAAATAAACGAGTTCCACATCGAGATTCATAAATTTAGTATATTTTGGTCTGCACTCCACTGTAGCTCCCATGAACCCAGCAGCTTACAGATATTTTGAGTTTCAAGTGATGCTTTAAAGGCATCTTCAGTTAATRTTAGACTCATGCCTCTGCCTTGTTAGGATCATTTTAGTCAGGCAGTTTTGTAAAAATGTCCCAAAACAGACAAGCAGAGTCCCAGAAGATTACCACACACTGTCAAACATGTGCCATTTCAGTTTGACCTTTCAGGGCCGGATCTGACACAAGCTGCAATTACTCCCCCGGCTACATTAACTCTTTTCTTTTTTTCTTTTAAATATGTGAGTATTTGACTAAGGCAGGGGTCTGCAACCTTTACAATCAAAAGAGCCATTTCTCCTCCTGGGCTCACTAATAAAATGTGTCCAGAGCCACAAAATGATCTACAGCTGTGATTATCAACTGGTGGTCCGTGGGCCTTTTTAAAGCCTTTTCGTGAACTTTTATGGCCAGTGGAGGTGACATAAACCTAAAAAAAATATATTGTGAATTTTATTATTATTTTTACACTTCAGGACTGATGGTGCGTTCACACCAAACGCGATTTCAGCATCAGGAGCATCAGGTTTACATACAAAGTCTATGGTGGACACGCTTCAAGCAGCGTCGGGAAGAGCTGCGGCGCCTCAAGCGCGATTAGAGCAGCGCGATTTGAACGATCTGAGCGTTCGACGCGCTGAGGCGCAAATCGCTGAAGTT
>NW_013952409.1:5042847-5044998 GCF_001266775.1 Austrofundulus limnaeus | reverse complement strand
CTCTGAATTATCTGGTGAATTAATTATRAATTAATTATCTGATGAACGTGACATGCTCTTGCTCTCTGTAARTAAAGCAAAGCCACTTCCTCGTCCGACATYAAACAGAGCCCGACAGAGGAGGGAGGGGCGGGGAGACTGTTGCCGTGCAGCGCTTCAAGAGCTGACCTGCGTCTGACCTCAAAGTGCACAAGCGACCAACTTCAGCGTTGGCTGAGATTTTGAAGCTGAAATCGYGTTCGTTGTGAACGCAGCATAAAAAAAAACATACTCGTAAAACATATCTGTGCACAAGAAAAATACTGGCTATAGTTTATACAGAATTTTATAAAAACCAGTACAGCTGACTTAGTCTGACATTTTTTTTCTAAATCTTATTATTATGTAGTCGTAAAGGTTTTTAAAGATAATCCTGATGGATTTGAGAGAAAGATCATAGATTATTTAGAAAGAAAACAAGCTAGCATGAGCTAACATTTTAATTTTTGTATTAGCATTTTTTGTATTAGAAGTATTATCACATATTTGCATACAAATTATTAGTGTTGCGAGTATTAAAAAATAAATAAATAAATCTGTTATGTTTGGTCACATTTTCAAAGAGCCACTGCAGAGGGACCAAAGAGCCACATGTGGCCTCAGAGCTTCAGGTTGCAGACCCCTGGACTAAGGGAATGAAACAGTTAATGCGAGTGGCACGTGCTCAGGAAAATTAGCTCCACGAGCATGGCAGCTGAGTGGGGGATAAGTTGATCCTTAATCACTAATTCAGTCAGCGTGCCATGAAATAACATGAGACTAGCTGTCACAGAAAGCTGACTACTCTCTGCCAGTGGCGCTTTCAGGTGTCGATTCATCTCTCYCCTCTCATCAATTACACAAACCAATGACAGATCACTCCGCATTCATTTGTCTGCTCACATATGCATGGTAATAAACGTGTCTGATATCAAAGTAAATTAATTTATTCATATGAAGATGGAGTATCCACTGTACTCTGTGAAATGAATGAATGCACTCAAAGCCACTAGCCGGCCTGACAGCTCAAGGCGGTAAAGCATTCTGCCAGTTATATTTCGTGTCTTTTCATTTACACACTTAACTGCCACGAGTCGTCTTATTTATCAAGTTTTGAACTATATGGGAGCCATGAAGTTAATTTGTCTTCACGTTTTGACAACATGAAAGGCAATGCTCCATGAAAAGCCAGCTTTGATGTGTGTCCTGTGTCAACACGGAACGGATGTTGGATGTGCTGCAGCAACATTTTAAGCGCACAACAATGGGGAGCTGCGCTAATGGCGCCATTATGTCACAGGGGTTCAAGGTACCGATTTTGAACATTGTTCTTCAGTCCCTGTTAACGGAATAATGACCAAGTTTYAGCTGGTTTTATCAATCTCATTCTCGACTGTCTTCCAACAGCGCACCATCACTCACCTGTTCTTGACGAGGTCGCCCACGACACCTGCGCTYTCATGGTGGTCGCTCAGCTTTTTCTTTGCCTTGAGCTTGTGCTTTCCGTCCCCTTTAGCGTCCTTCTCTCGGCCCATGTCTCACACGAACACAGCACATTCGATAATAACTGGGCCGCTGCAAATACAATTAGGATGAGGGGGGGAATCAATATTGGAAAATGAAAACTGACCAAAAAGCCTTTATCACTCGTTAGCTAACAGTACTCGCACCAACGATAGCTAATTATCTTAACRTATCTAGCATTAGCTTTGATGAATCTACATTTCGTACGTGTTGAAAACGAGAAATTAACTAAATAAACTTTCTTACCACTTGTTAGGTCGGCAAAAAAAAGACAAAATGAGCTGCTTTCCGAGTCGAGCAAAAGTTTAAGMTGAAACGTTCCCACGCCTATCTTGACCTGACTGACGTCACTCAAAGCTGATTTATGATTGGACGGAAGAAGAACTTGGCAGCGCGAGGCGCCAGGTTGGTTTGTGTTTTACCAAAATGTGTGACCCGTTTATCTGTGGTTTGGTTCGAGGCCCAACAATGGTAGCCGCAGGCATTGCCTTAAAACTGGTCAAAATATATTTCTCAGAATTCTGAGATTTAAGTCAGAATTCTGACTGAGATTAAGTCAGAGTTCTAAGAAAAAAGTCAGAATTCTCACTTTAATCACGGAATTCTGAA
>NW_013952409.1:5039604-5042270 GCF_001266775.1 Austrofundulus limnaeus | reverse complement strand
CCCCCCAAAAGGCTCATTAAACCAGACTTCTAGATGTCTGTTCTTGTCTCAATAAAGTCTTTCTAGCCAGCAGCACCAATAGTCATACAAAATGTCCTATAAAAATGAATGCATAGGCACTAGAACGGTTTTTACTGTGGTTGTAAAAGCTCAGGAGCAAACCTTGAGCTGTATAATRGTGCACTCGTCAAAACCATGAAGTGATATGAGCCACTCTGAGGCTGCCAAAGACAGTGTTTGATGATTATTTCTACATTACGTTCGTGGAATAAAAGTWGACACAGCAACCRTTAAATGAGCTGGTTCGAAAATGTTTTGATATAAAAACTTGTTAAATAAAGACTTGTTCTCCACGTTGCCAATTAATATGAAGAGGTGAYCACAGATACAGCATTTGCTCCTTTTAGCTTCTCCAAATAAGTATTAAGTTGGTTACCTTTTATGAATTTGACAGAAAATTGTTATTCCACATATGTATACTAACGATGTCCGTTAAATGTCCATTTTAAATGTAATTTCATTGTGCTCTGTACAATGACAAGAAAGACATCATCAAATCAAATCAAATCAGATGTTTTATTGTTTGGGTATTAAATGATAATTGGTTCATTAATGCAAACCAACAGTAGGCTRCAAAATAAGCTGAATGTGTTTCAGATCGATTGGTCGAAACAGCAAAGTCCACATTGCACTGTTGAAAAGTCTTTTTCATCACATTTATTTTCAAATAATATTAGAAACACATAATTTTTATAATTAGTTTTTTTGTCAAACAGAGTTGTGGTCATATTCAATGGATGGGATAAAAATGCATAAATGCGACTTCAAAATAATAATAGGTTAATGATTTTTATGATAAATGATGTGCACAAATCTTTTTAAAACAAACGACCTTTGTTAAATGAAATAGATTTTAAGGGTGATGAGTCTGTTTAGATAATAATCTGCATCCATCATTATTAACCATCTATGAATCCTCAAAAATCTTGGTTTGCAGATGGTGATGGTTTAATTGAATATGATCTTATTACACAACATAACAGGACATGGGTGAAGTATGAAAATATTTTCAAATATTAAAAAACACCAAATGAGGAGGACAGGTAATTAAGGTTACAATGTGCAGGAAAGTTACAATAACTATTAGGTCTATTAAAGGTAGTCATCTCTTTATTATTTTTATTTTTTTACCTTTTTACATCGCCATGTTTTGGCTATTTTCAACATTTCACACAGTTTACATCTCAACTTGACAATAATGTCAACAAACTTTTCATTGGTTCGCTCTTTAAGAAACCCGGAAGTGATTTCCTGTGTTTACGGCAGCTCGTGCGTGTTCCAAACTGGCAGCTGAGGACGCTCCGTGCCATGATATCCAGCCGAGTTCTCCTGACTGTCCGAAGCAGTGTGAGGTGTTGGAGACAACGGGCTGTCCTCAAAGCGGCTCTAGGAGCCGCGASCGTCCGCAGTTGGCGCAGCTACTCCGCTCCAGCTCGTCGCGGTGCCCCGGACATGGAGGAGCTACTGGCCAGGGTCGTCGTCCCGTTACCTTCGTACGAAACGCGGGATAAATCTCCACCTCCTCCGGAGTCGTTTAGCCTGGAGTTTGTGCATTACTACAGAAGTCTCGAGAAGGAAGACAAAATCGATATCCTGACCAAGCTGTCCCAAGAATACGGGGTGGATCACAAAACGGTTTCGGAGCTCTCYGCTAGGCTGTTGGACATTCAGCTGCGGGACCTGGCGACTGTTCTGCAGGCTGAGGACAGGCTCCGGTACAGTTTGACGCCACGTTATAAGCAGTTCTTCAGTCATATAAGCAGGGTCGAAGGTGGTGTGAAGTTTCTGGTGGACATCCGCGCTGATGTGCTTGAGATGATGGCACTCAAATCAAGTGAAAGCCCGCACATCAGGGTAATAATAATACGTTTGTTTTCTTTATCTACGGGTGCCTGCGTGGCTCAAACCTCGTCATACGCGCTTATATCAACAGTGACTGAGTACAGCTGCTTGGATAACCTTTCCTGCTCTCCTCCTGTCACGAGTCTAGCTCTGACCTTTACCCCAGATTACACTTCTAGTATTTATATTTCTGTTACAGTTTACTTTAAATTACCCATCTTAAAAGAACCATATATTAAAAGGCAATGCAATAATATCTGTTTAATTTAAATCAATGATAGAATGCACATTACCTATCACCTTTTGTGACAAAGTTTTTAAATCAAGATCATCTTATGTTGAAACAAGTTATTTGGTTGAACTTTAAAAATGAGATTCTGCATAATTTTGCATGATCTTTTAGTATGTGTAAAAGTCTCAAACACACATTTTAGCTCTATCTGTAAAATTCACAGTTATGGGCATTTTTTTCACAGGCCAAATCTATAGACATCCATCATGAATCGGATTGCCTCTAAAAGTTAAACTTTCTAAGAGTTTCACTAAAATTACACAAACCATCACTTTGTCATRACTAGTGAGAAATGTTGTAAACACAAATTCCAAAGTTTGAAGTAAACATGTTGTATAATATATATTTATATTGCATTTGGAGTTTTTGACTATGCTGAGCTATTATCACATYAAATTTTAGCTGATTATTTGTAAAAAGTTAGAGCCATTGGCTGTGTCCAAAACGACAGGCCGGGTCCTCCGGAGGACCC
>NW_013952409.1:5025291-5038441 GCF_001266775.1 Austrofundulus limnaeus | reverse complement strand
AATTCGGCCTTCGGAGGACCCGGCCTGCCGTTTTGGACACAGCCATTATTTTATTGTTTTCTAAAGTCAGCTAGCTTTGGCAGCCATCTTGAAATGATTTGAGTTCAAATGTTAATCAGTTGTAGATACACATCCGTTGATTATTTTCTTAAAGTTTTATTAAAGCCCATCCGGTGRTTCATAAGATATTTTGCTAACGAACAGAAAATGAATGGTGAAGTTTTAAACACAGATCTTACACGGTCAGTTAGTGCTCACAGAGGAAGCTGGGGGTCTATCCCAGATACCAAAGCATCAGGTATGCTGAGAGTTTTCTTCAAATCCCTTCAGTATTTCATGAACTATTTTGCTAATGACGCAAACAAAAACATGCATGCACACACACACACATGAGCAAACACATTATTGCACCTTCACCTTTGGCAGCAAGTGATAATTAATGATGCAATTTAATGAACAGAAGCTAAGTCAAATCAATTATTGGTATTACCACAGCTTGCTTTTCAAATAGCATCAATTCATTAGCAGAAATTAAGCCCCAAATTTGCAAAGATCTTTGACCCCAGTGTTTCACTGTTGCTGGCAGGCGCTCATTATTGCACTTCTCTTCAGACTCGCTTCTGCTCCATSCATGTATTTCACATTTTGACCCAACAGTGCAGAGCACCTGCTACCATTTTACTGCTCTTCTTGGCTGGACAGATCCACTGATCAGGGATCAGAACTGCCTATCAGTGTTACTGGAAAGCCCTTGTGTTTTTTTTAAGAAAAAGTCTTCAAAAATGTTTAATTCAACACATGAGGAGGCAAGAACTACTCTGCTGTAGCTGCAAATTGAAAGAAAAAACCTGAATATAAATCAGGCATGTAATGAGTATTTTGAATGAATCCTTTGAAGACAAAGTGAAAATAAAATTGCTAGAAAAGGTAGTGGAAAGGAAAGAAAAATACATTTTTATGACCGTTGGAGACATGGCTCTTATGGTCTTTGCCCCCTTAATAGCACAATTTTTAGAGACTTATTTAACAGAAAAGGCAGTTCCATGTACCTCATTGTTCAGTCAAATATAATTACAGTTTTCATTTCAGTCCAGTGGCTGGTCTGGCACTCTTTCGAGGCAGAATGAAAAATAAAAGTTTCACTTTGTGCTTTTTCTTAGAACACAACAGGTTTCTCCAAAGTTTCCAGCTGTCTGGTTTCTTCACAAAAGCTCCGACCTATTTAGAATAAAATAATTTATTTGTCCCTCAATGTGCAAATTCCTATTGTTGCAGCAGGAGATAATTTACAAAGGAGTTTAGAAGAGACGCTGAACAAAAGAAGCACAAAACAATAAACAAAAGAAGACTGGTATGACTCTCTTATATGGACATTTTATTAGCCCAATATACACGTTTATATTCTAACATGTGCTTTAGAAACATCTGGTCAGCCACTCTTAGTCTAAATTATAAAAGACACAAATTGCGTGCTTCAWTTTTTTTCTGGATTTTAATTATAACCTTTATTTTGTTATGTTTTTACTTACCACCACCAAACGTGAAAATGTGTACGTGTGTTTGTAGCAAGGAAAGATAATCACTAAATGTGCCACCCRAMKGGTTACTTGTAGTCAACACCATTCAAGATGGCCACCACAGCTACCTTAGCAAACACAGAAATGTCTAATTCAGTCAGTTTTACACRTGTGTGTACCTTTAGTCATCAAGAGCTCTTCGCTGCCTGATAATAGTTTCAGGAGACCCGTTCCGAGCTATAACTAGAGGTCTTCTCATTTTCCCTCTCCTGGTCTGTCGTATTTGTTTATTTTGACCTGTTGRGTGGTAATCTGATGCATTTAATTTCAATGCCCCGGCCCCACTGAGAGCTTGTATAGCTTGTAAAGGTCCAGGCTTCCTGCACAATACTACACTCAGTGCTTACCACCTTGGTCTTGGCGTTGCCCTTCAATTTTTGCTTTTTTGTTATTATTGCCAGAATTGATTGAGCTAAAAACGAGAAAAGGTCATGTTAAATAATACGCTTTTAGTACCAGAATGGATGGTATGCGTGTATTGGCTTGGGGGGGGGGGGGGGGGGGCTACTAATCAAAGCATGATGGATTATTGGGTAGAAGGAAAATACCAAATATAAAGAGAGAAAGGAGGAATGTTACGGTTCTAAATTTACTGACGTTTAAAACCCACATGGCTGCCATTTTTGTGGTTCTCGCAGGAACRTAAGTTTGAATTTTGCGGTAGATTAGTCTCATGGTCAGGTCATTTATTTCTGATGTTTCTCCCGTTTCTGCCTTCCTCCGGGCTTTTCATTCTTTTTCACCACAAACTGCATGGATGAAAGATAATATGTCAGAGATGTCATTTTTAGTTGGGCCCCTCTGGGTTGCACAAAGCATCTGTGTGACTATTTTTTCCCCTACTGACGGCTTTAGCTCAGCTGACAATTGGCATGCAGCCCACTAGAGTAAGGGTACAGTCTCCTCCATTGGTTTCTCTGGCAAACACTTCGGCAGTCCTTGGTCATTTAGTCTTATGTGAGTAGACAGCTCCTTCCAGGCACTGCAGTATATCAAACACTCAATAATCACACAATAACTGCAGCTCAAGATAAAGAAAAGCCCCTYGCTGTATCAGCTCCTAACATCAGCRTCACAATGTATTGATACAGTCAGTGTCCAAAAGCGCAGCTTCATTCTCTTTCTAATCGAGTGCAGGATTTTCTTCTCCAGACTTTCCCTCCTTTCTCCACTCTCTTTCCAGCCTTTGGTTTTGATCCTTCCRTTTCTAAAGACTTCATTTTCTCGGAGGTCAACAAAATACATATCTCAGTTCGACCTTCCTTTTGTGCGGGTAAAAGTTGTTTTCTCAAGGCAGCCGCTGCTTTTACTCTTTTGGTGTTGCTGGTTTTTCAAGCGAAATGGCATGTTGGGATTATCGGCCGCGACAGATTATTTCACCACGGGCWGCTTGAGGAATACAGGTGCACACATAAGCCAATGCAAAAGTGGCAATGGAAGTTTTGCTGAACTTTTTCCCTTTCTTATGGTCTTTTCTGATTAAATTTTTCTCCTCAGCAAAAGAATGTGGGGTTTGAAGCAAATCCATGGATTGGACTTTCTAATTGAGTTAGTTTTGGATTTGATTGGTGCTCATTGGGAATTTTTCGTAAATTGCTTTTATATCATGACTATTGTTGGGCTTGTTTGTATTAGCTAGTATGATTGACAAGCCAGTATTAAAGACAGCCTGAAGAGAAGTCATCCTATAAAACAGTCCGTATGAGCTGTGTTTATGTGCTTGTGTGTGTGCGCGCTACGAGCACTTGTTTGTGTGTTTGCAAGAGATTTGCTTTAAATGAAGTCTGACCTTTGCTGGAGGACAGGCCTGCTTTGAAATGGCAAGGTGTTTATTGAAGTGCCCCTTCGACGCCCGTTGTGAGCTCCTGCAAATCACTATTCATAATGTGTAAACATTCAAACAGCATATAGACAGCCTGGAGACCATACACTCAGCACAATGTAAGATAAGGGGATAGAATTGTTCATTTCCTACAAGCAATTTACCATCACCCAGTAATATAGCTTAAAAAAAATATCTCTTTCAATAAAAGAAGTCTGTATTTCTATTTCTTAATAGAAAACACAAAAAATACTAGTAGTTTATAGTTTATTTTTGCTTTAATTGTACAAAATAAACTTTTTTTATTGCTGCAATAAAAGGACATTTTCCATGTGCTTACATCTGATGAGCTTTCCTTTTCTTATTTGTCACCGGGGTTTGAGTTTTACTTGCACTGACACAGCAGCTGCACAGATGTTCCATATAACTGAAAGAATTTACGTTAGTTAGAAATTTCACCCAATTTTTAAAATTAATTAATTAATTTTTTTGGGAAGTATGATTCTGAAAAACGTGTTTAATCCCTCCCTCAGGAGCTGAATGGTACTCTGAAGAGCTTACTCTCTGAGTGGTTCTCTGTTGGTCTGCTCCGACTTGAGAGGATCACCTGGCAGTCTCCTTGTGAGATCCTGCAGAAGATCAGCCAGTAAGAGCATTTGTGCACTTCTTTTTCACTAAATACATTTATTTTTTTTTATTCTAAGCAGGCTCGTGTAGCAGTAGGTYATAATAGGTAAATTAGAGAAAAATAATGTATTCATAAGAACTTGTGAGTTTCTCTGCTTGCATTTGTCTTCTGACCCATTGTTGGTTATAGAAATATAAATGAATTAAAATGTACTAGAAGTGAATCTTTAGAGACAATAATGTACCTAAATGTGGTTTGAAACCATTGAGTATATGTTGCTGGTTCACAGCTTTCAAATCAAATGAAAATGCAACATTTGGAATCAACTACAAATGTTCAGCTGCTCAACTGATGAAGAAATAATGATGGAAAACCCCACACCTGTTCCCAAGGCAGCTCTTGAGTCAGTGTGGTCCAAAAATATTAATAAATAGTCGGATTTGAAAGCTTTTCTCCTTGTTGATGAGCCAAACACAAACCCTGCAATTAACAGACCTCCAGCTGAACCACCTGAGCCACGGCCACACGGCCTGGACTCTGGAGGTCTGTGAAATTTGAGTGAAAGCACAGTTTATTTTTTAAAGCGAATCTAAAATATAGTCCTGATGAAACATTTTGGTGGTTTTATCGTTTTATTTGGAGCTAAGTTTTCTAAGATTCAGGGTTTAAAGCGTATCACGTGTGGCTCTTCTTTTCAGAGACAGTGTGTATTAATGGTGTTAAAATTAAAAACTGAATAAATTACTCTACAGCTGAAGATTCAAGATGATTGTGGTGAATTGATGCCACTTATTGAGTTTTTAAAAAGTGTGTTTAAACAATCCTAACAAGGAAACATTTTCATATCTAATGGGTCTTGATTAGCCTTCTGCCAGGAATGAGCTATCCTGTACTGCAGTGTTTCCCAAAGTTGGGGTCGGGACCCAAAGTGGGGTCCCGAAACATCAAGGTGGGGTCCTTAAAAGTTTTTCTGAATTAATTACATTTTTGCCTTAGTTGTTACAAAGGAGTGAGCTTAGTGTATTTAAAATGGATGAATGTTGTATAAAAAATATTGTTACTATGTCCATGTTTAGTTGACCTGATACAAATGTTTATCGTCCAAACTTAGCTGGGGTACAGGTCTCTGCTACTGTTATTTTGTGGGTCAAAAGCTGAAAAGTTTGGGAACCAGTGCACTTTGGTTCCCAAAGTTGGGCTTGGGACCCAATCATGGGTCATGAAGCACCTTGGATAATCTCCAKAAATMAATTTAAAGGATAATAAAATAATTGCTGATGTAATAGTTTCCCTATGAATTTATATTTGTGTACAAGCTGTTTAGATTGTCAAAAAGCCTGTGTTTTTAGGGTTATTAACAAAGTTTGTGTACTCAGACCAGTAATATTTGGGGTCACAAGTTTTTGCCATGGATATTTTGTGGGTCAGAAGATCAAAAGTTTGGGAACCACTGCTGTACTGTATACTCTAGAGGAGCTTTACTATTACTAAGGATCTTTAGAAACTGGTCCTTGATACAATTCACCAGGATTACATTAGAAATGAATTTGTCAGTTTTTGTCCTGGTTTGGATTTGAAGTCGTCCACATTCCCAATTAAAACTTCAAGATTTTTGACTTTTGGGAATCTTTCTGCCCTCAWACTGGAGCGTATTCTGGCTTTAGGTGAAGAAATGGAAGACATGCCATTTGAAAATTAGCAGCATGAGTCATATGACCTGTAAACATCCAGAGCATGTTACGTTAGAATAAAACAGAGGAAATGCACCAAGCCTAATTAGTTCTCTGCTGCTTTACAAGAAGTGTTTAATTAAATCTGCCAGCTCCGGTTGTTTTGGCCTCTAAAACACGGCTTTTTGTTGCCCTTCGCTTTCGCCTGTCTGAAGTCCAAACATAGGACCAAGCATATCATAAATGGCTGCAGGTATGTGTACAGTAATATTACAAGCATTTTAAAGGAGTTTTAAGGGATAGGTAAATCTGGGTCAAAATATGCTACAAACCCAACACTTTTATAAAAAACAAAGTATCCTAATGAATTATATATGTAGAGAAATGTACATTGGCACCACTTTTCCTTCCCTGTTTGATTATTATTTTGAATATGATTTGATTATCATTCTTTTTATTCTCTTATTTGAATATTTATGATAGTGCAATCATGTATTAACAAACATAATTTAGTWATCAGGAGCATTCTTCCCTCCAAAGGGTGTATAACATAATTTCCATTTAAGAATTTTTGAATTCGAATTGACTTGAATTGGAATAACTGTTAGCTTATTGGTATATAGCTGACACAAAATGTATAAACTTTCTTGTTTCAGTGGATGATAGTAAGAAATTATTCGATCCTCCTTTTTAGTATTGCTTTTGTATAGGTTTGTAAAGATGGGTAACATTTTCACCTTAAAATCATTTTTGTTACATTGTTGCCTGCTTGTTCAACTTGCTCATCACACCATAAACAAAATACAGAAATAAAAACAAATTCCTGCTCTTTTTATTTCTATATGTTGAATGTTCTTGTCAACTAAGATGATGGTTCCCAGATTTTTCAGCCTCTAACCTACAATATGAACACATCTTTGTCTTTATTTATTGCTGATTGGAGTGTCCTGCTTCTTCCCACAGCCTTGATTTAAAACCAGGTATGACAGGGCATGCCAGAAAAAATMAAATAAAATAAAACTAAGCGACTGACTCTGAGTCTTCTKTCAGGTATGAAGCGGTGCACCCTGTAAGGAACTGGACTGACCTGAAGCGTAGAGTGGGATCATACAGACGCTGCTACGCCTTCACCCATGCCGCCATGCCAGGAGAGCCGCTGGTCGTGCTGCACGTGGCTCTGACCGAGGACATCTCTGACAACATACAGGTTAGAAACCACAGCTGCAGGCAGCTGGAGTGTTCCTTTTTTTCCACTCTGTGATGTCTTAGAGGTCAGTCAGCAAATGGATTATTTCAGTGTGGGAAAACAGCAGCAGACATTTAAACTGCTCATCCTCGGGGCACAACCTGGACTACGCTTGCTTTTGTCTTGATGCTTCACGTGAAGAAAAGATGGTGTTTGATAACAGGGATATTTGAGAATGTTTTTGTGCGACACCGTGCACCGATTTCTACAGTTTTGACCATTCAGTAAAAAAAGAAAAAGTTCAGCCTCAGCTCTGCAGCATAGAATACTTAAGCTCTGATCTAAATGCAGTGTTTGTTGGGGATTCAGCGAGGATGTTTGTTGTTTTTTCCCCTCCTCAGAGTATCGTTCGTGAGTTTGCAACACTTGACTCAGAGGAGGACGTGAACAAGATAAATTCAGCCGTCTTCTACTCCATCTCCTCCACCCAGGCTGGCCTGCAAGGAGTGGAGCTGGGCAACTATCTCATCAAGAGGGTGGTGCGAGAACTGCAGGTGGGTAACCGTGGGCTGTAGGCGGTGGTCCGCCAGCTTTATCAACAAATATTTGCTTTAGAAACGACAGATTTGGAAGCAAAAATGGATTTGGCAACAAACGAAATGAACAAWTCCAAACTCAACTTATTCCAGCCACAAGTTGCGTTCCGGAAATCGGTGGATATTTATTCCAATTAACTAATATTTGCTGTAGGAGCCCTGGAGATCAGCACAGCTTCCAGGTTCTTGGCTCACTTTTGCTGTGCAGAAAATGATTCTATCACATAAATTTGCATTAATAGTGTTTTGCCAATTAAAAAGCCCAAACCAGTCTGAATTATGTATTCAGTTTTGTTTGAGATCCCAGTAAAGACTTGGCTCGGGTAGATCCGAGGTAAGGCACATTTTTTTTTGTTTTGCTTTTACTTTTCTTATGTAAATATAATACCTTATCTGTGAAGATGGTAAACTGTGCTTCCTCACCGCAGCTCCACAATAACACATTATCATAACAGCAAACATGACACACACRGAGATATGGAGCTCTTCTGCTGTGTGATCGAGTATCAAAAAGTCGTTTTTGTATTCAGGTGTCTCCCAGGTGGCACTGAAAAGTTCCGCTGCAAAAAGAAGAATGATACTTGGTTTCTTTCACAAAGTTACATTTTCATCTCTGTGGAGTCATAAATAATGTTTTTTTATAGTATTAGTGTACATTTTGTACTTTTACAGCCATGAAATTATAAACACATATGGTGTGATCACAGTACTAACATCTTCTGACTCATGAAGCAATAAATGCTACATATAGACACAGCAGGAGTCAGAGAGCCTTTAATGGAATCTAACCCATCCCTCTCAATAAGCACAAAGGGCTCTTCATGTATGGCCACTCCAGCTCATTGTAAAATGATGGAAATCCTGAATGAAGCCTCAAGAAGCCACTTTAACCCCACAGATGAAATAAAAAGCACTTTRTCTTTATCAAAATCTGCTTTAAGCTCCTTCAGCTGCATTTACTCGTATTATAGGACTGCTTGGATTGTTGCACATGGAATTACCTACAGGCTGTTTTTAATGATGACACCATGGCTCAGCACACACAGTATTGAGTTTTCTTGTCTTTGGTGTTTTGGAAACTGCAGTTTATGTTGCTGTGTGCTGAGGWAGAAATATCCTCATCAGATTGGCTGTAAGTTTGCAAATGAATGTTTTAGCCCATCTTTTTAATGCAAGAGAAATAGTCCAAAAACGTGATTTATTTTTAGCTAATTTATGCTATAATTACAGTAAGTATATGTCAGCGGTGACAAAAAAACAAATATAAAGTTTTCAAATGAAGTCAAAATTCAAAATGCTGTTTAACACGTTACATTTTTGCGGATTTACAGAAACAATCTTGACCATACACCATCTGGAGGCGTGTTATGATGGAGGTTTTTTAACAGGTTAAATTGATGACTGACCTTTCAGGAGCCTGAAACAGCTGTCATTGTCGGTGTCGGAGGCTTCCTGCTGCACCGTCAGGCAGTTTAATCAGTTTGACATTAAAGACTCTGATTCGAAGGAGGGAGAAACATGCTTATCAGCATCTCTTGATGCACACAGTAATCTCCCAAAGACAGAACATTTTGTTTACTTTACAACATRAATAGCCTTCAGACAGAAATATGGTTCAACTGTCTTTCACCTCAGCAGAGCAGCAAAAAAATAACGTCTACATCAGTTTTACTGAAAGATTTACATATTTTTAAATTCAGGAAATTTCTTTAAACCAGATTATATTATTATTATTATTATTATTATTATTATTATTATTATTATTATTTTGAAAAATGTCATGATGGAATTTTAGCATGAAATCAGCAAAAGTTATATATATAAAAAATAAATAAATAAAATGAATATTAACTATTTAAAATACGTATTAAAAATGTAATTTTCTTTTCTGCTTTGTGCTCTTGTTGCATCTTCTAATTGGAAATTCTAGAAAAGGTCACAAGAAATGTTCTTTGGCTGTGCAAAATCCACTTTTACACATTATAAAAAAATGTTCAAATTATCACAAATGTGTTAAATATGAATTTAGAATTAACAAACGTGTTGTGTTTGTTCCAAAAGAAATGATTAGGGTACGTTAGAATGATTCAGTCCTTCTTAACGTTTATTTAGTCAGAAATTCTTCAGATTTGTTAAAGCTCAGTTTGGAGTTTTGAACCTTTTTTTTCGTCTTTTTCCTTTTAGAACATGAAAGCATGTATTTTTTTTATAAACCTTATGGGATTCATAGCTCTGACCCTTACAATGTGAGTTCAGCACTCTTCTTTAGAAGCAACCAGTAACCAGTCTTGTAATCTGTGGAGATCCTGGGTCTCTAACAGAACTTTGCTTCGCACAGAGGTGATGAGAGGGTCAGCGTGGCCACAGAAGGATGACTGTGATGATGGATGGATGGTGAAGTAGGAGAGAAAAGGTCACAGCTGTGATTTAAGGTGAAGAGAGAATGTCTTGCTTGTTTTTGTAGATTAGACCCTGGAGGACAAAACTGGCACAGATTGTTCTTTTTCTCTGATCTCTTTTTTTCCTGTTTTTTAATTTTTTTTAATTTTTTGCTGCTTATGTATTTCTTTTTATCTTTTTTTTTGTTTTGTTAATTCATTATTTTCTAAATATGGGAAAAATAATTTATCACAGAAGGAGGTTTGAATTCTGTASGTAAAAAGATGAAACTGCTTTGATTTTTAATTGAAATGAAGGTAAAAGGAAATAAAATAATGTGTCCCACCAGGGGGTTGTCTGACACTTCCCAATTCCATCAACGTCCATTCCCGTCTCTGCCTGACATATTTTTCCATCACCTATTAAAGTGGACACCTAAGCATGAAAATGGATCTGAGAGAGGAGTGAGACTTTTGCCAAAGGGGGGGTGGGGGTGGGGTGGCAGAAGTTTCATGAGATGAGTGAGTGGGTGACTGGTCTGTGTGGCCGAGATGAGACAGAGACGCAGAAGTGGTGGCAGTTGAGAGAAAAGAACAGATATTATAGGTGAGAGTGCAGGAGATGGAAGAGGAGGGGAAAAAAAGGAGAGCGAAGTAGAACAGAGAGGATCATTCATCTCCATCTGTGGAGCAGGACCGCAGAGCGGGGAGCTGATTCCTAATGAAGTCTGAGGGAGTGAGGGGTCGAGCAGGACCCCAGCACAAACAAGAAAACTTTGATTGTGCTTCTTCGACACACAGGTCGAATATTTATCCTCATTTCCGCAGCTGCAAAACTGTTGGCCTTTTACATTCAAGAAAGGATCAAAGGTTCGCTGCTTCTTATCTGTTTCTGCATTCCGCCTGTTATCTCCTCTTCATCCGTGTCGCTGTTCTTCTCTCCCAGCTCTTAAAGCAGGCTAAACAGATTYTGCAGCTCTTTGCACAAATTCAAATGATCCTGGACTCTGAGTTAAAACAGGAGCAAAAATGTTTAAAACCCTTTAAACCCTATTTTTCTGAACAATCTGGAGTTTGTCACTTTTTTCTTTTGACATAATTAACTTGTTTCTCTCGAGATAAACTTGCATCACTTCTCAACTTCATCTTCATAAATATCAGTTATCAAGTTTGTATTTTTATCACATATTTATGTGAATGTTAAGAATTCTCTACAGTTTTTTTTTCTGTTTATTGTTTTTTTTAATATACTTGCTTCATTTTGAACTTTTATCTTCCAGTTCTAGTTTTTAGTTATATTGTTCTGCTGGTGTTAGCTTTTAGCTACTGTTGTAAACATTTTAGTTATCTAATAATTTAGCATTTTAGGCTACCGTTTTGTTGATTTTGGGCTAATGCTTTGATAATTGTAACTTTTAGCCTACTTTTCTGATCATTAATTTATTTATGGTTTTAGATTTTAGCTATTTTTTAGTTAATTTTGACTTATTTCTGCAGTTTTTCTTATTTTAGCTTTTAGCTACTGTTTTGTAATTTTTTAATTGTATCTGTTCCCCTGCTGGTTTTACGAATTAGCTTTCGTTTAGCTTTTTTCTTTTTTTGTTAACCTTTTCAAATTTTTGGTTTTGTTCTGGTCTAATTTTATTTTATTCCTTTTCTTTTTYGCAGTGACAGTACAACAAAACATTATCACCTATAGGCAGCAGATGCAGCATACACAAGGCTTCTAGCTAAAAGCTAATTTACAGCCCTCACTCATCCCTGGTTAGGCTTTTTGGTCTGAACAAAATAAAATTTAATCACATAAATATATATACGGTAAGTAAGATGACTCAGATCCTGCTTACTCCACAAGACCTGAAGTTCTCCAGTCAGGTTTATGATCTCTAGTGACCTTGGTTTAGTCGATGTTCATGTTAAATAAATTGTTTCCTCACCGTTAGTTGTTTTAAAGTTGTCTTTGTTTCAATGACTTACCTTACATTCAGCAGACATGCAAACTCTTCCACTTTTCTTCTTCTCTGTACCTTTTCAGAGCGAGTTCCCTCACATGGCCCAGTTCTCCAGTTTGTCGCCCATCCCAGGCTTCTCCTTGTGGCTCCAAGGCCTGCTGAGCCAGTACAGGAAGGAAGGCCGGGGCTCCGATCTTTTATCGGAACAGGAATGGAGGGAGGTGGAACAGGCCACTGGTTCYGCCCCAGGGACCCCTGCTGTTGACTCCCTCCGCAAGCTCATCGTCACCGGCGAGTGGGCTCGCTCAGAGAGACTCTCCGGTGTCCTGGAGCCGGTCCTGATGCGTCTCTGTGCCTGGTACCTTTACGGGGAGAAGAGACGAGGCTACGCTCTTAACCCAGTGGCCAACTTTCACCTGCAAAATGGCGCCACCGTATGGCGCCTCAACTGGCGTGCCGACACCAGCCCCAGGGGCGTGGCCAACTCCTGTGGAATCATGGTGAACTATCGTTACTTTTTGAACGAAACGTCTAAAAACAGCACGTTATACCTTCAAAATAAAATCATCGCAGCATCAGAACAGGTGCTAGGACTGGTGTCCCAATTTCAGCAGAACAGTAAACTGTAAAATGAGAATTGTTACACCTTTACTGCAACTATTGTTTGGTTTTACAAGGTAGACCCAGTTGTTCATGGCTTAAAAAGTGATTTATTATGTTATTAAATCTGCCTTTGATATTTGTCATGTTTTGCAAAAATATCTAAAACCTGCATTACTACTGAATGTACTTCCTGACATTATTTTTGTATTAAAATTAGGCCATTTCTCACGTGACGTAAGTCACCCCATCTGCTATGCGCCTCATTAGATTTCCAGCCGAAGCTGTTTGATATTGTGTAAGTGATTCGTCGGGCAGACTGCAGCTAATGAAGCAGAAGGCATCCATCAATGCCAAAGCATGTTGGTGAATAATAGTGTGTAATGGTGAGGCTGGAGCAACAAGGGTGTGCACCTACTGGAATAAATGATGTTTATTCTTTCATTTGGCTGAGCTGTCGCACTGTAAACACGTCAAAGCATGAGAGCCAAATAGATTTATTTTGTCCTACTTTGGTCGGGTCTAACTACACCTGCTGCTCTGCTTACTCCAAGTAATGCACAAAATTAGACAATTTTTTTCTTTATTTTCATAATATACAACCTAATTCCAAGAAAAGTTGAAAAAATGAGTTTATGAGATTTGCTAAATATTGCATTTTGTTTTTATTTACATTTTACAAAATGTCACAACTTTTTTTGGAATTTGGTCATACAGTATATATATACTGTATATATACAC
>NW_013952409.1:5013898-5024450 GCF_001266775.1 Austrofundulus limnaeus | reverse complement strand
ACACATATTATCATGACTTTCATTTTATGCAGTTTATAATGCACTCCCTAACCCTATTCATTCATCTATTTTTTTCTAGTCATTTTTCAATAACAAGACATTCCCACATAACCGTCCTCTCTCCAGAGAGCCGTCACTGATGTCCTAACTGTTCTGTACAGGTGCCAAGCAGGGGCTCAAATCAGCCCACACCTCATTGTTGTGAAATAATATATCACAGCAAGTTGACTGTGAAATTACATTTTATCTCTCCAAGGAGTCAAACTTTCCTTTTATATTTTTTCCACACTATCTGTCTCTCCCTTTCTTTCTCCCTTTCCCCTCCCCAGTCTTTGCACTGCTCCGTGTCCTAGAAACTAATGGAGTGAGAAATAAAGTTAAAGTAAATGGCTAGATTGATGGTGCTCAGTTGTGAAGAAGAGAGGGGGGGAGACGAATAAAGAGGCATAAAAAGGACAGTTGTTTAAAGGATGCCCTTGAGAGACGAGTGCGAGTGTCTCTGGAGA
Organism: Austrofundulus limnaeus; assembly: GCF_001266775.1. Lineage (NCBI taxonomy): Eukaryota > Metazoa > Chordata > Actinopteri > Cyprinodontiformes > Rivulidae > Austrofundulus > Austrofundulus limnaeus. Next base: position 5,023,944 of record NW_013952409.1, on the reverse strand, counting down.
CAATAGAAGTCTCGTACATCTCTGCACGGTTATGAGTGCAGACGGAGAAAAGATCAGCACTATCACGCCGGCTCACAATAGAGGTGGATGGACAAAGTGCTGTGGGTTACCATGGGAACAACATTGACGTCTTGCACACTTGCTGCTTGCTTGGAGTCACCTTTGTAGCCGAAGAGTGACTGATGGTGATAAAAATAAAAATCAGTTTCATCTTTTAAATTAAATGATTTTCTCAGTTATTTTCTTCTGAAAGCAGTTTCTGAAGTACTCAGCTTGGATTAAACAGAAACCAGAGTTACAGTGCTGACGTCAGATTAACAAACAGAAGGGGTCCCTAAGTAACATTAAAGGTCTAGCTTTGTTTAAGGAAATCATATCTGACTTTTGATTAACATTATCTCATGCAGTATTGTATGTGTTGTGAATAACTCTAAGCTTCAGACGTCAACTTTTGGCTCAATATATGTAAAATTGATGGAGTTACAGTCAGTTTTCTGTCGCCTAATGCCGATTAGCTGTCGGCCATACTGAGTTGGATTGACTCCAAAAGTAAATCAGTTGTTCTTTTAATCCAGTGATTACTTTCTGAAAGTATTCTTACAATCCATGCTTCATGAGATATTTTGTTAACAGACCAACCAGGTTGACTCCAGCTGTCGTTGCTAAAGTTTTAAAGCTGACACATCTTACAAAATCCCCTTTTCTAATCTAATTATAGCTGTTTCTGTGTTTTAATGCTAATTGGCTATGGTTGCTATCTTAATCTAAAACATAAAGACATAAAACATTGTGGTCCACCTCTGCTTTCAGTAATGATGCAAACACATTTGTGGACTAATTTGGTCCATGTAACAAATCTAGTGTCAGGAGTTTAATGGTTAAAAAAGGAAAATGTGCTCCACTCTTCAGAAGCCACGTGGTTTTCCTGAAAGTGACTTTGAAACCTAAGTTATTGCAACAAAAACGAGACGTCGTAAAAGATATTTGATCAACCAGGAGTAAAATAGGATTTCCATATAAAGGCTTTCTGTAGACAAATCAAACCATTTGTTCTTATCAATAATAATTTCCACTTTAGATCAGCATGTGTTAAAACCAGTCTTGATTTTAATCTAATCAGACTGGTTTTATCACATTTCCAGCCAGGGATAATAGATTCATGAGCCAAGTTCAGGACTGCGCTGCTGTCTGTTCTGACACATTTTTACAAAACGCTCGTTACCGTCCTCTCTGAAATGCAGCAGAAGACCTAATTACAATTGATTACAAACCATTATTTGTGCGAATTCTTGCCTGGGATAGAAATAATCCAGTAATCCTGACAATTCTTTTAATTTTTGATTAGGATGTACGCACGACCGCATGCCTGATTCCAGTTGGGAGGAAATTGCTTCACAAAGGAAGCTAATCCATTTGTTTACAGATCAAAGTGACCAGAAAAGAAAGAGGCAGCTACACCACAGATTCACACTGAAAATCATTCTGATGAGGCTGGAGATTTCAGTGCCTGTTGTCTTCATCTGGAATGGGATTAAAAAATGGAATGGAGGAGAGAAGTGTTGGATTGTGACACTAAAAATCTCTTAAATGATTCTATTTTTATAATCACAGGCAGCACTTTTGAATAATGCAAATGCGTTTACGTGAAAGAGTTGCATTAATCGCATATTCAGCTAATGATTAGCACCTTGAATATATTTCTGTTTAATTTGACAGAAGAATATTTTATGTTGTGTCACTGGTTATATTTTATAATGTGTAATTTAACCRCTGTGCGGTTTGGTGCTGTTAGATGTGCCTTGTCAAAACTGTGCTGCAGATCAAAACCTGAAACGGTGTAGACTGTGACATTTTTCTCCTACAGCTGACTCCAAAAGTTGAACAGTTAAATGATGACTTTCTGAACGTTTCATCAGAATTCATCCACTGGTTCATGAGCTAAAAGACAAACACCTGACTCAAGTATAATAAAGCTTTGAAAACAGATATCAGRGGATCCTTTAGGAATGACTSTCAGCTACTAAAACACCTAATTTTAGCTGTAAAATTTGTAAATCTTGCTGAGTTACAAACTGTAAAAACAACAGCAACAACATAGTAAATACAATGGAAAACAGGAAAATGAAGTTTCCAGTTTTAAGCTGCAGGAGATGCTACATTGTACGGAGCCCGCGAGGGGACATGGGGGGATTTATTTTCTTTTGCGTTCCCACGCAATACTTTTGCGTTACCTCGCAATATCTTTGCGTTACCTCACAATACTTTTGCGTTACCTCGCAATATCTTTGCGTTACCTCACAATACTTTTGCGTTACCTCGTAAAACATTTTGCGTTACCTTGCAAAATTGTTTTGCGTTACCACGCAAGAGTTTGTTTTGTATATGAAGTGAATTAAATCAGACTTTTATTTTGAAATATCCAGTTACCAAAACAGGATGTGTCGCCACAGTTCATGAAACTGCACTGTTAAAAATATCGGCATTTGACATACTTCCATTCGTGCTTGTGTGATATATAATTCTAAAGCTGAATTAAAGCAGTAGGCTAACTCGCTAATGGTGAACACATGAAAGTGTTCACAAACCAGCAGGCACAACAGTGATAAATAACTTTTGTGAGGGAACGCAAAAGGTATTGCGAGGTGACGCAATACTATTGCGTGGGGAATGCAAAAGAAAAAAAAATCCCCCGTGTCCCCTCACGGGCTCCGTAACATTGTGCAGGTACATTCACATGCAGATTAATCAGACCCCTCCCACTGAAGARTCATTAGGGTCTTTTTTCTATATCTTGGTCAAATGCATGAAGGAGTAAATTTGAGGGAAAATCACTGAGTCTCAAGTTTCAGTTTGTAAACTGGAAAGCTAAAATCTCAGAACTCAAGGTAAAAACAACAAAACAACAAAAAAGCAAACCACAAACAAAGAAACTAATTTTTAAATAGATTATTTTTATTATACAATTTATTCCTGCAGTGTAGAGGACAAATAAACTCATTTTCATCCTTTTTGACCATGTGTTGCCTGATCAATGACCTCCCTGAAGACTTAACTCCACTCAGAATAAAGTTCTGTTTATATGAMCAAAGTGCTGACCCGGCATGTTTCAGTTCTTTACATCAGAACGTTTCATGCTAAGATTTCACTCGATCTAAGTTATTTAACTATAAACTCTGATACGTCCATTTATTTGGTATCATGTCAGTTTCTGCCCTCAGGAAATTTTCCGATTGTGGATTTGCTTGCARCACACACTCCTGACATTTGAATGAAATCAATGCCTTCTGCTTTTTTGGCTTGAGTTGCTTTTCACATTGAGGTTTTTTTTTGCACATGCTCTAAATGTCACTGTACGCTCTWTTCTTTGCAGCATTTCCAGGTAAGAGGTGATGCGAAGAAAGGTTTTTTTTCTGTTGATACTGAACAGTTTTTTTCTTAACCCGCAGGCTACTGACTGACCACGTGTGTTTGCGTGAGTGTGTTAGGATAGGAGTCATGCAGTGGTATTAATCCATTCTTCCTGGTTGCTGTCCCTGGCCCTCCTTCATGCTTCTTGCCTCACACACTATCACCATTCTCCTCCTTCAACCCCGGGTAACCCAAGCCTGCATCCACAACCCATCTAATCCCTCAGACTGTCTTCAAAGGACTTCACGGTTTTATAAGCAATCAGGACACACACGCAGGACACACACATCCTCTCACCTGGATGCACTCTGGATTCTGAATCTGCTTACGCTTTACAACATCTAACCTTCAGAGGGCAGCAGAGTTTCACTCGGGGTGATTTCTGTTCATGGTTAAACAATGGCTCTTTGGTTGGTGAAAATCCTTTCATTCTCTTGCTTCTTAGATTTACCATAAACCCTATTTCTTCATCTTGCCTAACTTTAAATTCTTTTTGCTCATTCTACTCCCCAAGGTCCCCTGTTTCTGTCTGAGATTGACAGATCTGCTATATCCGGTTATAAACTCTAATTAAGACTCATTTGGCCTGCTGATGGCATTCTTGGCCCCTTAATTAGTCAGTATGAGTTGACCTAACGTCATGTAACAGATTAGATYATTGAATTAAAAAAGAAGAGGTAAACAGGCAGAGGTACAGGTGGCATCACCCCAGGGTGACATCCTCTTCAGGCTAGACAGATCAAAATAAAAGCCTCAAAATCCTCCTTGACAAACACAATCGCACTCTGTTCATTGTCGGACCACACACACATCAGGCATGTATGTATGTATTTATAGCATATCCACAACTTTTTATTGCTAATTCCTTGATCAGATCAGAAATTATGTTTTTGCAAATATTTAGTACTTTATCAGCTGTGACATCAGTCATCCAGCACAAACATACAATGAAGACAGATTGGAAAGTCTCAGTTCAGATTAGGCTGATAGCAGGTCATTCAAGGASCAGTTTTTTTAAACTCTAAAAGCATTTGCATTTAAAACTCTATTTCTAAAGCAACCTTCTAAAAAAGAGAAAAAACAACAAGAAGCCACTGTGATAGTGAAGGGAAAATTATTCAGTTTGCACAGATTTTAAATGCATCTAGATTATTTTTAATAATCAAATGCTTAATTGTTTTTCTCAAAAGCCTTCTTTGGTAAGGGCAGGGCCAGAGCACCAAGGTCCCCGCCTTTGGATACTCTGCAGCATGCACCTGACTCATGTGGCCCCTCCAGGTGGTGGTCAAACCTATGTTTCCCATTTGGGTTGAGCCTGACCAAGCCCCATGGGTAGAGACCCGGCCACCAGGTGATCACTGACAAGCCCCTCCCTAAGGCTTAGCTTCAGGGTGGGACCCCAGTGAYTGATGATGCCTTTATTGTCATTGTATGGAGCACAATTAAATTAAAGACCCACTTTTGAGCAAGGGACACAGAGGTTCCTTAATTCTGTATGCCCATAGGAGTGTTTTGAATGGCTATTTGTCTGGTCACATTGGACCAATCTGTCTTGGGAGACCCTACCAAGAGTGATTTTTATTGCCCCCAACAGCATAGCTCCTAGGATCATTCACAAACTCCTCCACCAGGATAAGGTGACGAGTCCAGCCAGTTCGGATGTTATCAGTCCATTAAATGGACGTTATTAGTGGTTATCAGTCCCATAGAATGGCTTCAGACTGTCCCGACAGTGCGCCCTAGTGGGTTACCAGTGTCATATACATTGGAATGCAACAATCTGCTACCGCCAGAGTCCGGTCTACTTTATCATAGTCCATGTCATTTTCTCTAAAATTAACCTTAGTAGCTTTATGCCTCCTATTAACCAGATTGCATAAAAAACCTTAGTAGCTTTATGCCTCATAGTAACCAGCTGACAGTCTGAAGCCATTCTATGGGACTGATAACCTGCTAGGGGGCATAGTTGGGACAGTCTGAAGCCATTCTATGGGACTGATAACGGCCAATAACGTCCAATTAATGATTGATAACATCCAAAGCGGGTGACGAGTCGATGGAGGGATTTTGTTCTTGAGTGAGGGAAAAATGGAGCGTGAGATTGACAGACGGATCAGCGCAGCTTCTCTTGCAGACTCTGTACCGGTCTGTTGATGATGAGGAGCTGTCAGGCAAAGCTCTCTGTTTACTGGTCTGTCTATGTTCCTACCCTCACCTATGACCACAAACTTTGGGGACTGACCGAAAGAACAAGATCACAGAGTTTTCCTCCCAGGGTAGCTGGACTCTCCCTTAGAGAGATAGGGTGAGAAGTTCAGTTCTCCAGGAGAGACTCAAAGTAGAGCCACTGCTCCTCCACATCGAGAGGGGTTAGTTGAGGTGGTTTGAGCATCTGGTAAGGATGCGTCCTGGATGCCTCCCTAGGGAGGTGCTTCAGGCATGTCCAACTGGGAGGAGACCCCAAGCCTTTGACACCTTGGAGAGACCATGTCTCTCGGCTGGCCTGGAGATGCCTTGGAGTCCTCCCAGAAGAGAGGTGGCTGCTCAAGCTACTGCCCCCACGACCTGTCTGTGGAACAAGCAGTAGATAATGGATGGACAATTATTTTTCTATGCATGATGGTTAAGCTGTGTTTAAGTAGAAGAGTACATTCTTATATGAGAACAGACTGTACTTATAAAGAGATTAGTTAAAACACTCCTCACACTAAACAACCAACACATACATTTTTTCATTACTTTGCAGGATTTATATCTAAGGTCAGAACTGAGGCAGGGAGGATCCTTTATCGATGTGTAGCCTTTGCCCCAAGATGGGAGGTTCAGTCTAGAAAAAGGTATATAAACTGTTTTAATTTGGTACCAAATACTCAGAGACTGAATAAACGTCTGTATTTGGTCCAGCTGAAAGGTTGTGTATGGCTTTATTTTTCTGCAAACAAATATTCAAGTCCAAAATCTGAATCTGTCTCCTGTGCATGCTTCAGCTGCAAAGTAATGACATTTTCTTACAACAGAATGCTACTTTAGCTCATTTTAAACCTCTACACTTATGCATGACACCATTTCTTTGGTTTGTCGCCATTTTCTCAACTGAATAATGACCACAACTCTATGACTGCTCAGTATTGGCTGTTATATGCTTCTGGTGCTGACGTGCAGATGTACTATCAGTCTTTTATTGATCAAACCTTCAAGGTTTAACCAAAATGGCTACAACTGCCATCTTTTCTCAACATAAAATGATCTTTTTGTAAAACTCTGGCATGAAAAGTGGCGGGTGAGATGCACTCCTTCATATATGTTTGGTTTCCTTTTTCAGATTCCTCCAAAAGAAGCCTTTACTGGAAATATAAAACTTAAGAAGCTCACACTTTACATACATTTTGTTCAGTAGACATTTTACAGCAGTTTTCACACATCTCTCAGAAAAGTTCACAGGTGTGTCATCCACACTCCATGTGATGTGAAAACTGAAGAATATCTGATGAGTTCTTGCCAACTGCTGCAAAAGGTCTCCTTGTTGGATGAAACTGAAAACATACGCACTGACTGAAACTTTTTTTTTTCACTGAGACACTAAATAATGAGTCAGTGGCTTTTGCTGTCAACACAATTTGTCTGTTATTGTCACCGTGAGTCTCTCATTGACCCATTAGGTTTACAAACCTCCTCCACACGTTCAAGATTACTCATCCATTGAGAAGGTTATTTTAAAAGATTGGTTTATTCTGTTTTCTCCCTCAGAACAACTCTCACCCCCTATCCTCTGCTCTCGGCTCTGCGTGCGCCTCCTTTCATCCAGACGTGCACAGCGGCGGCGGCTGCAGCGCCTCGTATGGTGAAAGGAGATGCCGTCTCACTTCATGAAGCTGCGAGCATCATTTAAAAAGACGCAGCAGCTGGGCTGACACACCAGCTCTGCTGCGCTGGGAGTGAGGAGAGAGGAAGCTTCACAATGGTGTGACAAATTGCGTTTTCTGATTTTTCATTGAATTTTCTTTTTCTTCTTTCTGTTGCATCATCATCCAGCAACATGTCACCCCACCGGCACCTCAACCCGACCTCTGCCACTCCCTGATCCGATTTCCTGTGTCTCTTTTTTTTCCCCCACTTGGAAAGAAAGGCCCGTGGCAGCGATAATGAAGGGGGTTAATTGGCCTTGCTTCGCCTTTGGGAGKTTTGATAGGAATGATGACATGAGGTAGGGAAGTGTTCCCCTCTGAAAGCTTGAATCAGCCCTGCTATGAGACGTCTTTAACCCGGCAGCATGCAGATAAGAAAAGAGACTTACATTATGAGGCAGCTCAGTTACCCAGGGACGCCAGACTTTAACACTTCACCTTGTCAGGGAGGTGACTTGATTTGCCTTTTTATAGAGAAATAACATAAAGCAAAACAATAAGATATAAAAAACAGGTCTGCATACTTGAGCTTGTATTCTACTGAGCACAAGAAAATTTTGCATGAATTAAACAAGATAGCAGAGGAAGTCATCTGCCACCTGCTTCGGATGTTATCATTCATTAAATGGACGTTATTAGGCGTTATCAGACCCCTGGAATGGCTTCAGAAAGTCCTGACTGTGACTTCTGGCAGGTTCCGCCATCCATTAAATGGACTGATACATACATATATATATTAACCCACTAGAGGGCACTGTGGGAACAATCTGAAACAAGAAGGCACAGTAGGGACATTCTGAAGCCATTGTATGGGACTGATAATGCCTAATAATGTCCATTTAAAGGACTGATAACGTCAGAATCCGCTGCATTAGTGCATCACTGCCATCTCTGCAGGGCTCCAACACCAAACTCTGCATTTGCAAAGCAGGGAGAACTTCACTCATCTAAAAACCTAGAAGTATAAAAGTTACAACTACCACTTATACAGTGTGTGACAAGAAAAATTGACTCCAGATGTGGTTTGGACTGAACTGGATCAGAAGTAATTATAGGTCGTTGCTGAAAGGCAAAATTTGATAGAAGCTGTCAGTTTTCAACATAAGATACTTTTAGTCTTAGATTCTGGCATGAAAGGCAGCTCCTATGCATTCCTTCACTGCCTTGGTTGGCTATAAATTGGATGTGTTTCTTGTTTGTTTTCGGTGATTTCTTTTTGTTGGTAAAATTGGCACTTCATAAATAAATTCAGTTAAACTAAAAGTTCCAGCCCCATGTAAGAACGGAGTGATGGAGAACAGTAAGCCGAAGTTCTACATTCCCAAGATCATCATTGTAATACAGATCTCTGGTGAATGCTCACAAGCAGTTTGCACTCAACTCCAAATGCTTTATATGCTGTACCTCCACAAAGAGGATGGCTTGTAGAACAACAATAAAACTCCAGGAAGTGATTCAATAGACAGGCTCTCTGCAGAGCGGTGCAGTAGCTCACTGTGGAATAGTCACTTCAGTGAAACACATCTCCACATATTTTACGTTTGCCAGGATGTAAATATTTCTGCTGCATATTCTGCAAAAGAGCATCTTAGTTTCTAACGYAGTAATACCGCAGGAGTGAATAATCAGCCTTCTCAAAATTGGAATTAACCCACCTACATTTTAACAGCGATAATATGATGTGGAGTTTATATTGTCTTTTTCTGAAGGTTATGGGACATTGTTAATCACTTTAAACTCCTTCATTAAAAAGTGTACAGGATGTGTTTAATGTCCCTGTTTAAAGCCCAACTGTAATCTCTCACTATATGCTGTTCCCCGTCATTATCCCCGTTACACCAATAAAATAAAAAACACAGGGGAAAATGCATTTAAAGAAGATGATTGACTGCTAGGAAGAAATTGTGTCTGTTGAAAGCATAAAAATATACTTTAAGTGCACATCCAACCTCCAGGTTCCTAAAAAATAAAACAATCATGGGAGTGATAAAAGCTACTCCTCATCAAATTTTACTTAAGACATCTGCGATCTCAGTGGGATTTGCCTGGTTCAAATAAAGGTTAATAAATAAAACATTTTGTCAGAAAGATAATTACAACTTCAGTTTAATAAGTTTGTATAAGGGAGTAGTTCACATTTAGTTCTGGGACTTGCCTGAGGCAGAGATCAGCTACAACGAGCCACGAGGGCAGAATTGAGCTGGATTAGTAAAAAACACGAGATTATTTAGAAATATTGAGATATCCTGTATTTTAAATAAAGCAAGTTACAGATATTTTATTTTTGTCTCAGGAAACGGTGTCAACGACAAAAAGGGGCATATTAGAGTTTGTCTGTTTTATGCACCGCTTCCCAGAATTCATAACTCAGAGAGGGGTCGAAAGGTCACCGTGATCCATTATTTCTCATCCATCTCCTTTCTCCCCCACTTCCTCTTACCTTTGTGAGCACAAACACCTCCTTCCACTTAATTTTCACACCCCAACCTCAACCTCCTTTCTTTATTCTGCTCCCTCCATCCATCTCCGAAGCTGCGGTCAGTTGCGCCGCTCGGCGTGACCGATGAGCCGGGCCATTGATCATTACAAAGTCAGGCTTTTCCACCTAATGAAATCCTTGTTCGCTCGCTGTGCAAATGCAAAATGTCCGAGAGTGCTAAAGCCACACACACACACACACACACACACACACACACACACACACACACACACACACACACACACACACACACA
>NW_013952409.1:5005293-5013539 GCF_001266775.1 Austrofundulus limnaeus | reverse complement strand
AATGCTAAAAGTGAATGAGAGGCAGGCAGATGGATGGATTTAGCAGAGCATATTTATGCACTCACACATTATCATCAGGCATCTGCTTCTTTTTCTGCTTGACCATTTAGCCCTGTTCAACCTGTTTTCTTTTTTTGTATTAAACCAAAGAAACTTTAGGTTTGGTGATGTTCAGGTACATCTTGAGATTGGCTCATTTTTACACAGACCTTGGTCACACTCAATGAGGAAGGGCAACAAGGTGCGTCCACTCTGTAAGGAGCGTTATTATCACCAGAGGTCACATAAACCATGGCTTAACTGTAACAGCTGTGATACATGGGCTCAAACCTCCAGACCTTGGTTGTTTTAAAAAACAGAACTGTGTGCAAGAAAAAGAGACAACTTGCTGCATGAACAGGAACAGTCTCCAGGCCTGGTCAGAATGTTTAGCCTCCTATTATAACTATGAAATGTTTATAGTCTTAAGAACAGCACATCAGATCCAGCTTGTTCAAGATTATTCTGCAAAAAAAGGGACTTCAATACATTTAAACCTTTTGTACCTTCTGGTCCCAACCTCAAAAACTGGTTGCATAGACACCAATTTAAATTTCTAATTTAAGAAAAATTCCCACATTAAATAAAACTCATCTTTACGCTGACAGGTGATATGAAAGGCAAGAGAACACTTGTCTTTTTTTTTCCACAGCTGTTCTCTACAGCTCGACTAAAAACAGAACTGCAGCACTTTTGTGGTTATCAAAACTTCTTTGAAGGAAAGCACGAAAATTAAAGCCCCATATCTGATAAACTCCCACAGACAGATTCATTATCTTTGAGTTTRCAGAGCTCTTTGAAATTCTAAAAGTAGCTGAAAAAATGTAAAAAAATGCACCATCTTATGCATTCAGGTAACAAAACATWATGATATTAGATGGAAAATAGACTCATTCTTTTCAGAATGTGATAGTAATTGGTGGTATTAATATAAAGGAATAATATAGTAGATTTTTAGTAGTAATTGGTTAATTTATAAACTACATTTCATTATGGTGGCTGCATGCTTAATCACCTGCTTTGTGTTTTTTTTTTTTTTTGGAGGGGGTGCAGTTTTAAATTTACACATATAATATGTAAAGTCATGCATCATTCTCCATTTACATAATTTAAATAAACCCTGGGCATTTTATTTGGTATTCATTACCAGGCTATCAAAAATCCAACCAACATTGAGACGCATGAGAATAATAATTTTGCACACTCAGGATCACTCCTACGGTTAATTTAGAATCACCAACAAACCCAACATTTCTGTTTTTGTGCTGTGGGAGGAAGCAGGAGTAAATCCACAAACAGCTGAGATATCAGAGACTGTCTTGTTGCCCCAGGCCTCAATATTTCTCTGTTTATTCCAATTTTTAAAAAATTATTTAATTGTATATCTTGACTGTACTTTAAATGAAAAATTTCTTTGTTCCACCCTAATGCTATGTTTAACATCAAATGTAGYACTGAAATTTAAACATTTGGGTTAGTGCCACCTAAAATAATTTATAGATAGGGCGTCTTCTGGGTCAGGATCTGGACCATGCTCCACAATTTGGGACCTCTACATTTGATTATTTATGGTTTGTGCCTTTCTTAACTGATTTAACTGCTAATTATAGTTAGTTTATTTAAACAGCAAAACATAAGAAATAAAGCCCATCCCACACTTTTGAAGCACAGTGAACGCAGCATAACTTGAAGTTGTTTAATTCTGTTCAGTTTGCTAAATCACCAGACCCTGACAGCAAAACATCAGAGTWTGGTTTTATCAAAGTGCTTGGTCTGGCAGTCCCTTTAGACACCCCAATTAATGCTCTCCAGCTCAGTTTCTGGTCCTCCTGATATCCCTCCTTTATTCCAGTATTTATTCATCTCTGAACAAATTTGAAGATAACTACGTGGACCCATTTCAGAGACATTACCAGCCACCCACAGAGTGACTGAGGTAACTGACKGGGATGCTGGGAGATCTAACAGAACTTTTTTTATTTATTTTTATTTTTCTGAGTTGGCAGCCACAGCGGTCATCTCTGACTGACAGACTGTAAATCAGTCCAGCTCCCACGTGAGGCAGCATGCCACATGTTTCCATCTGACCTTATCTTGAACAGAGCTTGCCTTAAGGTGGCTTGTAAATCTGAAAGTAACTAAATTATTTAAAGTTGCTGCCAAACCCCTTGTGCAATAAAACCCACTCTTTCAGCCATCTATTCTACAAGCCCTCATAGCTACTGAGTTTTAAATTACAAGTGAAAAAAATATAAAAAATAAAAATAAAAATAAGGTCCTTCATGCTTCTTGTAAAGAAGATGAGTTGAGTTAATCATAAGAGGCTCCCAGCCTCCTCCTCCAGCTCCTGCAGGTGGCACCATGATGTTCCTAAGCCAGCTGAGAGGTGACGTCTTCAGGGAGCCTGAGTCTGTCCCAAAGTTTAATCCCTTGGAAAGTGTCCTGAGCAAACACCTAAACTCTGACAGAGCCCTTCAGCCTATCTCATGGACATTTTGGCTCATTTTGACCACTCATTTGTGACTGGATTATTTCAGTCTCTACTCATGGCGAAAGGTTCAGTTCAGTCGTGGATTGTGAGGGRAATCCACAGTTTTGCTTTTAAACCCGGCTCTTTCTCATTGTCATCTCTGCARGTGCCGCTCCGTTTCGTCAATCACTTTGGAACAAATTCACAAGAAGCTTATGGGATTCTGCTTCAGACAGGGATTCACTTTGAACCTTGAGAAAGCTGTCCATCTTTTTCCTACTGAAGACCATGACCTCAGATTTGAAGGCGCTAAATCTAATCCCATCTGTTTGATGCTGATCTTGTTCCTCAGAAAAAAAAAACATGCCATGCTTTTACTTTGACATTGCATAAAACATTTGAGATCATTTCAACAGAAAACCAAGATATCTAAGATATTTTTTATTGTAGTTGGACCATATCGCAGAAAGACATTACATGCATTGACTTTACTCAGTTTATACTGGAATTACCACATTTTAACCTTTACACCAAGCTTAGGACTGGTTTTTATCCACAAAATGAGGAACATCTTGGTGTAACCAGTAAATTCCCCATTACAGGAGGTCTAAAACACATGAGGATGATAGTGTTTCAGCATTATTTCCCCCCTTGGTTTTTTCCAGGAAGATAGAGCACGCACACACATTCATACAAACACGAAGCCATTAGAGAGCTTGAACAGCCTGGAAATGGAAGACCAAAGTAGCATTAATGGAGTTATCAGGTGTCTCACTTTCCTCCTTCAGACCATACAGACATCAAAAACAGCTTGTAACTACTCTGCCGCGGACAGCTTAACCGATGTAAGGCGAAGCAGATGTATAAACAAGTCTGCAGAAAATAGGAGATGCAGAGCGGGAATACGAGCAGGGCAAAGGAGAATGATTTRAACAACATAAAAGAAATAAGAAACATAAACAGACATTTTCTGACAACTTGCTGCACAACATGTCAGTTTTATTTATTTTTTATTAAAACCCTTAAGACCTAAAACACTTCTTCTCTGTTTAGCTCCCCTGTCACGTTGCATTTAATAAAGTCTTTTTTGACTGAACACTGTGTGCATTGATGTTACACCTCCTCTTCCACCCTTTTTTTTGCTGTGGTGCATATTAATAATATTTTTTGTCTTGTTTACAATGAAGTAGTGCAACAGGAGCTGAAAAAATTGTCTTCAAGTTTTTCATAAATATTCAGAGTCCCTCTGGTGACATTGAATTTTAAAAAAACTATCTCGTAACTATACRATCATTTACTTTTACTTTTAATGGTATTTCTGTGTTCTTTATGTCACATTTGGACAGTTTTACACATACTTTATAGTGTTTATAAGAGGATATGTTAAAATGATGTTTCAATGCAGGAAATACCAAGTAGAGCTCAGTTATTGTAAGTGTTGCATATACCACGACCACATGTTAAAACCCTTTAACCACGTTATTATTCCATGACCATGTGTTATTACCCCATGTTATTATCCCATAACCACATGTAATTATTTCATAATTACATGCTATTTTCCCATAACCACATGTTATTATTTCGTGACCACATGTTATTATTTCATGACCACATGTTATTTATTATCCAATAACTACATGTTATTTTTCCATAACCACATTATTTTTTCCCATAACCACATTATTTTTCCATAACCACATGTTATTTTTCCCCATGACCACATGTTATTTTTCCCCATGCCCACACGTTATTATTCCATGACCACATGTTATTATTTCATGACCACGTTATTATTCCATGACCACATGTTATTATTTCATGACCACGTTATTATTCCATGACTACATGTTATTATTTCATGACCACGTTATTATTCCATGACCACATGTTATTATTCCATGACCACATGTTATCATTTCATGACCACATATTATTTATTATCCAATAACTACATGTTATTTTTCCATAACCACATATTATTTTTCCCCATGACCACATGTTATCATCATGACCACGTTATTTTCCCCATGACCATGTTATTATCATGACCACATGTTATTATCATGACCACATGTTATTATCCTGTGGCCACACAATAATAACCCATTGCCACCAGATTATATTTTGTTATATCCGATGTCATTGGACAGGCACCGTATAAATATAAGACAAAAACATAGAAATAATTTAAGTGTGAACAGAAACTCAGTTTGTTTTATTGCATACCCTGAACTCAACCAGTTTCAAACCAAGAAGCTACTGGGCAGATAGTCCTGTTGGGGCAGGTCTAATTTTACAGTCAAATTCTGAAGACAAACTAGTCTAAAATAAATACAGACCACTGATTTATATTCATACATTTTCTGTAGTTGATCAGTGAGCAGAGAAAGAGGCTTATTCTGTGAGACACTCTGCCACTGAAAATGTTTTGAACAATGTCATGTTTATATTTAGAGCTTGTATATAATGTCTGCAACAGGTGTCTTATTTACGGCATGTTCACAGGATGCGTTTTCCACATTCTGCTTAATAAAAGGAAGCTTTGAAGGAACCCTGGCTGTCTACAGAGCTAAGCCACCTCAAGTGCAATTAATGTTAGAGAAAAACATAAACATGCAATAAACACAGCAGGAAGCCGGTAAAGAAGAAGCTTCGCCTCTTTTCGACTGTAAAAAGGCGGCGAGACGAGTGTGTGCCACTCAGCCCTGCCGCTGCTTTCCTCAAAAACACAACCATTACWGCAGACAGCGAATACAGCCGTGATCAGAGAAAGTGGACTCTCTGCACAACTGTTCCCAATCTTTTCTCATCTTTCATAGCTCACTCATCAGTTTTTTTCATCACTTCTTCTAGATTTCTGCTCCACCATGTTTTAACTGTTTTCACATCAACCAACCTTCATCTTGGTGTCTTTTTGTCTTCATGCTGTGTGTTCCAAACACTCAACATCTGATTGAAATTTTACTTCTATTTGATGGAAATGATAGACTTCTTTCTTACCTATCTCAGAGGTCAGAGAATRATTGTGATCATTCTGAATTTTTACATGCAAAATCCACTTTTTTAGCTGTTAAATGCATTTTGTTGTGCGTTTGGATTCTCTAGGAGCGCAGAAAATTTGAATTTAGTTCCTGTTGGTGCTGTGTAGATATATTTTTATATTATGTTGAGGTCATATTATTCAACCCCTTCAGTTTTCTCTCTGTTTTTTAACATTTTATGAACTATCATGTCACAACCAAAACTAAAACTTTGTCAACTTCATTCTCCACTTKCTAAGTCTTCCCTTGTTGACATCTTTTAATTAATGTGTAAATAAAAAGWTTCTGCRWTGCWATRTAGTCGTAAACACCTCTATSAAACTAGAATGGAACACTCTGGAAGCTGGAGGGAGACAAGTTGTGAAGAGCSTTATTTGGATTTAAAGAGACAGCCTCAAAACGAGATGATCTGGGACACACCAAAAGGGGTAAAAGAAGCACTTGTGGAGCTACAATAAGGAAGAATTCAGACCAAAGCATTGCAATTCCACTTTATATAAACCCCAACTGAATAATTTAAATATGAAAAAGAAATATTTAAAAGAAGGATATGTCTTCGTTCAAATTGATGCACCATATATAGTCGATGCGATGCAGTCATTCAGTTTGATCAGATATGAACTGCATTTTTAGTCATTTCCCATGTTTCCCTTTAAAATTCAGTTTTATGGCAGTAAATTTTCAAATTCAATTTGTGTAAATAAATTACGTCAGGAAAGACAGGAAGGCCCTTGTCCCCAGTGTACCAGTGATGTCAACAGAAATGGAAGAAGTYTGGATTTAAGTAACTCATTATGATGGCCATGCATGACATCCTGCATTAACTTATCAAATCATGTCAGTGCTGAGTAGCTTTTAACTTCAAAACAGTTGGGAGCAAGTGAATGTATGCATGTCAGAATAAAAAAGGAATGTCAAAAAACACATAAAAATATATATATATTTGGGTTTTCACTTGTATTTTTGGGCAAAAACCTTGGACAACTGTTTACTGTATGGGTGCAAGACTACGTAATTATAAAGATGATGGTWTGAGCTCAAGCTGTGGAAATAATGTTTGTGCTGGTGCTGAGTTTTCCATCTGTTTTCATCAAAATGAAAATGAGACAGCTCATTCATCTTTCTGTCAAAGTGATATGCTCTCATCGAGGGAACAGGGAAGGAGAACATATTCAGTATTCAATATCCATTCAAACCAGAGAGCAGCTAGCATGTTCAGTGTGTGCTTTAATAAGTGAACCCTGGCTGAGGTCAGGAAAACACATTTTCCAAACAAGAAGGGAAAACAAAATCTTTTAGCGTTAGAAGCGTTCATGCTAAATGTGTTTGACAACATTCTGCAGGTTTTTTTTTGGGTAAACACTCTGCCATTGCAGAGTGTACGTTTTTATCAGACAACACACTTTTCATCATCTATTCATGATTTTAAATTGAAACAAAATAATTCTTGTATTTAAAAAAATATGTTAGCAGATTAAATAGAAGAATCTGTATTAAGAATCAGAACACAGAGTTTTATGCATCATGTCATTACAATGACGGTTTCTTCCTCACATTTTTTCAACTGTAACTACAGCACAGTTCTGTGGTTTTACCTTTAATTCTGATAGTCTTYTTGCGTTMATTGTTTTCCTTATTTGGTTTCTARGTCTGCTTATTCTGTGATTTKTTCTGTTCCTCTTTGTTTCCCTTGCACCATTACTAATAGCTCTTACCTTTTACTCAACTTCAGCCCGATTGCTTTAATTTTTAGCTTTTTGCTTTTATTTTTACATTGAGCTTCAGCTGATGTTTTACTTATTTTAGCTAATGTTCAGATTCCTTTAACTTAACAGTTTGTTTATCAAGATTTAAGCCAGAATTCAGAAGTATTTTGTGAAAATTAGCAGCTGCTGAGACCAGATGAGGCTGTGGAACTAAAACTAAGAAGTCACGTCAGGTCTCCTAAAGTTTAGAGGCTTTTCACAGGAGTCCTCTTTAGGCAGTCCTCTCCTCTCCTCTTTGAGCTGCCAGTAATTCCCTCCCCTGCCAGTTTCCTTCCACAGAGCTTACTGGTTGTCCTCCTTACTGATGAGCTTCACCTTCCTGCTCAGTCCTAATCACTGTTAAATCTTCCCAGAGACACTCCTTAACTTTTTACTACTGGATCTCACTGCTAAGAGGAGGTCCCAAAAGAGAGGGGATCTTTATCTTTTCTTTATTTATATATGTTTTTAGTCTTCTCTACAAATTTCATCACACTGCTCATGTTTGAATAATTTCTTCACTGCGTTTTTGGCTGTTTTAGATTTTTGATCACTAACTAGACTTTTGTTTTGACTAGAGTACAGTCTGTGTAGCTAAACAAAGAGCTTTGYAAAGTTGTTCAAACCACAACAAAAAAGCTAGAAATGTTATTTTAGTTACTTATTCTGTAATTCTTCATTTTACAGTCCCCTAATGTAATTACCAGGTAAGTACTTGGTAAAAAGAAAATATTTGACATCAATTACCAATTAACTACCAACAAAGTACTAACAAAATTTCTGACAGTCACATATTTAATATGCAGGCAATAACTAGTAAATTACAATATATTACAATGTTACTAAAACTAATTTTAAAAGATTATTTTAATCAAACTACAGCTCAATAGGACCTTAACTACACACCATTTACAACACAGTAACTATCCATCCATCCATCCATCCATC
>NW_013952409.1:5001995-5005283 GCF_001266775.1 Austrofundulus limnaeus | reverse complement strand
AAACAGCAATTATGCTTAGTCAGGCTTGATTTTTAATAATCTTTTCCTTTTAAATAAATAAATCAGATCAAATCAAATCAAAGAGTCCAGGTGACAGTAACAGTAGTTTTTCATGCCTAGAAGCTGGTTGGGCTTACTGCAGCTACAGCTCATTTAGGTAATCTCTTCCAGACGATAGGAAATACTTATTGCAGCAAGACAATTTAAAAATCCATCACTGTGCAATCTAGCTGCGCATAACTGTATAAGATATGGTCTGGCAGGGGAAACGTGGGGGTGTGATGAGGGGGCTGATTGCATCGTGTGTGTGGAGAAGGAGATCAAGGTCTCTTATTTGCCATCTATGACTTTGAATAACTTAATTTGATCTTTTACAGAGCCAAAACAAAACCATAAAGACAAAGAAGCTGAGATCAACACGAAACGCAAACAAATCAGAGAAGCAATGGGTGGAAAATGTAACTCAAAGAGGAATCTTTCAGGTTCGTTAAGTGTGCAGGATTAGATGTGAGGCAGACCTCATAAAAAGACCCCGTGCTGCAGGTGGTGGACACTTTTGCAGAAAAATCTATTGAGGAATAAAAAATACATAAAAAAATAAGCTCACGCTGTTAGTCTAATTATGGTTGTTTAATGAGTTGTGTTAAATTCATTGTCAGGCTTTATGATTCAGAAAACTGCATTTTAAACCCCAAATGTGTGAGTCCAGAAAAAAAATAACCTGTCCGTTGGCACAGAAGGGCCGAAGTCAAACCAAAGTTTAGCTGATGTTTACAGGGAGAACTGCAGCCTGACATTCATGAAGCACTAAGATTAAAACAAGCTTATTTAACAGCATAACACAGAGTTAACGGTCCAAGTTTTCATTTTTATGAAACACTTCTTAAGTGCATCTAAGTAAAACTGGCAATCTGGCAAAGCTATCCAAGTTATTATTGTCTAAACAGCACACAAAGTAAGGAAATTTGTGTTTGGTCAATTATTTCTTTGTTGTAACAATACTGCTTGGCAATAAATCTTAAAGCCGTTTAGTTTTAATAAAAAAACATATTTAATATGAAGAACAAGACACATTAACAATTTAACAGCTCTTAAATCGAACAAACCTCTCAAATATATGATCTTTGTTTAAAACATGGTCATGAGAGATGATAGGCAATATGGATTATTTGAATAAATGATAAATTTATAGATATTTGTTTGTCCACGCAGTTAAAAAATAATTACTGTTTTTAAAAACTGGTTTAACACATAGTGGTGTAATTACTGATCTCTGTGAAAATGTAAAGTGTTCTGATATATAAGATATGCATATTAGATTTGTTGGTAAACTGATTCTAAGGCTTAGTTGTGTGATGTTGTGCATAGACATCYACACAGTAACTGAAGCTGATATATCAGTTTCTTATTCTGTCTGATCTCAGACGTAGCTGCAATCATGGGAGAAAAGAGCAGTGTTCCCTTTTCCAGTCTGCCCACTTTGCATAATGCAAAGAAACAATCTGTGCCTTCATACAGATTCTTTCAGCAGGTTACAAACCTACAGCAACAACATCTTTATGAAATTTTAATTATGTTTTTCTTTACTTTTCGTTCACCATGTTTTATGCCAAAGTTTTAAAAATAATTTACGTTAGAACCTTGAAAAAGGTGTTCTACACTACCGTCAGATGTCACGCTCAGTGTGAGTGTTGTGCAGAAGTTAAAAAAAAAATCACAAATCATAAAAACGCATCCATGTTTGTATACTAGTGAACAAACTTCGGCAGCGTACAGACCGACATGCCTTCATTACTTTCTTCACACTGGAGGATAATAAGCGGAACGAGAAGAAGATGGAAAACTTGTGCCTCGCTGTTCGGACCAGAGACACGCTCAGATGAACCCTTAGGTGTGTTCTGAACACAAAGCCAATCTATAGGCAGTGTGACTGTTCACACATTCAGAGGAAATACGTGAGTGGATGTGATTTCACTCGCTGCCGTTTTACCCTGAACAAAGTTTGGGTTTATGTTTGATCAGGAATTCTGCCAGAGGATTTTGCTCATTATTTCATGGTCACACAGAGGAATCCGACACATTTAGACTGAAAACTCTTAGATATTGTATAACACCAGAGCGTATGGGAGTGTTATATCCTGAAAAAAAGCCTGATTGAATTATTAAAGCAAGCTCAATTCCCAGAGGGKGCTTCTAAAATGACTTTAGTCTTATTAGTTTTAGTGGACTGCCTGAGTGAGCAGCCACAGCCAAAATATTACATATAGAGTTTTCAGAAAATATCAGGAAAGTGTTGTATTTGTATAACCACTCTGATGAGCAGGAAAGGTGAGGAAAGCACTGACACTCTCTAATAAGGAAGTAAACAACAGGAAAGAACAAAACTGCCACCTGTACTCTGAAAGAATTCCTTCAAAATAAAACCCCAGAGATTTATTTTTAAACCCTCTGAGCTCTAAATGCAAAATGCTGCCGGTAATATTTTATATGCATAAATGCGGCTGCTTGTTGGCAGGTTCAGACTCTTTTAAAGCCTGTTACAGAAATTTTTTTTACCTGCGGCTGATAGGAAATGGTGATGTATTTTTTTATGTATCTGTCTGTTAGTAAAATATCTCAAGAACATGTGGACAAATCAAATACTGGATGTACATACAGCTGATTAACTTCTAGTCAGCTTGATTCAAGATGGTTGCCACAGTCAGCTGATTAAAAAAACTGAGCATAATTCAGTCATTTTATAAATAATGACCTCAAACTTTGTGTTAGTATCATTATCCAAAGTACTCTGAACACTACATAAAGAGTTAGTTTTTTAAAGCTTTCCCATCACCTATTGGACTGAACCWTTTCTAACTGTTAGCAAAAATAAATCACTGGATGTATTTTAATGAAACTCTCAAAAATAGTTACCCCAATCTATGATGGCCACCACATCTAATCAACATCAACCAACACTCTTTATGGATGAGCATTGCATTCACTAAAGAAAAAAAAAAAGACTCCTTATCGTAATTATGAGATCTGCATCTCACAGTTATGAGAAAAGATGTCATAATTATATGAGATATTTTCTGGTAAAACAGAAAAGGTGCCATTACTGGCCACTGCTGAAGATACACAGCAGCAGGAAGATTAGTTATCAGCTTGATACTTTCAAAGCAAAGGCTATAATTTAAGTGACATTCTAGTACACTTGATGGTTTATAGCTAATGGTTTTATTAATATGATCAGGATCTCATAATTACGATAAGGAGTCTTTTTTTTTTCTTTAGTGAATGCAATGC
>NW_013952409.1:5000552-5001655 GCF_001266775.1 Austrofundulus limnaeus | reverse complement strand
GGCTACAGTGTAGCTTACCACCATCAGTGTGTGAATGTGTAAAAGGTGTGAATGTGAATGGGTGAAAAAAGATTGGAGTCCATGTGGACTTCACAACTAAGGTGTTATATAAGTTCAAGCCATTTAGCATTTACAGCCCTGACATGGAAAGCAGCAGCAACATGCACGCCGTCAAGGAAAACCAGGGTTTGTTTGTTTGATGTGATCAGTTTTGCAGCTTCAGCCACYGTTCTCTGAAGCACAGTAACTAGACATGATTAATTATGTTGGTAGAGCTGCTTTGTTACATTCTCAGTCTCCGCACATCACCGCAGTCATGATATTCAAAACCAATCTCACAACAAATGCTTGCCATTAAACAGTTACATGGAAATTAGCAAACAAATAAACAACATGATTAATCAATGGGTGTATTAAATGAAGCCGTCTCATGAGAGAAGCGTCTGCTGTGACACCTCTTTTAAAGTAGAAGAACCGTTCATAACAAAAATTAATTGACTCCTCTTGTATATCTTGCGTCTGGACTGCTGATAACTTCAACATGAGCTCCTTCATTACCAAATTGGATTTTTGATAGCTTTTYTATTGTGTATTTAAAAAAATGCTTCAATACTTTAGCTGAAGAGTTCATTTAAATTCAAGACTTTAGCTGCTCAAATCAGGCTCAGAAAGATGTATATAAACAGCAGTGAAGGCTGAACTTTCAGCTCTCCTCATTATTCTGATGTTACTGGTTTCATAGTTTGGTCAGTCAGTCTAATCAGACTGGAAATATGACTTGCTAAGTTCAGCAACTTCTAAAATTACTGATGTTAATCTGTAGTGGGGATGAAAAAAAAAAAAAGAAAACAGCCTGCCTGCTTACTAAGCTTCTAAAAACCGTCTCCTTCCCCTCCCCCATCCAGCTGTCGTCTGCAACATCTTCACYGTCTGCATGTCAAGTTTGAATTCCCTGTTAGTCATATTTAATTTCCCATCACCTTCTCTGACAGCATCGAGTTGCGTAATAACTGGACAGAGTTTATAAGAATTCTGGGCAGAAAGAGAAGTTAGGATCATCACTTAAAATTATTTACTCTGGCAAAATAAACACTATATATATA
>NW_013952409.1:4993493-5000401 GCF_001266775.1 Austrofundulus limnaeus | reverse complement strand
ATCATTAATTAATTGTTGCACGATTAACTGGAAGCAGACATACTTTAAAACAAACATCAATTATTTGTAACAAGAAAATACTCTACATTGCGTTAAAGGGGAGTCGGGTACGCAAAATCCTTTTTTAAAGCTTTATTTTACGTTATAATGTCATTCCTTCATCAAAAACATATCCAGAGTGTTGCTTTGACTCATTGATGCATGTTTGAGAAATCCTTGAATCTTCTCTGGTAGCCATGTAGAGCTGCCTAAACACTTGCTGCTACAAAGCTCCACCTATTTGCACAAAGCTCCTCCCTGAAGCTCATTCTGCAGCCGAGCTCCCGCCCCACAGATCACCCCTCCCCTGAAATATTGTTGTGAAGACGTGCTGAAGTGGGAGTGTCAGAAACTGTAGGAAGTTCTTAAAGAGACAGAGGCTAATTTCAACACATTTATACGGCATTTTAAAAACAACTGAAGGTAACATAGTTTCTTTGAACAATGTGCCTGGAAAAATACACAATATCCCCCTTTAAGATTAAGGAAACCTGTCATGAGTTATGCCGTCCTATTACATAATAATAATAATAAAAAAACTGTGAATTTTCAGAGCCTTAAGGGAAGCCAGTGGTGCTGCACTTACATTGTGTATTTAACTGCAGTAAGTGACTATTTGGGRAAATTTGGCAGTAATAAGCTCAACATTTGTGAGTTGTTCATTATAGCCTTATTTGGCATTTAGGGTCTCAACAGCTGCTTTTGTCTCAGGAGAGTGTGGTCTCCCCATTTACACCCATCCCTGAATGATGCACTAATGTGCAACATTTTAACATAATCAAATTTCCATTTTGCTCTGATTAAAGAYATACACTGTGGCTTATGAGTATTTACTGTGGCTAATTTGCTATTGTGAGAACTCAGTTCCAGGTCACCCTTTTCTAATGCAATTCTTTGTGACACAGAATTTAATTTGTGTTATGTGTCGACAATAACACACAAGTCATACGATGCCATACTGTTTGTACAGCTGGCGAGTGTGATGCTGAGTTTTAACCTCTGAGCTACAAATGGAGGTAGTCACAGGGCTGAAACAAGGGACAGGTTTCACTCCTGAACATACCCTTCAAATCAAAAGGGTTAAAACAACAACAACAAMAAAAATATTTCATGCAAGTTTGTTTGCTGCAGAAGGGAGCAGTCAAAAGCAACAAAGGGTGAATTTAAACATTTTAATTATGCATTCAGAGCAACATCCTGCTGTTTTTAGTTTTTAGTAGCAAAAACAAGAATATAACCTTAATAGCAAYATGACCACTTTTAAGGTTAAATGAGTAATTTTCTACTTTGTTATTTGAATTCTTCTTTTAGTACAATATACATTATATAAAACGAACAAAGAACATCATGCTAAATAATATAAATGTGCAATAATTTTTAAATAAAACAACTTAATCCATCAGTGACATTCAGGGCAGCCTGCCTTCCCCTCTTCAACACAGACAATTGAAAATAAAGTTATTGACTGATTGATGAGGAAATGAGGTAAAATACACAATATGCTTTCCTCATTCAACACATCTCAACACGGTTTAACATTATTTGTGAAAGTTTGGACTGAAAAAAACACACTTATATGTTTTTTTGTCTTAGTTGCATGACTCAACACAGTGTTTCACAGAATAATAGAGCAGAAAACACTTATTTTCTGATCATTAATTGTCCAATTTCACTTCACAAAACAAAATGTTGCTCTAATCACATTCCAGTCAGCTGCTGCAACTGTCCATAAAATGTTTTCACCGCRTTTTATTTTATTTTTAGCAGCAGGGATTTCTATCTCTTTTTAACCCACTGTCGATTTGACTTTCAGTTAATCGGAGGAGTCACGCTGTTTTGAACATTTTCAACTGCGTATCTCAGCACCCATCAAAATAAAACAAGAGGAAAGTGTGTGACAGTTTCCCCCCATGAAGTTATGTGGTGACATTGAGTCTGCAGGAAGATAACAGCCTTGGTGAAGTGTTCGCTGTCATCAGCCATTCATCTCCCCCCACATYTCTTTACGAGGGGAACAGGCTGTATTTCTCTTCCAACTCCAGAGATCACAAAAGACATGGGAGGCTAAGCTGCTCCGCTCGCAGGACGTGTGTGTGAATGTGTTTCCGTTTGCTAATGGGGCCAGCTGGTAGGACATCAGGTCAATGCTGATAGTGCTACTGGGGCATCCAATGCCAAGTTTGCACCTACCATCTGACGCTCCATTAGACCAACTTAAACACATATGCACATATCGGCGTTACCGCTTGGTCAAGCTTTACACAGAGACATTCTGGGTGTTTGCAGGGGGCAGATAAGCATGTTAGATTCACTTAGCAGCAGTGCGGCAGTGCGGTGCACAGCGCAGCCATTTTAACCAAGGACATTACACAAAATGCTTCCTAATGTATGCTGCGTAGTGAAATGTCTCATTTCATCATGTCCCCTCTGTTCTGCCTTCCCCTGCGGAGCTCATTTGGCCGGATAGTCCTGCCTTTGTTTTAGCCAGTTGACTTTGTTAGCCTTGTCACCCTTCTGCTACATCCTCTTTTTTTCTTTTTTTCTCTCTATCTTTGTTTTCGAGTCAAATCACTCACGCGTTCAGATGTTGTGTTTAAATCCTGATGAAAACCCACAGGGGGAAATCTAACAGGAGCTGCTTTTATTTCATTAAAGACGAGGCCACACAGACGCAGATTCGAAGGTGGTCGCTTTTAACAACATGCAAATGGAAAAATAATTTATCCGAGACCTTGCGATTCTAAATTAGGTTGGCATCAAAAGGAATGGAGAAACGGGCACACTTGAGGATACAGATGACGACAAATAGCAACTAATACAAATTTGTTTTTGTCAGTCTAGAGAGTGTGCTTGATTTTGTTTAGAGTAATGTCAAAAGGCTGTTGACATATTCAAAATGAGGATGGGGGTAATTTAGTGTGAATGTAGGGGGCGAGCAATGTGTGTAGTCCTAATAAAAGGTAAAAAGATAAGACACACTTGCCCTTTCACTGTGATCTGAAGAAAAAGTTACAATCATGAAAGCACACTTCGTCTGGATGTTTCAGTCCCCAAACAATACTTAAAAAACCTTGATACTAGGATGGAAAAAAAAAACCATCTCAACATGACACAGCTTATAGGGGATACAGAAAAAAATTCACCTAAATCACCTATAAGATGATGAAGTAATAATTTGAACATTTACAGGTCGTCTAAGGGCATCTTGTCATGACAAGTTTGTGGCAGCGCAACAAGAGAACCTGACTCCAACTGTGGGCAGAGCTGGCAGTAGCATAGTTCAGTTTTTAAGAATTGTACTTGAGTAGCATTTAAAAAATAATTTAGCTCCACTACAGTTAGTTGTTTTGGTCATGTTTGTGTAGTTTGTGTCTGTTTTGTTTCACTGACATTAAAATTACACACAACACCTCTTTAGGTGGTCATTAGCTTTAAACCAGTTCAGGAGAAGAAGAAGAAGAATTTTTATCCTACTGATGTTACAGGTACATTATATTTCACTATTGCAGTTCTTTGTTTAGATCCTGATCAGTCCTCCTGATTTTAACATGAACTCATCTTATTTAAGACTTAAGTCAGAAAATTTTAGACTATGCTCTATCTACCAACTAAACCTTGTTTTAGTATTATTTCATAGTGACATATATTTTCAGTTCAGTGAACTACAAATATTACATATAACACCTAAAAAGCTCAGAGTAAAATGTTTCCCACAAACATTGGAATTCAAGCTCCTTAATGAGTTTTTTAATACTCTGTACAATCAAAAACTTTTCCAAGCCTTGCACCTAGGTATTCGCCCTGCAAGCAGAGCATTGCTGGTTCAAATCCCTGCCAGAATGCATACTGTCACTGTGACTCTGGATAAGTCACGTAACCCAACTTCCCCCTGTATAGATCTGTTGGTGGGATTGTGGTGGTCTGGTAAAACCATAGGTGCAGAATGGCTGCCACACTTCTTCCATGACAGAGCGTGACTGACTGAGGCGTGAGTGAATAATGTTTGAAATTTTAAAGCATTTAAAAAAGCTTGTGATGGCCCTCTCCAGTCCACTAGGGGTCTCTATTTTCTTTCTTTCAGGAAGTCGGCGGATGTACGCTCAGGCTGGGGCTTAAAAGGCAGGTTTCCTGCTCGTTACGGCTGCTGGGTCTTGGCCTCCAAGTTGGACCTCCCGGTTGGACCTGGTGGGAGCAGGCAGCAGAGTTGTGCTCATGGGCTGTAGCTGACAATTTTCTTTCTTTTTTTTTAGAATAAATCCTTTTTTCATTAGATTCACTCATCTGTCTCCCATTTTTGTCATGGTCTTGAGTCGGGCTGTGCCAAATGGGGGCTCGTCCGGGATTTGAACCCAGGACCTCTCGCTCTACATAAAAAATAATACATTCTTATTGTTATTATATTTGGAGTTATTGATCTGTCCAATATAGCAGAAAATATTCTCAAATATCCTTGAATACACTCAGGTGAAATACATTGTTTAAAATTTTCAAATTTTTAAGTAATTTCAGTACGTAAGCATTTTTGAAAGCACATACTCCAGTACTTTAACTTAATAAGTTGACAGAGCTACTTTTACTTTCACTGGAGTAATATTTGAACAGTTCGATCTGTATTTTGAATCAAGGAAGGAAACTGTGTACTTTGTCCACCACTGACTGTGTTGACCCAACTTAAATATTAAAGGATGTCTCCTAAATGATGAGCAGTCTATTGCAAAAAAAAAAAGTTTGAACTTGGTTTGCATCAGCTCAATAAGAAAATTCTTGGCATGAATAGTTCCCACGTCAGCTCAGAGTACATTAAAGACTCACTAAAATATTCACATAAACTGTGAGGTTTTCCATCATAAGTATAGAAGAGGGGCTTTTTAAATAATGAAACTATTACTTTTATTCAGTTTTAATGAAGGGTAAAAACGTTTTCCCTCTTCAAGTATTAGAAGGTGAAATAAATTTGCCAAGATGCAAGAGTTCAAATCTCGAAATTAGAACCATGTTCCGTCACATTCAGCAGTTTTTATACTTGAACACCCCCCATTCATGTCTGAGAAATCATCAAAGGACCTTTTTCTGCTGAAAATCAGTGCTGAATTCCAGTGAAATCATATCAAGTTTCTTTGTGAGCTAAAGAGGTAAAGACCGAGGCAGCTAATGTCAGGGGACGTGTTCCTGAAATTAGAGAAAGAAAAGAGGAAGTGTGATGTTGAAGGGGTGTTGAGGGTTGGGCACAGAGAGAGGGAAAGGGCAATTAAAATGTACTTTTACTTGAATAATAATTAATCAAAACATTAGTTTCATTACACTCTTCATGTGTTGATGTGTTAATAAAATTATTGTGCTTTAAATCAGCTGAAGGAATTCATTTCATAACACAGTTATTCTATAAAAAAGTACTATTTCTTTCTGTCTAACAAATCCATGTAAAACTTGTAAAAGGGAAAATTACAACAAAGGATACCTCCCTTTTCTGACCCTGGAGACAGAGTAAAATGTTGTCATTTTATCTTTCAAGAAAGTATGGATATGTGACATTTCAATGCCTCTGAGCCAAAGAGCTCATTGTGATTACAGCCCTTTTTGATAGCAAAGCTTTGTGAGAAATGTGCAGATCTGAAAAACTGTATGTTACATAAAAGCATGATATTTTCCCCAGAWACAAAGTTAAAATGCTTTGAGGGAAAATTGTGAAAAAGGCTACAGCTACAGAATGAAGAACTTACTATTCTTTCCATCAACATTTACAGTATTTCCTTAAAAATAGGTTTATTTGTGTGATGTGTTTTGTATGTTTTACAGACGACTCAGTAGCTGGTGCTCTTTTCCTTTTTTAACTCAGACATACAGTAATTGTTTTTGTCAACATAATAAAAATAGTGAGTGACCACTAATTAAAAGCGTTAGTTTTGTGCTGCTGTGCACATTTTGTTGTTCATGCATATAAACAGAGCAGACTTGGTGAAAGTGATGACATATGAAGATTATTGATCAGTTCTGATTGTTTTCCTCTGATTTCCTCTGATTCCTCTTTGCCCCACAGGGTTCAGATTATTGTTAGATCAAGAACTCTAACAACATTTACCTGTGAACCTTCTTCACAGACATAAATTGACTTAAAATAATCAAACGTGTTCTTTTAGAGGAGAAACAAAATGGTGTGCAAGTCCCTTATTAAAAAAGGTAAAGGGGTTTGCATCAAATGAATTTTTTTGTCACTTCAGTAGAAAACAAAACTAAATATTAGTTTATTTAGTTTATTTCTTCATCACCAGTGACTTTTTTGTCACTTCAGTAGAAAACAAAACTAAATATTAGTTTATTTAGTTTATTTATTTCTTCATCATCAGTGACTTTTTTTAAGTGAAGAGAAAATAGAGACAGAGAGAAAAACAAAGAGAGATGTGATTAGAAAGATAGAAAGATTGAAATAGCGATTAGAAGTATATTAAATATACACAAACAAAACACAGGACCACACACCCAACATCTGTCCGCTCACCTGAAAAATAAATGGATAAATACATGGAGGGCATATATAAATATATACACATACCCATACACATATAAAGAAATACACACATACATGCCTACATTCATGAATATTGTCAGTATATACACACAGACATATATACACACTCAGTGACCTGTCAGAACCCCCCGGATCAGAACACCTGTTTGTGAGCGGTTGTGAACATGCGTGTGTATACAAGATTTCTCCAATGGAATATTTAATAGTGACTGTGGAGGACCGGAGACCCAACCCCCAAGACACGAGGCAGACATGGAGAAGACCCGAGCACAAGGGCCCGAGAGGGATCCTGAGCGCAGAGCTCCAAGGGGCACCCGCACGGGAAGATCTGCCCACCCACCCC
>NW_013952409.1:4981439-4988493 GCF_001266775.1 Austrofundulus limnaeus | reverse complement strand
CACACCCCACCGGGGGGCCGAGTAGCAGCGGGCCCCCAGATAAACCAGCAGTAGGGGCAGCCCAGACCGCAGCCTGACAAATACCCAAAATGAATTTTTCAATATTCTCATGGAAACAGAAGCCTTCTGCTGAGGTTACCAAATTAGCTGCTTCATCAGATGATCTCTCAGTTTTTATCAAAGTATTCCCTTCTGAAGGCTGACAAAGTCTCTGATTTGTCTTATGTTTTCTCAGAAAATCAGGCTTAGGTCCTTTTGAGGATAATCATACGTTTTGTATAGGTGGATGCTCATCAGGTGAAGCCCCCCCCCCCTTCTTTCTACCAGAGCTAACCTGGAGCCACACACCTACCATCTGCTTCGCTCCAATCAGGCAGATTTCCAACACTGCCACCAGCAACACAAGAGGAATGAAAAACTGTGTCTGTCTAACCCCACTTACATGTGTTTCATCCAGTGATTACATTTGATGAAGAACCTCCTGAACAATTTCTTCATGCAGTCTGCGGAAAAGTTGGTCTTGCATAAATACGACTCAGTCTACAAACAGAACTACTTCTTCTAAATAACTAGCATTGAAATCTGCTTTATGAAGTCTGGCTTATTTTTATTTGGTAAACCWTATAAAATATAATGTAAAAATGTTTTCAGAAGAGTTGACTTTTCTATATGACTCATTGTGAGTCTATGACTTGAGGACAATGTGCTGCACAAACTCATGTTTTGTTTGACAAATTGTGTTTGAGAAAGTCATTGTTTTGTTTTTGTTATCAGCAAAATTAGTTTATTTTAAAATAAAATTAAACTGTGAAGGGAATGAGCTGRGGTCATTGCAATATCAAATTGCTAWTTCTTTTGTTTTACACATAAGATAGTGTTCAAAGATTACTGAAAACATCAGGAACTAGGAATCTCAGACAGTTTTGGTCCATCTTATTTTGTAATGAGTTTAAAAATAAATGTGGAAAAGACTAAAGCTTTCATATTGGGTATCTAAACTCTTTTGGCTGCCTTCTAAAACTACTTCTAAGCAAATTAATAGATTTATGTTTGAAGATTTTTTGCAAATGAACAACTTAATTTTGAATCATGAATTAGTGGTGGTTAGGCAGTTTGACCGGGGTGCAGCAAACCTCTGAGTAGCCATTAATAGTAACTATGAACACACCCTGATGCCAATAACTGAATTTATGTTCCTCTGTAACTGAAGCTGAGAGCGTCAGGCTTGGTTTGAGTATGTGAGAAACACAATGAGAAACATCCTGTTTTATTTTATTAATAATAAAGTAAAGTTTAGTTTAMTGCCACAAATTAAAGAAAAAGTCTTCTTGCTTAACAAACAGCTTTGGAGAGCAAACTGTGCAACTCCTTCATAAAAGAGAGGTGAAACTCTACAGCATAAATAAATCCAGATCAACCCAGTTATTTTATTTTATTTAGGGAAGCATTATTTAAACTGATTTACGTTGGYCACTGTTGCAGAAATCAGGAGGCAATGGTTAAAATACACAAAAATCTTGTTTATTCATAGACTTGGTGTGATGACATGTTGCCCTCGGCAATACATTAATGACATTCACACAAGAATGGGCACACACACACACACACACACACACACACACACACACACACACACACCTTGTTTGAGCATGGAGGCGATATAGATTTTCATTATAAGACATCACCATCTTCCAAAAGCCTGAAGTTATTAGTAAACAATTTCCGCATTATGTTATTTCATGCCGTTCATGCAGACCAGTTTGATTTCAAATTAAAACACACAGCTTCTCTTATTGTTTAAAAATGTCTAAAGCCAGGTCTTTTGGCACTAGTGCTACAAAATATTTACAAGTCGTTATAAACACCACATGTGTCTGAATGCAAAGATGATTTACAGACAGCAATAGAAAAGGTGAAAAATATTCAGGATGAAAAAACAAAGCAGTTCACTAACACCTCCAGGACTAATTTTTTTAAAGGACCAGGACTAATATAGGTGCATGGGAAGATTTTGTCACAGGATGTCAAATGTTTAGTCAGCAGCTCTTTGCTTTTCAGACRTGTTTACTACAAAAGAGCAACAGTCCGATCAAGGACAGCAAAAGGTTATTAAGTAAATCTTCCTGCAGAAATTGTTGCCTTCCGCTCAGCTCCCCCTCAGTCTCYAGCAGGGGGTCCCCTGTGGGATATGGATTGTTTTCAAGTAACAGGCGGTGAAAATGGCCATCTCATTATTTTTAATGGGTGTTCGAAATGGGTTCTGTTGCGGTGGTACACTGCCATTTCGATGCCTGGGCAGTGAGTGGGATAAAAAATAAAAATAAATAAAACGGGGGTAAAAATGGATGAGGTGCACATGTAGAGGAAAGACTTCTCTGTTGGGGTGGAGTGCTGCTCTAAATTTTGTTGCAGCCACAACATTGTCTTAACATATGCCATCTTTCTTGTGAGTCCTGTGAACACAGGTGTATGGGAGAGGGAGGGAGGAGACAAACAACTAAAGAGATCTCTTCTTTTTTTTTGAATCGTAAACAGGTAGGCCCAACATGTGCTAAATGGGATCATTTTTCACTCTTATTTGGTTAGCATGTTGGCTATCTTACCCCCACTCCAACAACMGTGTGATTCTAAATCCTCTCTAACCCCGGCGCTGCCAGCAGGCTGAACAAAATGACATTTTTTCCACCACGTTTTCCATCTAGATGAGTTTTAATTAAGTCTCCTCACTGCGCTCCCCCGTGGCTGTTCTAATCAGACCACGGGAGCGTTGCCTCTTGCTTGCTTGTATTGTAAGGGATCCTGCAGCATCTGTTGGGCCCCCTGTCTCCCTTTAACACYCCTTCTGACAGTCTGGGCTGCACACAGAACAAGACACAAAACTGCAGGCGCTGGGGGGTGAGGATTTTGGTGCAGCAAGAGGAAATCAGCGGGTGGTTGTCGCATCATTGATTAAGATTGGTGAGGTTATTACACTGCATGGATATGCACAGATGCTTTCTGATGAAGGCCAGTCCAAAACATGTTCAGCCRCTAATTTATAAAAGTAGACATACATAGAAAAAAACAAACAACTTTGAGGCCAAGAAGTAAAAAAAAGCTTTAATCTAACTTCCTAATAGAAGTGTTGTTTGATACTGTATGTCATGTAGACATATTTCTGGAAGTTTTGTATATTGGCCTGCGTGACGAGTAATAATTCACGTGATGCTTTTGTTACTTAAACGAAGATGAAGAGACATGAGGTTTTTAAAAAGTTTAGAAGGTGATGGTTTTATAAAGAAATAAACAACATATTTACCTGYACAGCAGCTGCTGGAATGACCAGTTTACAAGCTTATCTTACCTCCTATGTAGCAACCTTGAAAGGACATCGTTTATCTGCGTTACTGTAATTTAGGTGTGTGTGTCTGTGTGCCCACATGTGTGTTGATTTAGCTTTAGAACAATGTTAACGATTGTTTTTGGAGCAGCTCGGTGGGCTGCAGCCTTACAATCCTGGGGCTGCAGGTTCGAGCTCAGGAAGGGTCAAAYCTTTGAACTTTGGCATTAATGGTTAAAGTCAACTCTGTTAGCAGGGCAGAGCTAGATTTGTTTTGGCTAAGTATTTTGTTTATTTATTTATTTTTTTGTGGGGTGGGTGGGAAGGAGCACATGCATATAAGAAAATCACTCTGGATTTGAAATCTTGTGTGATCATAGCAAAGAATGACAAAAAACATGCTGAATGCAAGTCAGAATTTACAAAACTGAAGATTAGTGTAGAAGTAATCAAAAGCAATCTTTACCTAATTTTAAATCCTAATCAAAAATTCAAGATGGCCACTACAGCTAACTTTAAAATACCAYAATTTCATCATTTTAAAACTTATTGAAGTAATTTTTTTTTTTTACGGAGAGACCAAGAATGATCAATTGCCAGATTACCAATGCTTATTCCAAATTAAGCTAATTACTAATGCTAATGCTAATTTTACATAGGGCTATACCAGGGCTATTCAACAGGCGGCCAATGGGCCACATCCAGCCCACGAGTGACCAAAGTTCGGACCGCCAATTGGTTCATTCATCTCAAGACCAAACCCCTGCTTTTCTACTGTAATTACTATAAGTTCTTTTAGTTAAACATAGACATGTTTGGTATCTACAGAAACATCAAGATCTTGGCCATGAGCTGGTAAACCCCATTTCTTGGCAAACTCAAGACAGTTAAAATTACAAGCAGTTGAAGAAAACAACTATGAAAGTGAAAATAAAATTGGTTTAAAATTTGRCAAGYCAGACATGTCAAAATAATATTTGTGTTAAATAGGAGGCATTATGTGCTATTTTTATTTTTGATATTTTATTATCACTTCTTTTTTCACATAGGGTTCTGTATGTTGTATTCATGATTAAATGCAGCAAAATAAACAATTTCAAAGGTAAAATATCATTGTAATACTTGGTTTATTTACACAATGACTTTAATTGCTGAATGTTTGGCTCCTCAGCTGTTGACCGGCAGTAACTGTGGCACCCAGAGCAATTTAGTTGAATAGCTCTTGGCTATATTTTACCCRTTTTTAAACTTAATATATATTATTCAGTAGTATGATATCAAAAATGAAAYGCAAAAACAAAATCAAAGATCCCCACCCACTTTTTTTTTTCAAATATTTGGGGTGGCCARTCAGGTGTCAGAGATGTCACTTGCCACCTCGACCACCCCTCTGGCTCYGCCCCTGATTTCATGAACCACTGAATAGATTTCAATGAAACTTTTAGAAAGCATTGATGTACTTCTGTGACTGACTGACCTCTGGTGTYAGCACATTTGAAGATGACTGCCACAACTAATCTACCTTTACTGACACAAAAACAGCCGTAACTTATTTAAAATGACAGACAATGAGGTAACGTTTATGTTAGTAGCTGAGACTCATCCTCAACTGTGAGCAAATTGAATTATTAGTAATTAATTAGGTGGTATGCATGTCTTTAAAGTTATAAAGTCTATGATCTCCATTCATTTTTCCAGTCATCCTGAGTTACTTGGTATGCACTTTGCACTTTGCAAAAGATCTAACTGAATTTTTCCTTGAATCGCTTCTTTTCTGCCCAACATAACAAGCAGTATTGAAAATGAATGTGTGATTAACATTTTATTAAATTTAGGATCTCAGTGAGGTGAGGGTTGTCGCTCTGCAGGTTTCACTGACATTTATTTGTGAGTAGCAGTAAGTGGGTGTACGCCACTTGTTCCACTGTTAAACAGGAGCAAAAAGATAATTCCTTTTAAAATCCGAAGCAGTTTTTTTTTACCGTTATCTAATTTATTATCTAAAAGCAAGAAAGCTCTTCTCCTGTGGCGGGGTACATCATTAACAGCAGAGCAAAGTGATGAGAGGACAAGCCTTGACTTTAAAACACATTCGTTTAAGAAAAAAAAATCCTCAGAGATTTAATGAAAGTGCTCAACTGGAGGGCTGAGCGGTACAAGTCATAACACCCACACACCTTATACACACACACATACCTAACACACACACATGCCTAACACACAGAGATGTAGAAACTGTGACAAACCGAGCCCCATTTTCGCTGTAATAACAGTAATTGTTGCTAAGTTATGAAGCATTAGGAGAGGAAAATATTGAAGTAATGTGAACGCACGTGTGCAGCTCGGTCAAACAATCWTTTGCACAAACCAGGATTCAATTTTCTCTGCGACCTTTTGCCAGGTCATTTATTATGTGTGGGAAGACTGATGGACACTTCCCTCGTGAGCAATMCAACTTGTTGTCCTTGATGCTGCCGCAGTAACAAAGCTCTTTGTTAAAGTGGAATCGTCTCACAGCGTTGTTCAGGAAAAATGTGCAGCTCCTTCAGATTTACAACTTTAATTGTCAAGCTAAAACATTTGGCTCTGTCAAACACAGAGATTCAGTTTTTAATCAGTTAGTCATGTGAAATTAGGAAAACACATTCCATGAAAATTCCCTTCTGTGAGGACAATAAGGTGCAGGGAAACCAGGACTGAAGTGAACGTTCAAACACAGTTCTGACACATAATCAATAGATCGGACCTCGGGCTATTTGAACGATTCAGTTGTATTTTACAACCGTTTTTATCAGCATCTACCGCGCACTGACATTAAAATTTCTTCTCCCTGAAACTAATACAGCAGATGATGAATCGATCTTTTGCTCTGCTCTTCATCCTCCTATAAATTCTTGTGCTGATATGAAGGTGTCCCTGAGCTGGACTGCGAGTGATGATTTATGCATTGTTGGCTCTCTTGTGTCCAAACAGAAAGGTTAGTCAATTTCTTTTTCTTTTCCCCTCTGCGTTCCTTCAACCTACAACCCTTTAGCTTGATTAAATATGTGCATTTTTAATTATTAGTTTGATGATGAYGAGTTAAAGTTTAGTTTTAAAAAGGACACAGATGCTCACGCCAAGCTGCCAGATGGGGGGAAAAACAGAACTTTTATTAAATCTTTCAGAGCAGTGTGGGTGAAGGCTGGCATGGATAATARCATGAAGTGGCACGTTGTGATCCAGGAATGAAAAGGTCTGAAAAAAGAAAAAAAAAGYGTGATCTGTTGGTCTCTGCAGGCTTTTTTTAAATATATATGTTTTGTTTTTTATTAATRTGTGTCTAAACTGAACTGTATGTACATAATTACACTGGATGAGTTCTGATTACCTCTCACTGTCACGTTCACCCATCTCTGTTTGTTTATCTGTACCATTAGCTAAATATATCATGAACCACTGAATGGATTTAATGCAACTCACAGAAAGTWATCATTGGATTTACATYTACAGCCGATTAACTTTTGGAGTCAATCCAATTCATGGTGGATAACGGAGTAAAGCAGGGTGAGCAAACACAAACGGCCATAACTCAGTCAATTTTACACATATCAAGCTTTAATTTGACTGACATTAATCTCCAACTTAAACCTTGAACCATAACTGATTCCCGACTCTTTAAAACTTTGCTTTTAACTTTTGGAATCTCCCGTTTGTGAATTTTACAGACATTTTTTATGTTACTTTATTCATTAC
>NW_013952409.1:4973016-4979532 GCF_001266775.1 Austrofundulus limnaeus | reverse complement strand
CTTCCAGATTATTCCATAATCTTATACCCTGGACTGAAGTACTCCATTTCTTTAAACTGGTTCTAAGTTTCATCTATGACACCCAGAATCTTCACCTCATTGACTCTACAGATCTCAGTACCATCGATTCTAAATGGAACATCAGTTGTTTTCTTTCTATTATTAAATATAATTTGTCTTATCTAAATTTAATGATAATTTATTAAGCTTAAACCAGGTTTGTATTTTAGCAAACTCTTTCTGCATCATTTCCAACATCCGTTCTATATTTTTACCAAAACAAAAAATAAAATGCAGTGTCTTCTGCAAATAAAACACATTTAAACAACCCTGACACATTTACCAAATCATTTACGTATAAAATAAACAACTTCGCTCCAATTACAGAACCCTGAGGAACCCCACATGTAAYATTACTTAATTCAGATCTTGTATCATTTATTTGTACAAACWGTTTCCTTACATTAAGCTGATGTTWGGTGTTGCAGGAGCTGAATCACATTCTCTCAGGAAATATYGCAAATTTTTACTTTCAAGATTTAACCAAAATAGCTATGAAGATGATTTTAGTCGTGTCTCTGGCATGAAAGGTGGTGGGTAATATGCATGCAGGCTGTTAATATGGGTTACAAACTGGTTGAATAATTTTCAGTTAGAATTTAATTAGACCGTATTTCCAGACTTGTATCATTTTTTGTGAGAATATATGTGAACTACATGCACACACTAAACTACATCGTATTTAAAAAAAAAGAATTTGTAAAACAATAAAACTGAGTCAAAAAGTGCATTGCTTTGAATGTTTCTGCAGTCGTTCCCTTCACTGAACAGAAACAGTAAAAAAAAAAGAATGATGTGGCGTTCAAACTTTTCCAATCGTCTTGAAAACAGAATGGTGGAATGAAAAATAAATGCTGTGAGAGTGGTTTTGCTTACGCCTGAGTGTGTAAATCAAAAAGCCCGTACAGTGCACATACAGTGCTGCTCGCATCTTTATTGCTTGTGTCAGGAGAAATTTGTGAGAGAGGTCATCGAATTGTGCAGACAAGCAGCCACACAATAAAAGGTAAAACACTTCTTTTGTTTCCTGCTTTTATATATATAAAAAATACAATCACGATGCCAGAAACAGAAAAAATGTTTACTTTTCTTTCAGCTCGTTTAACTGCAGAGCAAGATTTTCATGATTTTTTTTGTTTGTTTTTGATGGCTTAGTATTTAAATTTGCTTTCTATMTGTGAGGAAGTCTCAGTTTGAAAGCCACAACCAAGCAGAGAAGGAGGCGGACAGCGGGGATGAATAAGGATGATAAAGGACCAGGACCCAGGCAAGGTTTATCCCCAGGGCTTGTTCCACGGCTCTGTTCCTYCACTCTGAGGGCCCCTTTAGGAGGTTAGGGTCAGGCAACAGCACAAATCGATGGGCTGGGAAGGGACTGTGAGGCTCCATGCTAATACCTGCTCCGTGATAACACTGGCTGCTGAATCCCTGCTGGGTAATGTCATCCATCACCCTGCTGATGCCAYTGAGGAGGAGGAAGAAAACGCACAGAATTATACAGATAGATGACGGGGGATTTCTCCTGTGCCTTTTGCTGTGCGTCCCAGAGCTGATTTTAATAAAAGTGGTAATATCGCAGCAGGAACTCCTTGCATTGTGTCTCGGGTCCTTCAGACAGAGAGATAAATGTGGCTCCTGCGAGTCTCGTGGGACACAGAGATGCTAATCCATACATTACATATAACTTGCCCCAGCCTCRGCGTCGCAGCACTGATACATCATGCTAGCTATTGATTGAACYCTGTCCTGACAGGGATCCGCTAAATGAGATAGCTCGTCCTCAAGAGCAAAGCTAACTGTATTCATTTTCTAACTAGAGGCTCACTGTCTGACCAGTGTTGTTTTACTTCAAGTTTAATTTYATTTCATGAAAGGTCTTTGGGGCATTGTTATGAATTATTTTCTGKTTTCTGTGTGCAGTGACTTGTCTTTTTGTGTTTTTCAGACTCATCTTGTAAATATTTCATCCAAAAGTCATCCCTGTGCTCTTTAAACCCCCCCCCCCCCAAAAAAAAAAAAAAAAGCCTAAATTATCCTTTTAGAGTACAGACATTCAGTCTGTTTATCTCTCTGGAAACAAGCATTAAGAAGTAGGAAAACAGGTTATTTTCACAGTGATTGGGAAAGATCCTTTTCTATACTTGTTTTCTTTAATATTACATGTGATTTTGTATCTACAAGAGTCAGTGCAATTATTAGTGCAAACAGGGCACGAGTTGAACATTTTACTGTTAATAATTTGTTTAGAAAATGGTACAGAAGTTGCTAATTACATAATAATTAACAGGTGGGGTTTAAATCAATGTTGCAAATGTTTTAATTCCTACAAACCTGTCAAAAATGTTTACAAAATACATTGAATTATACAGTAAAAGTCCCTGGTTGAGATTAACATAAAATAATGTTTTTTTTTAAATATATGTTTCCTGCTCCATTATGTCCACCTTGTTCCTATAGGGTTGGGGCCAGTCCATCACAGGGACACCTGGACAGGTCTATAGTCCATCACAGGGACACCTGGACAGGTCTATAGTCCATCACAGGGACACCAGGTCTGTAGTCTACAAACAGACAAACAACTATCCACTCTCCCAGTTACACTTAGTCACACAGAAGAGCTCCAAAACAGATTCMAATTGAGAACTCTGGCCYAAGACCCCTCTGTTGCTGCACAGAGTTCAAATGACCTAATTAATGATAAT
Organism: Austrofundulus limnaeus; assembly: GCF_001266775.1. NCBI lineage: Eukaryota > Metazoa > Chordata > Actinopteri > Cyprinodontiformes > Rivulidae > Austrofundulus > Austrofundulus limnaeus. The sequence continues at coordinate 4,976,770 of NW_013952409.1, read as the reverse complement.
AATGATTTATCATATTTGCCACAGTAAATCATTATTAGTAATTATCGTGAGGAGTCTTGAACTTTATGATGTAATCATGCAGTCAAATATTTACATATATAAATGTATTATTACTATTATTATTAAACCTATCATTAAAGGGGATCTGTGTAAATTTGTAACACTGAAGTAACGCTCAGTATCACAAAGGTTGGTGACCCCCCGATCTTACATTTTTAAAGCATTGGGGGATTTTTAAGATCTGTTAAAACCTTGTTTTTGTCATTGTTAATATTTTTGTATAAGAGCATTAATTGTGACAAAATTACAGAACAGGCTGATGTTTGAGATCATCACTGCATCCCTGTATGTTTATGGTGAATTAAGCTGAAACTCAGTCTCTAATGCTACTAAAATAATATTAGAGTTATTTCGACCACAGATGAGTCTGCAATTAGGAAATGTTCTATAATGTTGTCAAATTTAGGACCATTTCTGAAACTGTAATTTCCTTTTGGAATCAAAGTATTTTGGAATTTGAATTGAATTGAATATGTGACTACCATAAGTTTGCTACTTTTTATTGATGTAAAAGTAATAACAAGAATATGGGTCATATTTATGTTTCCTTTTTTTGCTCCTTGAAATCAAAAACAGAGCAGACTTCAAAATAAAAAAAAATCTGACATTTTTAATTGACTAAATACCATAATATCTTCAAGACTTTGTGTCTATAGAAACCAATTTTTTTTTCACAACGTTCAGTGTTTCTTTTTTACTGGTTGCTTCTTCAATTCTTTGCCCATATTGTTTGACGTATTGCCTCTGATCAAGCAAGCTAAACCTGCAGTAAACCCACAGATAATGTGTATTCACTGAATACTAGGGCCATAGTATGTACAGTGTACTGTATAATAGACTCTGTACAAAGCTGTGTGTAGAAGTGRGCTGTTTCTGTTCCAAGTGTTTATCCAGGAGGGAATTGTTTGGTTTCTGAACATTATGTTCCAAGATCTTGACCCTGTTTTATTAAATACTCTGGGATGACTTCAGTAAAGGTTTGGCTCCTTAAAAGTCTAACTGATGCTACTGGACTTCTGTGCCCTGTCAAAATTATGATAAAAAAGAAAAAGAAAATGCTGAAAAATCATATTTAACTGGTCSGCTGACCTATAACTTTTCACTACAAGGCAGGTGTTCTTCAAGTTCTGTAAATCCYATTTAAAACTGCTTCTTCTCTGCTCGGGCTTAGAAATATGTTTTAATACATTTTTGAACATTTCAGCATTTTGTTCTTTTGCTCCTAGAGTATTCTCATACGTCTCCTACAGTGTGTAAAGTTTCCCATCATCTTATTGTTTGTTAGATTATTTAATTCTAAACTTGCTGAGTCAGTGTGCTACATGGAAGGAAAAAAAATGATGACACAGCAGAGATGTTGGCCCTGGATAAAAGACAAAGTCAGACAAGTAAAACAACTTATAAAAAGACAAAAATCTGTTCAACACATGCTTACATAAGCTGAGAGTTTCAGTTCAGCTGCAAAATGGGAAATCAGTAAATTATATAATTTATTTGTGGTGATGGAAAAAAATAACATTCAGTGTAGAAAATAATGTATTTCTGCCTGTTCWGGCCGCCTTTTGAACGCTTCTCAGAAAAGATGGTCTGGACATTTCTTTCCAGGARGAGGCCTGAGGCATACCTGAGGCTGGAGAGGTGTCTAAGCTCAGTGTCATGACAGGGGAGGAGGAAGAGGAGGAGGGGTGGTCTGTGCTCAGATTACTACACTAAGATTCTGACAAAGATGATTTATGGATGGATGGATGGATGGATGGATGGATGGATGGATGGATGGATGGATGGATGGAAACTTAAACCATTCATTATATTTATGAGCTAACTGTGGCAAACAGAAATTTTAAGTACAATTGAATGAATATAAATTAGTAGATGTTGAGTTGACATCTTTTCATGTTGGGCGACCTAACTCACTTTATTTAACCAGGAAAATCCCACTTAAAAGCAGCACATAATGTATTGCTTCAAGGAGTAATAGCATTTAAATTAGAAATAGTGTTCAGGCTCCATTAGCATCACCAAGAATATATATAAAAACTCATTAGTGCTTTATAATAACTACAACTTATTTAGCCATTAATAAATTGTTAGTTAACCTTATACTCCCATTTAAACAATACTGAAAAAATGACATTACATGCATTCATTATGCAGACTTAAAACATTGTTTGAACTGACTCCACTCAGTCACCAGAGCTGGGATGGAAAAACATTGGAAAATAAATATTTCAGTCAAACTGATCGGCTTTAACATGAACAGTAATATGATCTAAAATGTCTTAAATTAGGACAGTAAGAAAAAAAAGTGCTCTAATTCAGAAATACGTCCATTATGACAGATACTGCTGTCCCCTTCCAGCACGTGTGTCTAAAGCAAACAGTATGTTTGATTCCAAGACAGACACAGACAGCTTGTTGTGATTAGCTGCTCCCTTTACAGGCAGGCTAAATGTTCATCATTCCACCCGTTAAACAATCTGCATGTTAATGATCAGAAACTGACAGTCTAATTGCCCACGGCTTTCATTTTCTGATGCATTTGTGTGCACAAAATAACTTCTCGTCACATATTACATCACATGAGAGTCAATTTGAACGTTGTGTCTGTCAATATGTGATATTAATTCTTCTATAAGTCAACTGATGCTGAAAATTGGAATTCTTTYTTTATTCATTTCAGTTCAGTTTAAAGTTTTTCCTTTTTTCCTTTTATAGTTGTCATGCATGATTTAGCCCCCCTTTAATTATCAGTGTCAGTACACCCAGAGCTTGTTAAACATCTGTGGACTTATTGGTTTTACTGCACCTGTTAGGGTGGGTGATTTTCACTCGTTTCATTGATTTCTCACTGGTTCAGGAGCCTGATGACCTCCGGTAATTTTAGCAAAGCTCTGAAAATTCAACCCAAGTAGAGGAATAATTAGCTAAAACAAATGAAAACACCTGTGTGGTTTCACGCTGTGTTTAATTATTACAAATGCAGCTGAAGAGCTGCATTAATTTGCTCATATTATGATTCACATTGACACATAATGACCCAATAAAGTCACTGTGGTGAATGTGGAACAGTTATCACACATATTTCTCATCAGCCCATGACTTTAATATGGGGTCTCTTTTTTATAACTTCTCACTGGTTTGTATAAAATGAGGGAAAATATGTTTGACTCCAGCAGTTAAAATGCTCCGCTAATCAAAGTAGTCACCAACGTTGTCAGTTTGCCATTTGATTTCTGACAGGAACACACAATGGACTTTAAAAAGTATTTGCTAGACTTAACAGCATGCCACTGTTTTAAAACAAAGTTAACGAGGGAAGCAAAAATAAAACATAACGCTAATATATTTATATATTTCAAGACAAATCAGGATGAATGGAAAATACAGTTTTTCAGAAAGTAAAACCAAAAAACATCAAAAGTTTATTTTTTTTAGTCATGACTGAATTTTTCTTAAGCTTGTTTTCTTCTGGTGTTTTGATSTTAAAAGTCATTTTTTAACATTTAAGGGCTAAGAATATGAACAAAGTTTAATTCTTCAAAGTTTAATTCTTTCACAGTTTCATTTTCATTGGATTTTTTGCACAAAACTCACTTAATTAGAATACAGCGATTTCATCTGGCTGCACCAAAAAAAAAAAAAAAAAAGCAGCTATCTGTATTTTCTGCTTCTCTAGATTCTTAGACATCCAGGA
>NW_013952409.1:4967245-4972596 GCF_001266775.1 Austrofundulus limnaeus | reverse complement strand
GCTGGCAACGTTTTCCTGTTAGTTAAGAATGCTTTGCTTCACGTTTCAGAAGCTTTTTTAATGAAAAGTGCAGAATTTCAAGCTTTTAAAAAACTAGAAAACAAGTCCAGTTGTTGGTAACACTAGAAGTGTATGTATGTAAATGTTTTCACACCATATGTTAGACACGTATTAAKGGTTAGATAATGTTTGATGTTTGAACTGACTATAATTTGGGTCTGATTTCCACAGGTGAAAAGAACCTTGTAGCCCTTCTGTTTTTTTAAACAGTTTTTACTTTAAAAGGGTTCATATCAAACAATAAACAAACAAACAAACAAAACTTAAACTATAACTGTTTTAACTAATGATGCACTGCAGGATTAGTAGATAGTAAATTCAAACATTAGCTAACCTTAACATGTGCTGGGCAAGCTTTTAAATTTCATATACACACAGCATATGAAACAGTTAATTAATGTGTTATTAAGCATGAATAAACAATGAGTATGTTGGTTTTGGAGTAATGTGTAATAAATGTGTTAATTTATGGTATGCAACAAATGAATAATTTTTAAATAACAATATTTTCAAGGTTAACTAACCACTTATTAATGATTAAGTAATGCTTAATAAGGTATGGTTATCATAAAGTCCTTCTGAGTTTTTTTTTAATTTTTTTTACTTTTTGTATCAGTCCAGGTGTTAGCTTGTGGAAATAAGGCTACTAATAATGGTGAATGGCTTAGAATAAAATCCAGACTTAATACAAACGGGACTAAACAGATCCTTTAAAACAGTGGTTCCCAAAGTTGGGGTCGGGACCCAAAGTGGGGTCCTGAAACATCAAGGTGGGGTCCTGACAATATTTTCTAAATTAATTACATTTTTGCCTTAGTTGCCTAAAATGTATAAATGTAGAATAATAAATAATAAAAGTTGACCTGATACAAATGTTTATCATCCAAAAATAGTTGGGGGCACAGGTCTCTGCTACTGTTATTTTGTGGGTCAAAAGCTGAAACGTTTGGGAACCACTGCACTTCAGAAATCAATTTAAAGGGTATTAAAATACTTGGTGGTGTAACATTTCCCTATAATTATTACAAAAACACAAAATAAGTATAAATAAGTATATTTGTGTAGCCTTTGTTTTTAGGGTTATTAACAAAGTTCRTGTACTCAGACCASTAATATTTGGGGTCACAAGTTTTTGCCATGAATATTTTGTGGGTCAGAAGATAAAAAGTTTGGGAACCACTGCTTTAAAAGACTTTAAAGTGYTATCTAACAGAGCCGTTTTAAAGCTTTGCCTGGGTGTGAGAGWCATCATCCATCCATCCAGTTTCTTTATCTACTTTTTCTAATAGGGCCACTAGGATCTGCTGTCTGTCTGCAGCCCCACTGAACAAGAGGCGGGGCAGACCCTGGACAGGAAGCTGGTCTACAGGATCACATGAAGACAAACAAGTGAGACACCTAAATATGTTTTTTTTCCTCTTTTAAACATGATTAAATGTGTTAACATCTCACTTGTTTACATGATTCTTCGTGGCTTGGCCCCCTTTCCTCTGAATATTTAAATAAATAAATAATCTAACATTTACCTAGAGCTGTAACCTAGAGAGGAYTGTAAAAAAAACCTTTTTCTGGAAAAGTGCCTCAGGACTGTCAGCTTTCTCTTATCATGCAGCTCACACCTGGAACACCGAAGCCACAGAAGTCAGGAACATCACATCTTACAAACTGTTCTCTGCATCTACAACACTGGTTCTTCACTAATCACACACGTTCTCATCCTTCGAGCAGTGGCTGCCACATGTTGTCCAGTGTTTCTCAAAAATGCCTTTTTTAAGTCACATTTATAGTGCACGTTATTCTGCAGCTACCAAATATTTTTCTTTCTTTTAGTGACAAACCATATTAAATAAAATATATACATTGCATTTGCCAAACTCGAAGTCTGTAGGTTTGCTCTTGAATTGTGGAGAACAATATTGTTAAAAGCTGTCACCATATTGAGAAAAAAAAGCTAAGTCAGTTGATATTTAGATCATTTTAACACATCCACTACCTTTTTCCATCATTGGTTGTGTGCTTCGCCCCACAGAAATAAAATGTAAAGTGGCTGCATCACCTCTGGAGACTCTAAAGCCTCGTCTTCTGAGCTTTTTAATGACTCGTGTAATAGGTTTTCTTCATTTGCTTTATAACTTCTATATCTGCATTTGTTAATCTTTGCCCTCTGTTGTGCCTGTGTACTAAAAATATTTTAAAGAAATTTTATATTCCGCATTGTGTGTTTGTGTAGTTTATTCATTTACAAATTACTCATAAAATTTGTTCTTCCTGACATCTAAAAGCTGTGTTCAAGGTTGTTCTTAGGTAATGAAAAATTACCAAAACCAATCAAGCTAATTAATTCCAAGTAAGGTGTTCTTGCTGAAGTCAGCAGCTGGAAATAAACCAGCCAACACATGATGGAGTTTTTACAAGAGTTCAGCTGCATCAAGCTGGAGTCTTTAACCCGGAGCTTTGATGCAGAACTAACAGTTTCAGAATAACCTAACAGAATTTCTGTCTTTCACCAAGAGGAAAAGTGGAGAAAAAAATGTTATAGATGTCATCTTCATAGATATTTTTTTCATTTTTTACATTTAGAACTTCTTTAAAAGGAACGTGAACATTTTGTGGGTGATGTTGGAGAAACTGTTCAGAATAAAACGTATCGGTAACGACCATGCAGTTGATCAAATTTCTAATTTTACTAATAATATCATTAACAACGTTCACAAAATAAAAAAGAAGAAAATAAAGRTCTCTGAGTTGTGGAGCTCTACTTAACAAGTTAGAAAAGTGTATTCATTTGTAAGAAGTTGTTTAATTGTGAAAGTTACTTGCAGAAGTATTTTACAAAGACCTTCAGAAAAGTTTATTGATGATGAAACTTGTTCATTAATTTTTCTTTCAATGCACATTCTGTTGATAAAAAAGTTTAATTTTTATCTTTTCTTTCAGCCTTTTTGTTTTTTGTAATTTGGTTTCACCACATTGCCCAGGAATGAGAGAATTGTCTGTTTTGTTCTCTTGTCTGCAATTTTTTTTCTTTTTTTTTTAATCCCTGACATTTCTTCAGGGAAGACGGCAGAGTGCTGTGATGAAGGTTTCTTAAACAAGCAAAACACAACGATAACTCACTGTAATGCAGTAAGGAGCTTAGCTAATCACACAATCCTAAAACTGGTCTTTATGATCCATCGCTTCAACTCTGGGGCTTCTGCAGTCAAATCAGAATCAGGTGTTGGTAAACAGAGGTTTGATACTGAAGCCTCTCTGCGTGGTGCAAACYATTTGAAGTTAATTTGTGCAAAAGATTTCAAAGGTGTGTTTAATCACTCCAAATCAAATATAGTGAGGCTGCTTTTAAGTATTTGTTAGTGATCATGGTTTAACTTTGAACACATCAAAGAAACATCATCAYAGAACAAAGGCTAATTTGAACGTGTCTCGGTTGCTTCACAGTGACTGTAACACTACATGTGAAAATAAATAATAGAGAAATTAATTCGATTTGTTAAAAGGATCAAAAACATTCAGTAAGCAGTTTCAAGCAACAAACTGTAAAATAGTGGAGCTGAGCTGCTGTTCCTGCATCTACAGGAGTCTGCAGAAGCGATCAGACTTGATCGCCTCCTGAGCGCCTCGTTTTGGAGATTTTCCGCTCACGTTCCACTGAGACGACACCTACGGGCAGACCCAGAACTTGCTGGAGGGATTGTGTTTCCGCTCTGGCCTGGGGATGCTTTGGGACCCCCCAGGCAGAGGCTGCAGACTGGGGCCTGCAGCCTCTGCAGCCCGACCACAGATAAGCAGCAGGCGATGGATGAAAGGGGTGAAATTAGGAGATATTGTGGATTATAATCCAAAAACTACGATCGACGACTTTAAATGAACTGTTTTATTTCTTCTACCGACCAGATTGTTTCCTCCTTTTGGTTTCAAATAACAGAAAATGTGGCTTTTCAATACTCTGATCTAAAAGTAATTTGTTTTCTGGATGAAGAAAGTACATTTGCTCAGAAGCAGCACATTGACCACCCTTTGTGTAAAACCTTCAAATTCATACAACAGTAACAACCATGATGTAAACTCGGAAAAAATAAATGGTTTTCYATTTACAATGCAGATTCTTTGAAATCAACATTTTACAGTAACACAAACACATACTTTTTTTAAATAAAAATGTTCAACCAGGGTAACAATTACCCAGAAAATTATTATTTGACTCTATAAGCACTTCTTATCGCTTTGGGGCCTTTTAGGATTCATAGCTTTTGATTCTGTAACTTCATGATTGGTTCAGCATCAAGATTTTTCCCAGCCTCTATTTAATTAACAGCAAAAGTATAAACATCTACTTTAAAAAACAATGTCAGAAAGCTACAAATAAACACTTTGATAAAAAGAGGGAACACTGAAAACCAAAATGTTGATGGGAGCATGGAGACAAACAGATGAACCTGAAGWTGACCTGTTAGAGAGAGAACATTTTTCTACCTCATTTAAAAATACTACCCCACAAGCCATAGGTWTCATTATGATAATGGTATGCTAAATGCTATGATTCTCATCCCTGCTGCTTTTGAATTTYCTGATTTGATTGAGGCGCCACGACTCATTTCTAAATTACTGCCGCAATGTTCGCATTCAATTTCCTCCACAGGAACCCAATCCACTGGTCCATGAAGTCAACAGGCACTGATTGAACTGGAGCAAAGTGCAAAGCGGAGGACAAAATGTGCGCGGCACTGACCCAATCACTGAAGAGTTCTGAGGCCTCTAAAAAAAGGCAAATTGCTTGAATCAGACCATGACCACACTATGTGGGTAATTCATTTATGAACAATTGTGTGTGAATGGGGAMGGTGGAAACTTGTGAAACTGTATTATTTCAATTTAAATAAGGTTTAATTGCAACCCCTGGAAAAAAGGATCAATTCTACCAGAATGAAGGTTTTATTGACAGGTTACAAAACTGAGCCAGAGTTGCAGCTTGAGTCATTTAAGGCAGTGGTAAATCCTTCTTTTTTACATTTAAATCCTTCAGTTGGGGTCTATATAAAGTGGAACTGCAATGCTTTGGTCTGAATTCCATCTTATTGTAACTCCACAAACCCCTCTTTCACCCCTTTTTCTGAGGTGTGTCTCAGATCAACTCATTTTGAGGCTGTCTCTTTAAATCAAAACAAGGCGCTTCACACCCCGCCCCCCTCCAGCTTCCAGACCGGTCCATTCTAGTTTGATAGAGGGGTTTATAACTATATAGCTGCACAGAAACCTTTATTTTCAAATGAATTAAAGCAGTTTTGACC
>NW_013952409.1:4961307-4967095 GCF_001266775.1 Austrofundulus limnaeus | reverse complement strand
TTTATAGTTAGAGACATGATTGAAGTGTTTTATTCTGTTTTGAGCTAAAGGCCCATCTGGGGACKTGCACTGGAAATAAGCATAGCGTTGTTCGTACTTGCCTTTATATAAATAAACTATTAATGAAAGACAATCATGGCCAGCACTCCTCTGGTTATTTTTATGTGATTTACTCAAAGGTTTTGGGGGATGACCTCCTTCTTTTCCYGAGCTTTCTCAGCACACGCCAATCTGAGTCATAAATTGATCTTGTCTTAAATGACCTCACAAACATCCAACGAGCTGCACAGGTGTAAATCTGTCTGAGCTGAGTCTGTCAGGAGGAAAATCACAAGCTTACACTCAGAACGAGACACAATGAGCCCAACAGTGAAAACAAATTGGTGCTCAGGGGAGCTCTGATACCTCATTTTTTCCCTACGGGCTTTTGCAGGGACGGCATAATAAAATACTTCAGCTACAGCAACAGACGTTAGCCTCCTGGTAAAAATGTGTGCGTGTTAAGGTGTAAACAGGAGGAAAAATATCTGTTTATTCCGAACAACTCAACAGGATGTTTGAAAACTCTGTTGGTTCTGGTATTTAGGGGGTAAAACATGCAAAGGTCAGAATGAAAGACATGAAACTCATTTAAATTCTCATGTTGACAGTGTGCACGACGTAAGTTCAACCTCCGGGGGGTATTTTAGCTGTCTTGTATGTATTTTCTCCGGGGGACATCGGAAGCCATTATTCACCGTTCGGTGTGTTCAAATACACAAACAGATCTACAGAGCTCAGGATTTTATGAAGCCAACAGCAATCTGTTTACCATGTAGCCACAACAAAATCTCCTTTTTTTTCTTTTCGTACGGTGAAGGAGAAACATTTCATCCCAGATCGCCACAAAACTAAATTCATTTTGAAAAGAGTTTGGGAGATGGCAGAATTTCAAAAATCGGTTTAATCAACAGCAACAAAAGAAAGACGACACAGCGAGGAAGAGATCGCAGAAAAAAAGAACAGCTAATATCCCATGTTGACAAAGCTTCCTCACATTCAACCGTGTAAAGCTGCTTAATGCTAAATCTGCAGAGGCAACACATTATCAGCTTCTAAAATACATGAGATGCCCAAAGGCAGAAATAACTTTTTAGTTTACAGAAGCAGACTACCCAAGATAAATAGGAACAAACAAGTGACCTTATTATTTTTACACCAGTTATTTTTCTTAAATCAGCCAGTAATATATGTRTGATGAATAAATAATGTGATTTTTATATGTGCTGTGTTGTCAACATGATATCTGGGGGTTGATATCCACACTGATATCAACACACTGATATCCACAAACTCTTTTATTTACCAATTTGCATAATGTCGCTTCTACTCAACACCAGTTTGTGTAAAAACAATTCAGAAAACAAGAAAACGCTTATAGAGCTTTTCTGCAAGAAGGAAGGAGGTGCAGGGTTACTTGCAGCCCTTCTGAATGGAGTTTATATATTCTCTCTGTGCACATGTGGGTTTTCTCCTACAGACCCAAGTAACTTCAAATTACTCAAGTATGAATAAAAAAGGCTACTTAAATTAAATGAATAAAATCACAACTTCTGATTTAATATTTTAAAATGATTATGTTATCAGACTGATAAAGAAATAAAAGTTTAGGTAAAACTCCAGGTGTTTTTTTAAAATAGCAAAACGAATGAAATAAATAACATAATTACTAAATAAATTCCAGCTGAAGAAGCATTTTAACAGGTCYRGTTTTTCTCTTTGTGAAACTGGTGAAACTAGAAGGGTAAAGTACTTCCAGTGACTATATCTACAGTTTACATTTAATTGATCACAAATATCTAAAAAAAAAAAAAAAAAAAAAAAAAAAAAAAAAAAAAAAAAGAAAAAATATTAGAACAAAGATTGTGAACAAGCAAGATGTCTCACTTGAACATGAACTGCAGGCGTGTCTCTGGTGCATTCCTGGTTAAAACATGTTTTTTTCTTTATTCATTGATGTTACTTATGGGGTTTAGAGTATTCAGCAATTTTACTCAAGTAAGAGTARCAAAACTTTCTAATACTATTACTTRGGTAAAGTAAAAATGACCTCCTCTGTCTCACACTCAGTGATTAATGCCGGATGGGACTGATGCCTCCCCATCCTGACCTGGATGGAAAGTYGTGACTTTGAAAATTATTAACAAGAAAATTAGAAGTGGAAAAAGATTTCTAAAGGTGATTTTTGTTCCGTGCACTTTGACAGAGTGAATTATTTATTTAGAGAATGTGTATGAGTCATGTTTACAGCTTATTAGCTGTGCTTATTTGCATGTATTGAAGGAGACYGTTGTTTTTAACAAAGGCTTTCACTTTCAGTCTCTTACAGGTTTTATGCTGATGAGGATGCATAACTATGTAAATATGTTTCTATACTAGGCATTTATACAGAACAAAAAATAGTTTTTTAAATAGAAAACAAAACAAAAAAAAGTAAATCCTCCTGTTTGAAAGTTGGAGGATGTTTAAGTGTTAGATTTATTTATTGCTGCTTAAATTAAAGTTTTTTTCCAGGACTGCAGTAGTTTGGTTGTACAATAACGGCAGCAGGTTCAAATCAAGGATGCGTCAGTCGGCATCCAGTGTTGCCAAATCTTTCATGCAAGTTTCATGTTTGCAGTGGTGACTGCTGCAGAAGGGAACGGCTGTGAAATGAACGCAGTGCATTAATTGTGATATTTTACAAACACATGGTAATCTCTAACCAAAGTGCATCACTCATCCTGCACCATTTGCACAAAGAAAAAAAAATTCAGGGCAATCCCAACAACACATATGTGAAATGGATTTATTTATATTTTTTACCCCATTTTTATATTTAGATCCAGTCAAAGATTAATATCTCATTCTGACATGAGTGCATATCTTACCCTGCGCTGCTTGAGAAGATTTATGCCCCCTTCATGTCCGTGCACTTATAGCTGAGCTACAACTGTGAGGACGCTCTTCTGTTGCAATTCATTCTGATCTGATCCATTTTTTATTCATGTTTGTTACTTTTTACTTCTGAACTTTTCTTAAATATCCATTGATTCAGTTTCTGTGTTTGCCCWGTCCTGTTCTTTCTGGACACATCACAGGACCAACACAGAGACGTGTGGGACAAACGGCTGAACAGAGATAACCCTAAATGTAAAACTAACAGTTAAACTCACTGATGCTGTTTACCTTATTTAATCAGTCCCTGATAATTGACTTTAGCTTGGATTCACCTTCACCTGAGACGTGATAAAATAAAATACAGCATGAGGAAAGATCTGGAACAACAAATGTTTTATTTTATTTTAGCAGCAAGCTGTTTGAGCTTCATGATCATCATGAAATCTTCATCAGTTTTCACATATTTTATCCGGAGCTAACAATCAGCTGATTGGTTTTGGTTAATGAATAACCATGTTTTTAAAAAGGTAAAATGTATAATTTAGAGGTTAAAAGTAGTTGTGATAAAGATATGTGGGTTTAAAAAAGAAAAAGTGAAAACACATATAAACTGGGAAAATGTTGAGCATTTATTCATTAGTTAAAGCTGATTTATTACTTTCATTATTAGTTCCTCCGTGATCATTTCCAACACAAAAACTACCATTCATCACCYCAGGAACGTGTCAACGAGGAACAAAGATAACAAATAAAGGGGGAACTCGAAGTAAAAATAATGTCATCATTAATACAGAAAGTAATTTGTGGGACGTAATGATCAGAGATTCATTTCATAGATAAATGTGGAAACTTTTTCACCACTTCCAACTTTTTTTTTCTTTAACGCTTTCATGAAGGCWATTTTTCTGAAAAGTCTAATCAGAATTTGTGTGGCAGCTTACCACAAGGTTCAAAACAAATAAATAAGTAAAATGTGTGTCATTTACACTAAGTCACAGCAAATTTTAAACAAAATCTTGACACATATTTTAAAATTATGATGCTTTTTTTTAGCAAAGCCACCTCATTGGAGTGATGAGGAAAAACAATTGTTGAATGACGGACAGAATAAAGAGACCCTTTGGGCCAGGTTGGATATTTTGCCACTATAATTATCTGTAATATCTGTCTATGGCCTATTCAACTTTTGTCAGAGGTTTAGGGCATTACTTAACCTTGCTAAGCCTAAGTGGAATGAGTGGGAAAATGATTATCGAGTAGTCATTACAGACGAGGATCTTGTGTTAATAGGTGCTAAATGGTCATTTAGGAAGAAATAAATTAGTCTGAGTGGCTGAGTGGAAGACAGTCTGCTTGCTATTGATGTTTCTTCCAGTCAAACTTTTCGAAAGCTGTAAGGAGGGGACACTACTTTGAACAAAGCCATAAAGAAGACACTTCTAATTAGCAAGCAAAGTTAAAATGGTCAGCTAATGGAGCATCTGAAATCACAGAAAGGCTAAATCTCTTTTTATTTTCCCATCATACTTCAAAACTGTCCGTACTCTCTGTGCTCACCTTGTCCTACTTCGTCTGCTCTTGAAATGATGCTTTTCTAAGCTGCCTAAGCATCTGATATGAGACAAAAAATGTTAACAACCAGCTAATGAGTGTTTGGAAAAAGATGCCAAAGCATTTGCATTTATAGATGTAAACTTCACCYATTTCCATCTCATTGGACATTACTGTAGATCTAAAGAGCTCTAAATACTGATAATTGTAAATAGAAAAAAACATGAACAATTTACACATCCTGTCAAGATCCAAAAACTCTGGAAAAGCTGTTTTCCGTCAAATCCAAACATATGACTTTAATGCATAAAAACAATAAATTAATAATCTTTTGACCTCAATACCATACTGGGAATCATCATGTTTAAAATCCCTCACTGACTCATTAAACTTTACAAGCAAAAACTGCCAATAACTAATTAGGCATTGCACGACGCTTAAATAAAAACAAAGGGTTAATCTTTGTAAAGCCTTGAACTGCAGCACCACTTCACTGTGAACGAACTCATTCGTTTGAACAAAACATCTGCTGAATCATCTCTCACTTCTGAATATGAAAAGCTTTGCATTTATCGTTAAAGGTCATTTAAAAACAATCCCATTGACTGTAGAGAGTCTGACAAACCAAATACAATCGAATTAAAACAATAGAGTCTTTTCTGGGAGGATGAGTTCTGATCAGCTGAGCCAGCGAAGTCTCTCCACGTCAAACTGTGAGCAACTCTATAGCAGAATTTCTGCAAATATAAACTCTATTTGGTTGTAAAATGCATCAGAGGCAATAAATAAGATGAATGCGTTAGTAATGTTGTTTTTTTTACAGTGTCTGTTGGGTTCAAACTTGTATGAACTTCATCTTCTTGCTGATTCAGACAAAGTGGAGAAAACAAAAAGTTTTATGAGCGTCATATCCTCAACAAAGAGCTGCTTGATGGTGTGGTTTGTTGCTTTGCAGAAGGCGAAACTCGTCTGGGGACTTACAGCTTGGAGTATTGTAGCGTTACGATTTCAGCTGCTGTCTGGATCAGATTTCTAGCCCCTTTCATCTCTCTGGGTAAGGTCACTCTAGTTAACATTTACAAAAGATGAGCAGTAATGTGAAATATCAGTTCTGCTTATGTCCTGATGCATCTCAGTAATCCAGGTAAAAAAAATCAAAAAGAAAAAAATTGTATACTGTAGGTCTTCTGGACAGGTTCTTCCCTAATGAAACGTTTCGTCTCTCCTCCAAGAGACTTCTTCAGTCTGAGAGTTTCAGGCAAATTTCAGGCTTTTAAGCACTGCTTCCATGTGACTGATACTCACATCACATGGCTAT
>NW_013952409.1:4956917-4961112 GCF_001266775.1 Austrofundulus limnaeus | reverse complement strand
ATAGCCATGTGATGTGAGTATCAGTCACATGGAAGCAGTGCTTAAAAGCCTGAAATTTGCCTGAAACTCTCAGACTGAAGAAGTCTCTTGGAGGAGAGACGAAACGTTTCATTAGAGAAGAACCCGTCCAGAGGACCTATACATTTTTTTTCTTTTTGAGTTCTGCTTATATTCTTTCCTTCTGTTTCTTTTGCTTTTCAATTTTTCATAAATATTTTCTGATCTTGACAGCAGAGATCAAGAAGCTGAACAGATGAGTTCCAAAATCTCATCATTCTAGCATCTTCTTTCACTAAAGGTCATGAGTTGAAAAATAAATGTCCAAACAGCACTGTGGGAACTTTCAGTAACGGCTTTATTAAATTAGTGCAAAAGACAGACATAACTCATTCAAAATGTCATTTTTTTTGTTTATGTTGGTCTTCCAAACGAACCCATACACGCTAAGTTCTTCTGATGAGCGCAAGAGAAAAAAGGCAAAACTATCCACCAAAACCACAGTCTGTGTTTTTTTTTCTTCTTCTTACACAACTTCTTATGACTTGTAATGAAGGATGGAGAACAGGGGAGGCAGAACTGATGGGAGAGAGAAATCAAACCTAAACACGAAAAACAGTCAACAAAACAACACTCCTGATTGTGCAATTAAACACAGTTTAAAAAAAGGAAAAAAAGAAGCACAACAAAACCCAAAGGATGTCACGATAAAATAATAATAAAAAAAGAAACACACCAATAGCTTCAGAAATTAAATCTAAATTCCCAGAAAAAAAAGTGTTTTTCCTCATTTTAATTTTATTTACTCTGTGGGAGATCAAAAAAAACTTGCAAATAAAGTACATAAGTTAATCAATACTGTATATTTATACAATGGTAAAAAATAAAATATTTATTTAATAGTACTTTTTTTTTAAAGTTTTACACCATTACTGTAAAGATATACTGTTTTCCACTCCATGACAAAGAACGCAATAAAAACTGAAGCAAATCGAAGAGAMAACTCCAGAGAGTTTCTTCCTTTGAAGGCTTATGGCTACAACCTTGTCCTAAAAGACCACAACCACTGCTTACAAAAGAAAACGTGCTTTGTTCTCTTGGCTTAAAGAAGGGGAAACGAGATCAAACACAATCTGTGACAARAAAGCAAAAGAACACGTCCAAAAAAAATAAATAAAATAAAGTCAATGCTCTTCACTGAGCAGGGCAGCAGCTCGGCCTGCGCAGTTTTACCTGGCCTGGAGGGAGACGGAGCGAGGTCAACAGATGGACAGGTGAGAAGAGCTTTAATGTCTATGCAAGGGGGTGGGGCTGGGGTGAGGGGGTGAGGGGCAGCTAACATAAAAGACGGAGCTATGAGGGGAGAAAAGAGGGGAAGAAAGTACAAGTTAAAACTTCCAGTTGAACTTCGGAGGTTTATGCTGTGGTTTTATATGAAATACAACTCTAGTATGTTTTTTTTTTTACAATATCAATATACATGTTGTTTCAAGTATCTCCTACAGTGGCAGGTTGCCATTAACACCGCTAACATCCAGTATATGCCTGTCAGTGCAACAGAGAAGTCCCAAAATAAAACACAGTGAATACGGGAAAGAGAAAAACGAAAGAAAACGGAGGTCAGTGTTGGACGAACTGATTGGACAAAACAAGAAACAAGTCAGAGAGGAAAAAAAAAACAACTCGGATGAGAGACGACTGAGGTAGAAAAGGACAAATGTAACAAGGAAAGATGAAGAGGAGGAGTCAAGAGAGGATAAGTGAAAAGTCATTGAAAAAGAAAAAAAGACAACAACGTAGTGGTGTTACACAGCAAATGTGCCAGAGGGGATTTTTGTGTATTTGCTTGTTTGATTGGTCGAGGAGAAAAGATTTCTTCTTGCTGCGTCTTCTTTCTTTTGTCTTCTCTCCTAAGCCCGGGTGGTGTGGGGAAGGTAAGTTGTTGATTTTCAGTGTTGCAAAAAGGGCTTTGAGAGAATTTAGCAGAATCTACAGGCCTGGTGGAAAAAGAAATGAACAGGACAGGAAGGACGTGGGTGGGGGGGGGGGGGGACGGGGGGATTGAGAGGGAAAAAGCAAGAAGAAGAATCAGTGTCACCAGTGAACAAAACAGAATCCATGTSAAGAAAACAAGTGAYTTAACGTTTCATTTCTAAAGGTTAACTTAAAGTGTCCGTGACATCAAATTTTTGTAATAAACATGAATGCATTTTTGGAAAGACAACACTGATAACATGTTGCAAAACAAATTTCACATCACTGAGATAAACGGTTGTTGAGATAATTGCATGTGAAGAAACAGGAAGTGATGTCAAAGGGGAATGTCTGCATGTGAACAGAGTGTAGAGAATAATCGGATGTTTCTTTAGATTATTTTAGTTGCYATTAAAGAGAGATAAAGAAGAGTTAAWGTTTAAATAATTTTGTTTTAATAAAAGAGACCAGTGAGTTTATTTTATTAATGACTTCACCTTTGATGTCACTTCCTGTTTCACTTTGGCTGAGCCAAATTCAAAYGMAAGTAGRCCAGTTATGTRACAAAAATGAGAGAAATCMTGTGTACYATGCCAATTTTCTTAAGTATAAAGATGCTTTCTTTGACTCTTTGTATTTGAAGGATWGAMATGTCACAGGCACTTTAAGGGGCAGCTATAGAGATGTGCAACAAAATAATGTGCAAAACCTGGAAGACAGATTTGCAAAGATCCACATCAAATTCAGAATCAGAATCAGAAATCAGAAACACTTAATTACCACTGTCAGCAAGTTACAGACTAGGAAATTGCTCTGGTACTAACTGGTGTAACTAAATGAAACAAAGTGGTTGAAGTGAGGAAGGAAAACAAGTCAAGTATTAATAAGAAGAAGGAAGATTTTAAAAAATGCAAGCGTGACCGGCTGTGTTGCACCAGAGCTGTTTAACCATTGTTCATTAGTTTAATGGCTGACGGGGGAAAAACTGTTCTTGTGGTGGGAGGTTCTGGTTTGAAAATAAGTCACGATTTAAAAAAAAACTGGTTGTACAAGATGCAGCCACACGTCTTGGTCATTGTTTGGTGAATAACATACAGCTGAAAATTCACAACTTTTCTTGAAATTTGCTCAGAATTTTGTATCTCCAGCTACTGTTTATCATCTCATCTCGTAGAAATGTTTAGGAAATGTAAACTTTGTGAGAAATAAAAGAGACATATCCTGCTTTTAAATCCCTCTTTTTCACATTTAAATCTTTCAGTTGGAGTCTAAAGTGGAACTGCAATGCTTTGTTCTGAATTCCTCCTTATTGTAACTCTACAAGCTCCTCTTTCACCCCTTTTCTGTGGTGTGTCTCAGATCAGCTCGTTTTGAGGCTGTCTCTTTAAATCCAAATGAGGCGCTTCCCACCTCGCCCCCCCTCCAGCATCCAGACTGGTCCACTCCAGTTTGATAGAGGGGTTTACAACTATATAACTGCACAAAAACATTTTTATTTACAAATGAATTAAAATATGTCCACAAAGAAAGACTTGTCCATCCAGCCTTACATGTTGGAGCCAGAATCTGACCCAGAGCCAGAGGAGAATGAAGACCACCAAATTGTAGTTGTTAAGTCCAGATATTATTATCTGTCCTAAAAACTTTGATGTAAAAGTTCAGAAAACGGCTTGACGGCTTGAACAATGTGACCCAAACAGAATATAAAGATATCTTAGCTGCACAATGCATTTAATAGATAAAAATTTGTATTCAAACCCTCAAAATCTTACATGTCAACCCCTCAAGATGTTCACCTGTAATTTGACCCTCAAAAATCTGCGATTTTCACAAAAGAAGCGCATTATTCACTCATGATATAAAGGTGGTGGTGGGGATTTAATTTAGTATACTTATTTTATGTCACACAATCTGTGACAGAAAATAAGTCTGGAGGTTTTTTTGTGAGATTTGAAAAAAATCCACACGACTCCTCAGTACGTATACTTGCGAAATGGGGGGAAATCTCTGTAATTTGTGGACAATCACTACAACTTGACATGTATGCAAATTATATGTAGAAATATTTTGCAGGGTCATAAAGAAAGTGACAGTTGGTCTCTTCTGGGTGGTACAAGTGTTTGCAAAGAGCTACTCTGAAATTTGAGGAGGTGACACACACACACACACACACACACACACACACACACACACACACACACACACACACACACACACACACACA
>NW_013952409.1:4953232-4956902 GCF_001266775.1 Austrofundulus limnaeus | reverse complement strand
AGAAGAACCTCAGCTTAGCCTGTTAGCCTTTGCGCTAGCACTGACGCTATATTGTCTTATATGTATTAGCTCGGTGCTAGCGCGACAAACAAGCTGAACTGAGGTCCTCCGTCCATATTTTTGGTTACAGGCTGAATCATTTCTACCTTCTCCTCTCTGTCATGTGGATGGAGGACCTCAGTGATGAGAGGAGAATGTGTAGTGCTGAGCTAATACATATATNCTTTTATCTGACACGGTTTGAGGTGGCTGAGCATGCAGCAGACACACAACATCACTATTTGCCACTTTGCTCATCTGCTCTCAATTTTTCCCTCTTTTGCCTCTCCTGTGACTCAATGTAAAATCATACACGGTATACACTAGGCTAACTATGTCCTTAAAGTGCACTTAAGTGCAAATCAGGAGTCGTGCAGTCAGTGAAATGTCACTCAGCTTTACCTGTGTCTAATTGCACTTCACCATAGATACGAACACTGCATTTGCTAAAAGCTTCAAAAGAGCACTCATCAGTCCATAAATGCTCAACAACTGCACCTTTTTTTAGTAAACTTAATTAAAAAGTTAAAATTATCAAACTTATTATAACAATAAATGTACATATTTTTAAAAATCCATAGCTCTTTTTGAGTGCTTTTTCTGTTGGTAATGATTCATAGGCATCTTAAAATGAAACAATTTCCACATTTTATTATAAGTTTGCACAAGCTGCTGCAACATAAATATGCTATTTATTACACAGAAACATTATTAAAGAGGAGGAAAATGTATCAAATCATATCTGACACTTAATGAAACGTTTCTCCTGTATATTGTCAAACAAATACTGTAGATTCAGATTACATTTGGACTGTTACAAATTAAAAGTTTGACTTTTGAGTCATAAAAAACAGAAATATTCCAATAAGATTTTGTTAGAATTAAGAAAAGGCTGAAAAAGTTGCTGTTTTTTTTCTTTCCAGTTGAAAGATGTTCCACAAAATTTAAAATGTTTCTTTATAAATATGAAACAAAATAACGCCTCTTCCCAAACAATTGGCATAAAGTACGTGTTGATAATACCTTTGAGCATTTAAGGACATACTATATTAATGAAGTAATTTGCCTGCACTGTATCATATTTAATTTTTATTGCCATGTTTAAATTTTATATTGTTATTTCTATTCTATTACCACTACTGCTATTGGTACATAGTAATATGTTGTTTTCTTGTGAACTGATGCTGCTGCTGTTACACCTGAATTTTCCCTCTGCGGGACAATAAAAGCTGTTTCTATTCTATTCTATTCAACAGAGTGTTTTTAATAATTTAATCCTAAACTGTTTCAATTTCGGTACTTATTACATAAACTCAGGTAAAACAAACATTGACTAATTGTACTGGATGAAACCTTATACGTTTGATATTTCCAAGTCAAGTCATCCCATAGAGGATCTGTTATTATAAAAAATATCAGAATTGAGACAGATTCAGAGAACCGGGAAGAATAAATCAGGTGAACCAGAAACATTTTGCTTTAAAAGGCTTACCTAAAAGCTTTGCAATTTACTGCTAATCTTACAAAATGAATGCAACAAAGGAGAGTGTTAAATAAAAAAAAACCTAGAGGAGGTAATTTGTCAYAGCTGCTATTTGTTTCTAAAGCCTTTACTGTGACTTTATGTTGGTTTTTATTTGTTTTTGCGTTGCAGCTGAGAGCTCGAGAGCAGTTTGCGCTGTCGCTCCCACTTTCTGGTCATAGCTCGCGCGCTCTTTGTTCCATAAAACGACAGCCAGTGTCAGGCAAAAACAGYTTGTGCTTTTTGGCTCTTTGACATGCCAATACCTCTTTTAGTCATTTTTCTTTCTTTATCCTCCCCTCATCTCTGCCTCTCCCTCTCCTCTTCTGGATGCGATTAGAGAGCAGTCGTGAGGAATGCGAGCTATAATTCTTCCAGACACTGCGAAACAAAATGGACTTGAAAAACTCTGAAGCGTGCCCAAAAGAATGTGAATATGTAATGGGAAAGCGGGTACGGAAGGGTGGAGTTGATTGTTTTTATTTCACCATTTCTTTCTTTTCGTACCCCCTTTTTTTAAAGTTAAATTGCCCAGGCCTGTGCTTTCCTCCACCAAAAGGAAAAAGAAAAAGCTTGAGGCACACTTAAAAGAACTTTAGGCTCAGATGTAGGCTTTGCAAATCTAATGAGAGTTTCTGGCAACCCCGTTCCACCTCACAAGAAGAACTGGATATGAAAGAAACCATTCTCCCTCTTTGGCTAAAAAAAAAAAGTAAAGCTCTTGACATGAGAATTTATCGCTGAATCAATTCAGCGAAGCATCGACGCAGAGACAGACGATGAAGTCATAGGTCAGTGAAAGATGAAAGAGAGAGCTAAATTGGAGGAAGATGGAGATAGATAGAGTGGGAGGAACAAAATTTCATCACTTTACCAGAGGTGGGCTTGGTAATGAATGAGTCACTTCATGTTACAACACATGGAATCAACTACAAACCCAAATTATTTTCTACAGCCTCACAGACGTAAGTTTTTACTGATTCCTGCTCCGTTTCATTACGTTCTGATTCATATTTACAGTTCTGCTT
This sequence comes from Austrofundulus limnaeus, assembly GCF_001266775.1. Lineage (NCBI taxonomy): Eukaryota > Metazoa > Chordata > Actinopteri > Cyprinodontiformes > Rivulidae > Austrofundulus > Austrofundulus limnaeus. Next base: position 4,954,313 of record NW_013952409.1, on the reverse strand, counting down.
GTCTATCTGCTTAATACACACACTTGGGAATAAAAGGCTTCAGTCCACCTTATGTTTTCACATCTTCTGCACTGCGGAAGCACCTAAAAACTAAAAGTAGAGTGAACATTTTGCTTCAAAGACAGAAAGACCACTCGACTCACACCTCCTTTCTCCGTGGATCAAAACGACCTAATAGAATATCACACAGACTCRCTGCTGTTGACTTATCTTACTTCATTTATTTTAGGCCTCTCCGGGTAAAATCCGCTGGCTCAATGCGTAAAATGTAAATTTAACAAGCTGCGGGAGGCAAGAACAAAATCAGGACACTGGGTGAAGCCGTAGCCGCTTCCCAGCCTTTGTAATTGGAGGGTGTCAGTTGATTAGCTCAGGTATGTCACGGCTGCTTGACAAAAACAGAGGCGCTGCGGCATGGAGAGGAGCCGCAGACAAAAAGAGACAGAGTCTGACTCAAACTGGAAAAAAATAAATAAATAAAAGTGATTCAACTAAACCAGAGTTCAATGATTAATGCAGTAATCATACATCTATTAATATGATCAAAAAAGAAAACAGGGACCATTTTAGCTGGTTTTGACAGTCAAATGAAAATACACTGATTTCATCATTAATGTGCTTTCTTTTAATTTTTGTTAATCTAAAAATCAAACCGACTCTCTTTGCTTTAAGACACTACAAGCTCAAATAACTTTTTTGATTGTTTCTAAAAGTGGAGTCAGTGTGGGGTTAGTTAGCTGCCACAGYCAACCAACCCTAAAACCACTRAAGGGAACATTTCATGCAAAATCCACTTTTTTATATGTTAAATACATTTCAGGCTCCGGCTCCAACATGTGAGGCTGGATGCACAAGTCTTCCCTTGTTGACATAGTTTAATTGTAAATAAAACACTTTTGCGCTTGTAAACCCCTCTCTCAAACTAGAATGAACTCCCCTGGAAGCTGGAGGGGGGCGGGGTTTGAAGTGCCTCGTTTGGATTTAAAGGGATCCCTGATTAGTTGTAACATTAGACTTTATTTGATAAACATATATTTTAACTGTAAAATACAGACTGTAAAAATACTGTACTGTTTAGTTT
>NW_013952409.1:4942082-4953180 GCF_001266775.1 Austrofundulus limnaeus | reverse complement strand
ACCTCAGAAAAAAGTGAAAAGGGGGCTTGTAGAGTAACAAGGAGGAATTCAGACCAAAGCATTGCAGTTCCACTTTATATAGAACCCACCTGAAGGATTTAAATGTGAAAAGGGATTTAAAAGCAGGATATATCCACTTTAAATGAAATATAACTTTGTCAAATTTACAAAGAATAAAATCTGGTTGAGTAGAAGCTGAGACCAACTCTCATCATGCAATCTAAGCCAACGTAGGGGATGATAGTTTGAATTTTAATGTTCTCTTTCTTGTGGTCATTCTCATTTAAAACTAAGTGAAATGCAACTGAATGAAGGTACATATTTGAGTACATCTCATGCACAAGAGCGCCCCTAAATCCGATGTGATTTGTTATTCGGTGTCTGTGGAAATGAGGGCGAGTGCAGCCACAGTTCGTCACATTATTAGCACTCCGACCCCTCTGTATAAACAGATAGCGACAGATAGCTGATGGCAGCAGCTCTGCAGCAGGTGGCTTGTATGTGAACTGCCAGGCAGCATGCCACTGCTAGGACATAGCAAGAATTATTATGCCATTATCCAGGAGAAATATTAGGAAAAAAATAAACTAGCATAGCATCTGGAGTGAAGCCAGCAGCATGAAACATGGTAGGAACTGTTTTATCATAATGAATCCTCAGCCATTTGTGTCAGATTAGACTTGAATCAGTATGTTTCTGATTGAAAATCTCTTTGAATAGAGACATAAAAAGCAGTTTAGTTAAATACACGTAAAAGAACAATATATGAAAGAAAATAAGCAGAATGCATCTTTTGCTAATCAAGTTATCTGGGCCAACCATTGATCATCAGTTTCTTTTTTTTTTTTTTTTACAAATCTTGAACAGCACACGTTAAAACTGCAGTCGTTGCCTGGTTTAGACCCTTAATTTAACTACCTTTTGTCTTCTTTTTGTGGGTGTGCCACGTGACCTGTAACATGTCTTCAACCACCTCACTGTCTTGACAGTGTTTGGCTGTTCCTTGCCTATTTTTAAGCTTCCTATAACATTGTTTCTCACAAGAACTCCCAATTTCACGAGACTGATATGAAAATACTCATGCCATGACATTTGTGCAAATGATTAACCAATCATAACTGGTTCATTTGACAAAAACATATCTTTGGTTAATATTTATGTCAGTCTCATGTGATATTGGGAGTATAAGCAAATGCTAAAGGCACCATCTGTCTAGGGGGCACCATAAATGAGGGATTAAAAAATAATAATAAAAAATTAACTTTTTATCAGAGTATAGTTGAGGGTCAGCTTTGGCTCATTGGTAGGGCTGCCGAGAGGGGACCAGAAAGGGTTCGACTCCCAACCATGTCCACATGCGGTGGTGTCCTTGAGCAAGATACCTAATCCCCAACTGTTCCCTCGGTGCTTWAACAGCTCTGACTGCTGCTCCACCTGGGTGTTTCTCACATGTTATCATTCAAATGCAGGGCACAAATCTCATCATTGTATAGTAACATGCACTGATGACAAATAAAGTACATTTACATGTTTTAGTCTGCAGAAAAATCACTGGTTACTCGAGTTTATGAAGCTATCTAGTAGTGCTGGGCGGTATACCRTTTTGTACCGAAAACCGGTTTTTATTTCTGTTATAACATGAATTTTTTGAATACCGGACATTCCGGTTTAAATAGCGGAACATTTCGCCGTGGCCGCCAGTGAACTGTTGTTTCCCGGGGGACATTTTTCCTTGCTACACCGCTATGTGCATTAGCATGCTAATGTTTGGAGCAGCTAGTTGCAGCCGCGGGTGGCGATTCCGCTGCTTATATTGACTGATATTTAAAAAAACATCCCGTTTTTGCCGTCGCTGAATGTAGTAAACACCTCTTCAGTGATGTGCACAGTTAGATTTAACGYGGTTAGTTAATATGAAAACGTTATGCTGATGGAGACTTAACGTGGTTTTATTGTGAAAAGCCTGCGGGAAATAGTTCGTAGTGGAGTTGGAATTGACTGGTGTGCAAGGTGAGTCGTGCTGATAAGCTTTATTAAATAACATAAAACAATAAACCCGATCATAATCTTTTCTTAACCCTCCTCCTTCATGACTGGACCAAAATGCATGACTACTGTCTCCAGTCACCAGTCAGAGAAGAACAGACACAGAGGAGGGAAACAGAGACACAGACAGAGGTACAGCAAAAGAAAAAAAAAACTCAATAAGCAAGGTTTGTACATTTTATTATCAGCTGAGCTATGATGAAAAGAAAAATACCGTCAAATACTGTGAAACTGGTGACAATGTTGAAAATACCGTGATATAAAATTTTGATCATATCGCCCAGCTCTACTATCTAGTGTGGGTTTCTCAACCTGTTTTGWTACTACATGAGGTTATATGGTGTGTTTGGTGATAAAAGTAACATATGATGAAGTCAAGACTAACTACTGGTGCTCAGTGTGTAAATAGAAAACAAAATAAGGATAATGAATGTTTCATTTATGATCAGACCTCCGTAGAACTGCTTCACTCCACAGCTGCTTGTTAACACGAATAGGTGTTCCTCATTGCTACCAGCAGATGTTGGCAGGTATGAGGTAGACTTCTGGTGTTCTTTTTCAAATAAATGATATTGTTTCCATAAAAAAATCCAATACAACGCCACCAAATTGGCTAGGGTCAGCCGTGTTCACACTRTAGAGCTCTCTTTTGTGAGCTAGAACCGAACAACTCAAAGTTTTATACATGATTATTTTTTATGTTTTTCCCATCCATGTTGAAAACTTCCAGACAGTAAGTACGTATTTAAGAGTTAAACAGATGTGACAGCCAACAGCAAAAAAAAAAAAAAAAAAAAAAAAATTACAATAAATGAATAAAACAAGTTACTGCAGTGAGACGCAACATCTTGATATCCATGAACAATTAATGAAACCCTTGAGCACAACTTGATAAAATTCATCTATTTTTAAAGCAAAAACTTCTTGGGTTCTTAGAAAGTCATGGCGCTCAGGTTTCATGATAAACTGACTTGAAATTATATATATATTTTTTGCAGAGGGAATAACATTCAGCAAAGAATAAAAACACATTGTGCTACATTTTCGTTATCAACTAATGAAGACAGCTAAACATTCATCCCAGTAATGTTTGAGCTCAGCCAGTTTTAGYCTTTTATCTCTGGAGCTTGTCTTCAAATCTCAGTTCAAAGATGGAAAACTCCTTCATGGTGTAATCTGAAGGCAGAAACACTTCCATCGCACACATCATTCTGGCTTAAGGTTTCTTCAATGAATGCTGTGAAGAAGTCATATTTTTACAAGAGTAAATAAGCCCTGAAACGTCCTCTCTCTCTCCCGCTCGCCGGAGATTAGTGTAGAGCCGGTGAAAGGAAAATGAAAGTGGCTGTCAGAGCAAAGCAGAGAGGATCAGGAGGAACGACTGAAATCCTGCGAGGCTGGAGGTAAATTAGAGGCAAATGGGAAACTGTTGTCTTTAATAGTAAACAGTTTGTTTTTAACTCCGCCTTTATGCATTTTACTCTTAGAATGATGTGATTACTCTTGCTGGAGATGCACTAAAACCAACAAAAACAAAAGATCTCATTGAGTTGAAAAAAGAAAGTCCTCAAAAGGAAAGATTTTGTTTGTTAATGTGCAAAATAAAGGTTAGAAACAGAGAAAACTCACATTTTTTAAAGCTGTTTCACCAGATTTACACACTGAGTTACAAAATAAAATCCTGTAATAAAAGACATGTTACCTAAATGTTTCAAATAAACAAAAAAATTAGCGGCTGACTCACTGCCTCTAGCTTTGCATCCTCTTCGACTCTTGGTTTTAGCAACAACGTGGCTGCTGCATGGAAAGAGTTCAAGTACAGTAAGGAGTTCACGTGCACGCTGATAGGGGGCAGTGTGGTCTTTGTTGATCTGCCACTTGAGAGCTACACTACTACAAAATAAAGTCCTTCATCCTTAATCACTTTTAAAAAATACTAGTTTCTCCCAGTAAGTACTGTAGCTGCTCTTTCTGTATGAACTGTTTCACCCAATTAGGAAGACCTTTGTCTGGTGAGCATCTCAAACAAGAATGTGCACAAACTGTATTATATAAGTGTTTAACTCCCTGCTGGAAAGGAAAATAATGCTGCAATTATTCCCCAAATGATCCCATTATTTAGACGTTTACATATAAGGTAGGAGTTGAATGGATTTTTGCAAGAATCTTAAGCACAATGATGTGAAAAGAAAGTGTTACAACGAGGAGGATTATAAACAGACCCCTGTGCAGCTGAGGGATTTATCTGCCAATCCTGCGAGAGCTAACAAAGGTCCCTGAAGCATTAGAAGATACACTTCATGTTTGCACTCTTCACACACGCTTGCTTCTGCACACTCACSCTCCCTCTCTTTTTTTAGTTATTTTTTATTTTTTTGCAGGTTACATACATTATTTAAGGTTTGAAAAGCAATCCCAGTGGACCGCTGAATGGCTGAAAGCTAGGACAGGGAGCCGGTGCAGACGGGGCTCTATAGTTTTGGTATTTGTGCGAAGATAAGAGCTGCTGAGGGAGCCGGTGGAACAGGTGTGACTCGCTGATGTCACTGATAGTAACAAACACTTCCCTTGCTTTAGAAATATGCGGGCTTTATAAGTTGAATCGTTGAAATTAGTTTTGAAATTAGCTCCAAAAAATGCAAACAAGAGCAAATTTATGAGTGAGGAGGAAAAAAATGTTTTTTTGTCTATTTTGTTTATTGATTTCTCTGTTTTAGTCTCTTTTTCCTTTGAGCTCAACAAGCTGAGCTGTAAAAAAAAGCTGGAGTTATCTTTGTTCCTCCTGACACTGGTGATTCTGTCCTACTCGCTCTGACAGATGTAAWGCGCCCGGATCTAAGAATCAGACAACGTTCTGAGTTGACAAAGACTCAGATTGAGCCCCATCTGCTCCCAGTTTAGCATTTTGTGTCTCATTAAAACCACGGTGATACATTGAGGACGTTTCTTTTGCTTGAGCACGTCTCTAATGAGAATGAAACATTWTATTTAAACTTTTATTTCAGTGTTTGAGCTCATTTGTGCAGAATGATTCTTCTACATAGTTTCATATGAATTAGCATAAAGAGAAATAACTTTGATTAACTTAAATCCCTGCAATCTTCACAGGTGTGGCGTTGAATTTTGAAAACGCCTGCTTCATTGCAACAGTAACTGTCAGAGTCGGCTTTCAGTTCTTTTTTCAGATTGAGTCAAAGACTTCAATGTGATTATATGTGTTTAATCACTAAAAATAATGAATGACATTGATGGCTTTGACAGCTTCCGTTTTGATAGTTCTCACCTGAAAAATGTGCAGAAAAAGTCACAAAGCAACATATTGCTGGCATTTAGTTATGTGTCAAAGCATTATTTTAACTACAGCACAGCTGAGAATCTCCCAGACTTCATGAAATCATTAATTCAGCTTTCAATATTCACAGTTCATCATCTTTTTTTAAAGAGCCGACACATAATAAGCAGTTAAAGAAAAAAAAAAAAAACGCTTTTTGTGACCTAAAATCAAAATAATCAGCTTGTAAAAATACACTCTTTATTCATGGAATCAAACTGATTTAAATCAAAAATCCTTTTAAATATAAAAATAGCCACGAAGCCTGTTTCCTGAAGCAGACTGAACCACACCCACATCATGTTTTTTTTCTCTCAAATACAAACATTGATTTTGTCATTAAAACATTTCAGAAAAGATTTTACATAAATACTTTGTTTGCAAATAATGTTAATCTGCATTTAACAGAGTTGGTAGATGTTTTCAGTACTTGAAGTGTATAAATAAAGACACACAGAAGGAAGAAGACAGAAAAATGAAGAGGGATGAGCTTCTGGTCACGCACACTACGTATAAATCGCAGAGGTTTAAAGAAACTAAGTACATTTACTTTGTTACAGTACTTAAGTATTTTTTAATCGTTACTTTTATTTTTAATWTGTTACATTTAAAACCTAAAAATATGCTTTTACTTCTTTAGTTTAAAATGTAACACTGTCACTTTTTACAAAATTAGATATGTCCAAGCTTATCATTGTGAGCAGTTTTATGACTTTTACTTTAGTGAAATTTATTTTGCCAAAGTCATTTTCTGTTAATGTATTTTTACTTATATTAATACTTTTTTTTATTTTTTCCAAATACTTTATAGACCTCTGTCGCAGTCTAAATATAGTTTAATCTCTGGAACTTTACTGTGTTGTGTCTTTAACAGTATACTCCCTCAGGCTCTTTCCTTTTTTTACCCTCATCTCTATGGTGTGGGGTCAGAGTTCAGCTGGGAGATAAGGGGAATGAAACAGAATCCTCTCTTACTCTCTGTCAGACTATCTGACTACACACTGTAGCGATCAGTCCCCTCTATCTGTCCCTCAGCGCAGGTCTGTGTGATGAGCTTGAGCTGGAGTCATCTCTCTTGGCGCTTGCTGTGTGTGTGTGTGTGTGTGTGTGTGTGTGTGTGTGTGTGTGTGTGTGTGTGTGTGTGTGTGTGTGTGTGTGTGTGAGTGAGATGTCCTGCACATGAATCGCATGAACCTCAGTCACCGGCACAAACACACCAACTGTCGTTTTCTCCCGGGGTTCTGAAGTCATCTTCCCTTTGCTTTGCTCCTGACTTTACAAATAGTTCAGTCCAAACATTACTGTACATTCTGAGGCGCAGCAACAGGCAGCCGAGCAGCTCTTTTATATTTGGACAACAAATGCCACACTCGGCCTCCGCACTGTTTATGGTACACAAATGAAAGCTTTTGTGAGTAAACACAAACTCTGTGTAAAGGACCCTCACAAAGTCATCACGGAATGTTTGCCAATTATCACACTTTGTAGTTCCGACACACGCAGCCGCTGCCATAGAAACTACACATAATATATTTCATAACTGAAGGTCAGGAACAGACAACTGACTGCTCCAGCTGGGAAACTCTAAAGATTTCTCGCATGAAACTTTGTGAAAGGTGGCTTCTTGTCTGTGAGTGCTGACGTAGCATTACCCAACACAGTGCGACGCAGTCAAACCGTGACTAATGATCTATCAGCGCCGGGTTGTGGTGTGCTAACGCCACTCCTCGCTATGCACCGTCAGCCTAATTTATGATTTTACATTCTGTTTTTAACACAAGTTGCAGGTGACAAATCACTCAAAACAGAATAATTTGGGAAAGAGATGAGTGAGCTCTGAGCAGTCGTACTGTATAACAGGGTTGAACATTTGGAGAAAATATCTGTAGACGGATTGATCTGAGAAGATCAGTGGGTCATGCTAGAAGCTTTGATTCTCAGACGCCAAGAAAACGAGAGAGAGAAACAGATTCTGCTCGTAAACAAAGGATTATGGGTGGAGTGTGGCTGTTTGCCGGTTGGAGAGAAAGCAAAAGAGCAGGACAGGTGGTACAGAACGGGAAACTGGTGACAACAAAAGCTGATAGATGTTAGACAGAAAACAGAACTAATGCTCTATAGGGTGTAATCAACAGGAAAACAGGAGGAACAAAACGTGAAGCTCAGCAGAACCAGAAAATAAAAGGAGGAAAAGAAGCTAAAAAAAGACAAACGGAGCAGGGATTTGTCTGCCGCTGATGAATTTCAAAGTCTGACACAAATTAGCAGAACGAAGATGGAATAATTATGACCACATCAGTTTTTAAGGCTTGAAGTGAAAAAAAAATCCTTTCAGTTTTTATTCCGTTAATAACATTTATACTTTTCCCACTCGCATGCCTCATTGTCTCTCCATTCGCTGTCACCATTCCACCCGCCGCCTCAGGCAGGCAGCGAGTTCGACTACAAACTACATAAAAGATCCCCAGACTGAAGAAAAAAAAAAATCATAAATCAGGGGGTCTTAAAAGTTGCAAATGAATTTTCCTCTCACCACACTAGTAGCTGCTGGATGTCCTTCATTAAGTATGTTGTGCATGAAACAGACTGAATTATTCATGCTATTGCTTGGCTTAAATGAGATATTTAGAGTAAACTCAAGTTTTACGTCTTCGGGAGTGCCCTGGGCATCGCTGCAAATTAATAAAATAGCTGGTAATACACAGGACACGCTGCTAGCCTAAAGGATGGGATCTATTTTCCCCTTAAAACCAGTGGTTGGTAATGTTCAGTGAGTTAAGTGAAAAAGAATACTTTCTCCTTTGAATGAACCTACTTTAATAGTTTGCAGCAGTTTACATTTYATTGGAGTGATTTTGCACACAAACCTCAGACAACACATTAATTACCCTCGACGGGGCGACGTTAGTGTAGTTGTACTCACAGAGCAGGGCGAGCAGGAGTGTTGCCAACAGCGTGAGTAGGCTCGTGCGGTGGGAGTGGGCGRAGCTGCAGTACCTCCTGGTTTTTGTACAGATGCACACCTGAACTTTGACCTCTGTGTTGTTGGACAAGGGGGGCACCCCYGAGTCAGTGATGAGCAATGGGAGCTGGTAGTTGGCTTTCTTCAGACTGTGCAGAAGCATGATTTGTGAGTGTGTTGCTGTAAGAGACAGAAAAAAAAGGTTTATACGATGGTGATAACCAGTACTGCTTTAACACTTATTTCATAACAAGTGACTAATTGAGCATTTTTTTCTTGAATGTGTCAAGTTTGAGATGCGAGGCGAGGCATTTATGTCGACTGAAGGAAAAAAAAAATGGTGCCACTCAAGTGGCGTAAGGTTGTTACATTTTGTTGCATCATGCTCTGAAACCGCTTAAGAGACGTGACAGAAAACACTGAAAACAGTTTACTTCATGCTGGAACGTGTCACATGATACAACACTCTGCATTCTRCATGACTGCATTTTCCTAAAAAATATTGGGCTAGAAAATTTAGTGCAAACTGTCAATAAAGTTTCACCAAACCATGAATTATGCATGACAAATAGACACAAAGGTGACTGCAGAGATCAGTAAATTCCCCTTGGTACATCCAGACGTCTTCTTTAAAACAAGGAAGAAAACAGATGTCTTTATCTGGAAACAGTGTGAAGGAACACATTTCCTGATTTATTCAGGATGGTGGCACTGTTTAAATCTCAAGATTATTGGGAACTATTCTAGCAAATCATCTTCGTCTTAATATTTTTGTACCTTTTAAAGTTTAAAAATCACTCAGAGGTGATAAATGAATTTGAGTTCTGGTGACTGTTAAAGCCAAATAACAAAGGGGAACGTGGAATTGTTTGAAACTTATTACCCAGAATATGAGACTGAAAGCTGGAATACTTAGAGTCAGAGTTGTAAAGTGTTAAATAGAGAAACTTGATCTTACATCTGCTGTTTTATTTTGAAACCACAAAGGTGAAAAGCAGCACTGACATTATATTTTATATGTTTTTAAATAAAAATTGGGTGAAAAACTGAAGTCAAAACCATTTTTCKGTCTCCATCTCTTTCTAGTTTACAAAACATGCTTTAAATGAACCATGTCAGTCATCTCTTTTTGTATTTTAAATGTACATTTAAAGAAAAGGAAACAAAATATAAAATTTTTTAAACAAATTGACAATTTAAAGGTCTACATTATAAATTGATACAACCAAGAAATATAAAAATACAAATGAATCCTGCTGGTAATCAGCTTACTCATGTTTTAATTAGTTTTTTAATTATAAAAACATAAGAAGCAAAAAAAATAGTTGTCCAGATGGCTCCTATTCATACATATACTGTAATGCATAATTTGGTGTAAAGATATTTTCAGCACCATGGACAGAGCTTCAATTGTAAAAGCTTTTCTTTTAAAGACTAGTGCACTTACACAGATCATAAAGTCCAACAGGATGTAGACCATTATTAGTTTATGTCAGCTAAAAGTTATAGCAGTCTTATTACAGAGCCAATGGAATAATACAGCTTTTCTTGTACAATATGTTGAAAACTCCCATTGTTACTGCACATATTAGGAAAACCTAAGAAAAATGCTGCTGAATCAACTCTAAGCCTAACACAAACTGACCTCAAAACTTTTAAAACCTCTTAAATTGGAGCTCTCTRACAGAAAAGAAGCTCAGATAGGTTTGGGTCAGGTTTGCATTCAGTTTAATCAAACAGAAAATGGACTTCTTCTGTTTTTACTTTGTTACATCATTCAACCCAGATACAAGCTCCTGTATGTCTGTGCTGCCCCCTTTTTCTCACACTTTTCACTTGCAGCTCTATCAAACTGGTCCCTGTGCAGTCAGGAGAAGCATTTAGCTCATGTTTACTTAAGATATTAAACATTTCATTCAAGCTGGTGAGATAAAAACTTGTTTTTTTCTTTTTAATGTGAAAGATTTTAAAGTGAAGGGCCTTTCTCTGCATCTGTGGTAAAACTTGTTTTGTTAATTTCTGTTAAAACAACACTTGATTTAATAACTTATCATATTTCTGTAGTGATTAGAAGGGTTGCAAAGCATGTTGTTTTAGATATACTGACATGACTCTATAATCTGTGTGACATCAAGGGTTTAAATACTCATTACAGCTGAGTAGAATGGCAAAACAATATATTTTCTGTTGTTACAACATTGTATTTCTCAGTATGTTTTGTGCTGACAGGACCACTGTGCCATTTACTTCTCTGCACACAAAGTATCCAATCAAGATGCATTTATCTCTATTAATATCTGTTTAAATGGTTGATGACGTCCAGACTTGGTAAAACAACTGCCTATTCTCATTGTACCTCCAAAATAAGTTTAATTGTTGATATCTAATTTGTTTTTCTAAAAGTCTGTCCTTCCATGGATAATATAGTTTTCCATGGACAACCCAAAATAGACTGGAGCTATCTACTGCCCTGTGGAGGCACAACCACCAGCACCTCTGGATCTTTACACATTCATAGAAACAGCTGCACACACATCTGGGATGAGCACAATGCCGGTCGGTATCAGCGGGACCGAGCTCTTTCTCCACTGTCCCTATCGGTCTCCTCCAGCGGTGCTGACTGAGGATTGTCTGTACCGCCTTCTCCTGCTGTCAGTCACAGCTAATACCTCTGGGCAGGTTTTAGCTCCGCTCTGTCACTCAAACACACACACACACACACACACACACACACACACACACACACACACACACACACA
>NW_013952409.1:4931539-4941343 GCF_001266775.1 Austrofundulus limnaeus | reverse complement strand
CACACACACACACACACACACACACACACACACACACACACACACACACAACTTTCACTCATGCAATCCTGATTCAATGTCTGGTTCCTGTTTAACCGTCTCTCTGCTTTCCTCATTGGATCATTTTTCTTTTCACCTTCATCACGCCGCGGACATCTGCAGCTAAGCCTGCTCCACTCTGTAATCTGTACGGGCTCAAATCAACAGAGCTGTGCTTGGATAAATTGGCCCTTGACTATTCTTGAAGTGAAATTGTTATATTCATTTATTTTCATTTCTGCGTTCCCATGGGCCTTTCTGGACAACATTGTGTGAATGGCTTTAAAGCTCTAGTTGAGAAGAAAAGCAGCATAACAACACGGTGAAGAAATAGCAATTCAGTGCACTGGGTCTGTTAGAGTTATTGTTGGAAAGCAAACAGGTGTTTGGACATGTGCATGTTTAAAAGACCTGCTGGTTCTATAAAACTCTGAGTGAACAAGTGCAGTTCTGGATAAATAGTTTCATCCAAACAGCCACAGAATCTCAATTAAAGCTGAAATACTCACAGTTAAGTCTGGAAACCTTCCACGTTTTGTCCAGACCAGGTTGTTTCCCCAACTCTATCTTAAAAGGGGCCGCGTTGGGTGGGAGGTCCTTGTCCCAGCCCCCAACTACGGCGACATTCATGTCGTGGGCATCTTCACACACTTGTGCTACTGACGGTACTACGTACGGGGCATTGTCATTGTAGTCCTCCAAGTGAATGATCAATGTGCCTGTGCCCGTGGCTGGAGGGGTGCCTGGAAACAGAACGGRTGTATTAGGATGGGGTAAGAACAGAGGGATCACTGATGGATTTGTCTTTTCATGTTCCTGAACGTGTGGCAACTGTAAACTGTATTGACTTGGACAGATGGGAAAAGACCAAATAACAGTATAACTGCAGTTAAACGTGCATTTGCTATTTAAGTTCTTATATATGACGGAGTTTTAGGGCAACACATCACAATTTTTTTTAATTTATTATGAAAACAATGTTATAATACTACCAGAATAAAGTCATAACATTTTCCATTTTCCATTCTTGGGTCAACTCGGACCAACTGTGGACAGTCTCATTGTGTTTATGAAGTAGTCCACCATCACTGTCAGTGTAATATGTTTCCATCCACATTATGTGATGACTAAATCTATTAATGCAGCCATTAACTGCAATGTGATATGGCTTGAGTTTACCAAAATATAACTTTACAACATGCTCAACATTCCTTATTTTAACGCAGTGATGAGATCACTTTTTCATGTAGGAGTTCTTATAATATTACGAATGTTATTCTCATATTATTTCAGCTTTATTTTTGTATTATTCTTACTTTATTCTCGTAATATTATGACTTTATTCTCATATTATTTAGACTATATTCTCAAATTACTTTATTCTCGTAATTAAAAAAATAAAATCTTGCAGTGTGGTCCTAATTCTTTGTCAAACTTATTTTATTTCAAGAAACAAAACAGTTTTCACTTAAAAAACTTTAATTTATTTTAAGAATTTTTCTTAAAAAAGGCATTTAACACAAAAGAAGCCCCCGATGCTAAGCCTAATTAAAAACTGTGCAAAACTGGGTGTCGTTTCTGTAAGCTGTGTGAAGCTGACACCCCACCCACGTCAAAAAATCCATCAAATAGTCAGAATCGTTAGTGCTCCGTTTGTGCAGGTTTGTGCCGTTAAAAGTGTCGTTTGTGCAGTTTTGGTGTCTGAGATATTAAAAATTATTTTTTAGGTCATCTAGAGTTCACCATCACCCCATATCGCTCCAAAAACAAACCAAAGTGGGCTAGGTCGTTAGTGCTCCGTTTGTGCAGGTTTGTGCAGTAAAAACTGTCGTTTGTGCAGCTTTTGTTTTCGAGATATTAGCAGTTATAATTTAGGCCGATGACGTCACCATTTCGGAGCTTGCTGGGGGGACAATGATGTCATCACGTTAAAGTAAAAACTTGTAATATCTCAAAATCTGTAACAGCACAAACGCTCATTTCTACTGCACTAAGCTGCACAAACGAAGCACAAAATAAGTATACTGTTTTGGTTAATTTCGGAGGTTGCTGGTGGGATGGTGACGTCATAATGAGCTAAAGACATAATGTTTAATATCTCAAAAACTATAACAGCACAAACGCTCATTTTAACTGCACAAACCTGCACAAACGAAGCATTAACCAATCCGCTTACTTGTTTGCATTTTTTGTGTGGGTGGGGTGTCAGCTTCACACAGCTGTTTCAGCACCATGCTGGCTTCTTTCTATTATGGCTCTGTTTTATTATGATTAGAAAAATAAAATTAAACAAAATGCAACACCGTTCAATAACAGCTCCAGAGGTCAGTTTCCAATTAATGCTTAACAACCAAATGAGTGATTAAAAATGTATGTCATATTTTCCTTAATAAAGCAACGATTTCGGTTTCCTTAATTCAAAATGAAAATAGTGTTCAGTTTTAAATCACACAACTTAAATTGAAGAGTAAAGTGCTAATGTCAGGTACCCCATAGTCGAGGTATAAACATGTTTTCAGAAACATATTTTTTTCTTTCCATTCACAATATTCACTTCAATTAATTAGGAAAATGAATATTTCAAGGCTAGATGAATGGAAACATGTCAAATAAATGAAACATTTGAAAAAATCATAAGGTGAAAAATTTTTCATTTAARTTTTGAAGCTTTTTTTTACATTTAAGCTCATAAAGACAGTTATGTCATAAAGACAAAAATATTAGGGAGAATTTTAAACATTTCTGTCTTGGTATTCGCTCTTTTACTCCTGCTCAACAAGTCAGGAGTATTTTAGTTTGGTGAGTGGGGATGGATGAACAACACATATGAGTGAGGGGCCTCATATGTGGGCCCATTGCTCTCCCCAAAAAGACATGGAGCTTTAATTAAACCTTTGCATCCCTCAGATGAAGGACWYAAAGTTAGGAAYRTTCAGTGTTCTGAGCTTCTCAGGATCCATAAAGGGGTCCCCAAGAATCTTTTCCTTTGACTACTCAAAGCCAGGAAATGGCCTAAGTAGTGCAGTTTATCAGTTCCCTCACCTGTCTTCAGTCCATCTTTAATTTCTGTCCTAAGACTTGGCTCAAAGTTTATATTTTTGACCATATACTATGACCCATCACATCGAAATGAGGATTAAGTCAAATTTCGTCAAGATGACCTAATCAAATTTTCAGATTCCTGGCTTTAAAACATTTTGATATCTGGATCATTCTGATGTCATTAGCAGATCCAGAGATATGACTTAATTTGTTTTGTTGGTTAAGGAAAATCACAACATTTTAAGGCATTTTTCCTCAAAATCAGATTTTTTGTTACTACTACTTAAAAAAATGCTCAAAAAATGCTTTTTTGTGTTATATATTGATAAGGCATTTATTTGTTATACTTTGACAAAATGCATTTTTGGCAAATGTTTTATTTAAAATCCCATTTCTCCACATTTTGACTTATCCTCGTTTCAATATGTTGGGTCACTTATTCCGTCTACAGGTCCTGCTGACTGCAGGACCTGTAGATGTAATGATTTAGAGTTACATTGAAGACATGTATTAGTAATTATTTACTGGGATAACAGCAGTAATCATGTCTGCATAGACACAATCTTGCATCATCATAATGCTGAGTCCATAACAAAGCTAAAGTTCTCTGCACCAGAACAAGGATGTTGGTGATAACATGAGGTATGCATACTTCCAACACTTAAAAATGTCAGTTATGTGCAACAAATCAATATTTTAGGTCAAAACAGAGGACAAAAGAGAAATGAAGCCAGCTGCCTGTAACAAAAGTACTTTCTGTCGGCTAAGTAATTTATAGAATGCTGCAGAAAAATCTTATCTACAACTGCTGAGTGTTTAGCAGATAATCATTACAATCTGTTTACCAAGTTCAAAACTTTAATTTCATTCTTAGCTGTAAAAAACATCAGTGGATCGTTACTGTAAGAGAGAGGGAGAAATCAAWTGTAATGGTAGCGAGTTTGTCATCGCTGCTGTTTAATAGTCGTGAAATGACTACTATCTCTACACTCAGCTGTTTTTCTGTATGTCGTCAAGGGATGAAACGAAACAGCAAACAGTCCTTATTTACTGGAGATAAATATGGCTGTGACAATATCAGCTACATATCAGGAGTGAAGAGGAATTACTTCAGTAAAACCGGTTGGAAAATGTGTTCAAAAGCAAATCAAAGACAGAAGCWCTTTCAGGCAGGACTCCAGATAATCCATTATCACTAGAGATGTGAGACCAAGGGAGTGGGGCTGGAACTCCAATCCCTCTGTCAGAGAAAAGATGCAAATTTCAACCCATTTGCAGTATGCAGGGTGCCTCTGTGCTTGGCYAACTTTAAATGAAGCTGTTTGTCTTCCTAAATGAATACTCCTCTCACCAATCAGTTTATTTCTCTGCACCTCTTGGCTCCCACTCCTCCTTATGGCTGTTGCATCACGCTTGTGTCATCATCAGCCTGTCTTAGCATCAATGGAGCTTGTCTGCTGGCCTCTACTTCACACCTCTTTGTCATCAAAGTTCTGGTAAAACACACTTTTACTTTACAGAGGAGGCAAGCGATCCATGGCTACAAATTACATGGCCACCCCCTTGAATTTAAAGTCCAACAAAACACATAAAAAGTGAAGCTAATGATGTTAAAAAGAGGAATTTGCTATATTATTTTTCCGCATTACTAATTTGCCCTTGTTCAGGAAAACAAGCAGCCCATCGAGCAATCTGCAGGAAACAGGTGAGACATATTCTGTACCATAAGACCAGCACAGAAAGACTTGAATATATAATAATAATAAACACTGCCTGGCCAATGAAAGAAAAAAGGTCACACTAATATTTCATTGGACTGCCTTTAGCTTTGATTATGGCACACATTGTTTCAATAAGCTTCTGCAGTGTCACAAGGTTTATTTCCATCTAGCGTTGCATTCATTTTCACCAAGATCAAAGCCTTCTCCAGCACACCCCAAACATTCTCAGTGGACTCTGGACATGTGAAAATGATGTCTCATGCTCCCTGAACCACTCTTTCACAATTCCAGCCCCATGAATCCTGGCATTGTCATCTTGGAATATGGCCGTGCCATCAGGGAGAAACAACCATTGATGGAATAACCTGGTCATTCAGTATATTCAGATGAGCTCATTCTTTGAGTACATCCTGTTGCTGAACCTAGACGTGACCAACTGCAGCCACCCCACACCACAGCACTGCCCACACAGGCTTGTACAGTAGACACTAAGCATGATGGGTGCCTCTATTTTTACCATGATGCATTCATCCCTCTGAAACAAGGTAAATCTGGACTCATCAGACAACATGACCTTCATCCATTGCTCCAGAGTCCAATCTTTATCTTCCCTAACAAACTGCAGCCTTTTCTTTTCCAGTTAGCCTCACTGATTACTGGTTTTCTTAAGGCTACACGGCCGTTCAGTCCCAATCCCTTGAGTTCTCTTTGTGTTGTGCGTGTGGAAATGCTCTTACTTTCACTATTAAACATAGCCCAGAGTTCCACTGTATTTTTCTTCTATTTGATTTCACCAAAAGTTTAAGTGATCGCCAATCACGATCATTCAGGATGCTTTTTCCTGCCACATTTCTTCCTCAAAGACGATGGGTCCCCAATATCCTTCAAGTTTTTAATAATGCGTTGGACAGTTCTTAAGCCAATTTTAGTTGTTTCTGCAATCTACTTGTTTTCTCTGTTTGATGCCAATGACTTAACCCCTCTCAATCAGACTGACATCTTTTCCATGACCGCAGGATGTGTCTTTTGATGTGGTTGTTTAAGAAACGAGAAGCAAGTCATTGCACCAGTTTGGGTTAAATAACTTTTTTGCCAGCTGAAAGATAATCACCCATGCAGTAATTATCCACCTCGCAGTGTACATTAAATCTCTGTGAAATGCATGTCCTCTTATTTTGTCATTTAACATATTTTCTTTTGAATTTGGCTCAGTCACAGTGAAACAGGGAGTGACACCAAAGGGGAACTCTTCAAATACTGTTTCAATAAACAAGGACCAGGGAGTTTTCTTTCTTTGACTCTTCTTCATCTCTCTGACGATTCAAAATAATTTAAAGACTCAGCAGATTCTTCTCTGCAGTCTGTGTCGTCGACCATTATGGCAACGCTCTGGTCACACGCAGACATTCACCTTTGTCATCACTTCCTGTTACTTCACATGCAAATATCTCAACAACTGTTCATCTCAGCTGAGTGATTTTTTATGTTATTAATTTATTTTTCCAAACATGCATTTGTATTTATTACAATAATTTTATGTCACAGGCGCTTTAAAAGTCTAAGATACCTTTAGAAAATGCACATCACCTTCCAAGCTCAGAGTGACTGTGTTACTCTGTAAGTTAGGTGTGAGTGTGTGTATACTGTATCTGTGTGTATTTGATTACACCTTAAGCTTTATTCTAACTTTTAAAAAAACAGTTTACTCAGAGTCAATAACTAAACAATTGGCTTTCAATAATATTTGCATCGCACAGTTAGTTTCCKCTGTTGGGTTAAAAAAATAAAAGTCTGGTAATTGAGATCGTTTACTTTGCTGCAGGTCTGTGCCAATATTTGCTTTCACAGCCAACAATTTGCTTAATTTGCAGTGCTAATTATTTGTTGCTAGTTTGTCTCGTGCTTTTTCTGAAACCAGAGATTTGTTTAGTTTTTTAGTTTCAGTTCCAGGACACATTTTTGATTTGAAATTCATTTGAATTGGTGATGTAATAGTTTATTATTTATTATTGACATGTTCTGTATTTTGGGTTTACCTGAAAAGTATAAAAGTTTGCACTCTGTCAAACCTTTAGTCATCTCTGAGGGTCTAAAACCTACATGTATGCAAATCATTTGGTTGCTATTTTTTAATGACAAACACTTTTAGCAGAAATGAGAAAATTAACGACGTTATTTTAACTGTAAAACGTAACACTCCGGAGCTAAAATTAACTTTACACAAGTGGGGATCGATTCTAATAAATTGCTTTCAGAGCAGGAATTACACTAATTAGAAAATGAGATTAGGTTTAATTGTCTCCATCAAAGTAACTCTTCAATAATAAAATATGCCTGGGAGCCAGCACAGACACACAACATCAGCAGCCGAACTCGGTTCAATAGATTAGAATGAGCCATCCCACCATTATCAGTTCAGTGGTGAATTAAAGATAATTTATACGGTGCTGATCACTTGCACCGTTACTCATTAAATACAATTGTGTAGGAAATGTTTTGCTTTCTAATAAATATCTTTAAAGCTTCAGGTTGAACTTGCAACTTGTTACAGAAGTTTTTTTTAAGTCTGATGGACAAACAACAGCCTGAGTAAAGTTTTGCTCTGTTTTCCACCACAACTTGTAACTCCTCCCCCTTCTTCCTGTGGTCGGTGGTTCAAWCTGTGCTGTTCTCACATCTTCTCATGAGACAAGAGAAGCAAAGTGATTGACTCCTGAGGTTGTCTGGACTAATCCACAGCTCCGAGCAACAAACAGTTTTTTTCTTCTATCTTGTTTTTTCTTCATGTTTTTTTTATCTATAACCCCCAAACACGCTTTTGCTCCAAACACTTTGGCTTTAGGCTATACCCTTTTTCTATCCGACAGCCACTCCTGTTATCACATTTTTCCCCCTTTTCTTCTCTGTTAGCAGACTTTTTTTTTCTTCCCACTGTTGCAGAGCAGGAATAAAAGACAGGTTTGTACCCAGCAGCGGTTTTGAAATGTACCAATGTCTGCCCCAACGATGGCAAGGCGAGCAGAAAATCCATGATCTGTTTGCACTTGGATTTCCCTCCAGGGTGAAATGTGTTGTAGCAACATTTTATAAGACGGAACGGGGACAGAGAGCACAACAAGTTCAAAAGGTGAAAAATTATGGGCACTTCAATTTTCATTTTTGCCAAAGTCACACATTTGATCAGTTCTTCCGGCAGGTGTCCCAGCCCCCACTGAATTCACCTGATAATAACATGTTCCACTTGTGGAGTTTGTCAAGGACAAAGCTGAAACTACACTTTTCTTGTAAGCCTACTTTTTTTCATCTATTCATTAGAATTACTATTACATGTCAGGGCAGCTTTGACACAAACAGCCACTGGATGATGCCCTTGGGTAAAACTATTCTGCTCTCTTATTRCACTTATTATTTCCTCAGCTGGATGAAAGCACAGGAAGAAAAGAACGACAAAACAAAAATAATGGCAAAAAAAAGAAAAAATATTTTGGTTTTAAAGGACACTAGAAGCAAGGCTCTGTATGAGTAATGGATCATGAGAAAATGCCACGATATATCATGCATATAGCTAAACAGTCAAGAAGACTAATTTAGTGGTACATTACAGCAACTAATAATAAACAGAAATAAGACAAATTAAAGTAAAAAGTGGAAAAAACAAGTCAAGAGCTCTGCAGTTTTAAGGGGGAGTGATTTTGAATAAATTAAAATCATACAAGGTCGAAAGTTATAGCCAGAGGTGCTCATGCGTGGTCAAAAAAAAAGCACACCAAATGGAATGTCATAAAGCTCACCCAAGATTGTACCTGCGATTGTGAAAACAACAGCTAGCAGGACTCTAGACTGCAACCAAYCTGATTTCCTAGTAAAAATAAATAAATTCCAGTCGGACTGGTGCGATCAGTCGTTCAAGGAGGGCGGCGGAAGCCTGCTGTAACAGGATTAAACGGACACTGCTTTCAACGTATCAAACAAACTCCAGAGCCGTTTTATCCAATCAAGAGGAGAGCAGGGYGGGACTTTCAGTGAGACCMGTTTGCAGCAGACCTCTCYTCCCACACTTTGATTGATTGRTTGATTTAGATTTATAGTCAGTTTCTTCACATTTACAACATGCAAGCAATCAAAATTACATTTCCTACCGTCCCACAGTTAAACAGTCATAAAAAAACATTGACACAAACATTAAGATAACTGCATCTCAAAAAAAGAAAAAAAAAGAACAAAACAAAACAAAACAAAAAAACTAAATCTAGACATCAGTCAGTAAAGATGTGGATTTAAGTTAGCATTAACTGTTTTAGTAAATGTATCAGCATAGCATAGTAGTGCACATAATGCAAATGCATATTTGGGGTGGGGTGGAGGGGGGGTGGAGAAATAAGTTATAATCTTGCCAGTCTGGTGACTGGAGGTAGTGTAGGAAGAGTTTAACATCCCAACAGCTTGGTGGATAAAGCTGTTGGTGAGTCTGGTGCGTGAGCAGAGGCTCCTGTACCTTTTTCCTGATAACAGGAGATTGAACAGATTATAAACAGGATGGGTTGCATCGCTCACAGTCATTGTTGCTTTTTTTGATGAGGCAGGAGGTGTATATGTCTTTCAGGGAGGGGATTGGGCCACCAATGATTCTTTTGGCTATGTTCACCATGCGCTGCAGAGTTCTCCTGTATCATACTTTATATTACATTTTTGTTCAAAGCATTGGGCCTCATGCAAGAACATGGTCGTATTCTTCTCCTAAATTTCTCCTACTTTTGTTCGTACAAAGGGTTCGTACGAACATGTCACGTCAGATTCAACAAACACTTCTATCTTCAGGAAACGTGCGTAAATGAGCTGCGTAATTTACACCTTTTCTATCCAGCTGCTCGTGCACGCGAGAGGAGATTAGCATAATTACCACCCCAAAAACACCATATACTGTAAGGCTATGCCTCAGATACAAGGAAGTGTTCATTCATTCATTCATGAAAATGACAGCGAAAACTGAAAAAATAAAAAA
>NW_013952409.1:4914394-4931529 GCF_001266775.1 Austrofundulus limnaeus | reverse complement strand
CACAAATTCTCCTAAATCACTCGTACGCACAAYTTAAGAACAAATCTGTGCGTACGAACGGTTCTTGCATGAGGCCCATTGTTATTAAACAGATACCGTGTGTCCAACTTTGCGTCAGTGACTAAACTCCATTTTCCACAGTCTGCAGTGTGCGCAGGCTGTGGGTCTTTGTGTGAGATTGTTTAAATTCTTAAACCACATTAACTCTAATTCCAACAAACATTTGTTTGCTCCATAATAAAGCAATCATGAAAACTTAATATAACTCACCGTGTTCTCTAGATGAGTGAGTTTCAAATGATTGACAGTGGGCTACCAGTGCCTACCATTAACATAAAGATCTACAAATTTCATTCTTCAAAACTTCATTGCAACAGCAAAGTTCTTGATGTGCTAAGCTTACTTACACTTAGAACCATACTGTGACACTGCTCTGGAATAAATATAATGATAAATGATCAAATATGAAGACACATAATTTTAGATGATTACATGAACGTCAAGCTTCAAAGATGACTTCACACAGGTTTATGTGATGCTGCAACATCTCACATGATCTGTCAGAGGAAATTCAATGAGGTAAAGACAAAATCATATAGATTGATGTCCACTAGCAGGATCAGCCATCTTGGATTGTGTTTGGCTGTAATGGGCTTGACACACGGGCAGCGACAAACTACAGCGATGAACGGCTGTCAACGCAGCCAGGGTGAAACCCAACACACGGGACGCGATAGCGATTGCAGCGTTGCGAATCGCACTCTCAGGTCGCTTGTCTTCACAAAATTTGATTGGTTCTTGACTCTGAAGGGAGGTGTGCATTACGGATGTGTAAACTAAACAAATCTTGTGATGCTAATGMTATTGAAAAACAAATGCACATCAAGATACAGTTTATGAGGAAAAACTTACCATAAACTTCACCCTGRTGCCAATAAATTCCCACAAAGCTTTTTAATAATCACTTGGTGAAAGTGTTAGCTAACKGCAGTGTGTMGCATACTCTYCTCTCATTGGTCAGTCAAYAAAACCCTC
The DNA here is from genome assembly GCF_001266775.1 of Austrofundulus limnaeus. Lineage (NCBI taxonomy): Eukaryota > Metazoa > Chordata > Actinopteri > Cyprinodontiformes > Rivulidae > Austrofundulus > Austrofundulus limnaeus. Next base: position 4,930,494 of record NW_013952409.1, on the reverse strand, counting down.
GCTGATTGGTTGTATGCTAAGCGACAGCGACAAAAGTTGAACATTTTTCAACTTTCATATGTCGCGTTGCAAGCTCGCGTGTGCACGTCTGTGTGTACGAGCGCAAAATTTCACATGCACTATTTTCGCCGGTCGCTTAGCTGGAGGAGGGCAAGCGATTGTCGCCTCGACACACAGGCTCCGTAGGAAATGAATGGAGAGCRAGCGACGTCACCTCCCTTGTGTCGAGCCCTTTAAAAGTATTTTGTTGCTGGGCTGGGCTGACTCACTCATGGCTGCATTTTTCCTTCCAAACAAATCAAACTAGYAAGCTCTTGTTTCTGCTGTGATACCACACACACAACCCACTTCATGTTAAAATTAATACACTACAACTCTGATATGCTCTTCTCTCATGTACAACAGTATTATACTCAGGTTAAAACGTTTAAAGGCACTGCCAGGATAGATCAGCATTTTACAGATAGAAGAGACTTTGGTCTAACAAAAGATGTCTGAACATGGATCAGTGTTCTGTTCAACTTGACATCTAAAAACTTCTGTTTTTGTTTGTTTTGTTTTATTGCTTCATTTAACACCAACTTCCTTTGACTTGTGCTTTTTTTCAAACAGTGTATCTGCTTATTCTCTCTTTCAGTTGCTTTTTTGAGTATCATCACGTAATAGATACATGAAATAAATGCAAAAAAATTACAAAAAGTATCACTTTTATTCAAATTGACTTCATTTCTCCTCATTTTCCAACTGATGCTACGTCAGCTTTTTGTCCTATTTGGTTCAGTGAAAACATCTGCGCTACGAAATAAATAGAAGCACCAAACCAAAAACAACAGCAGMAAAACTCCAAAGTTTAAAGATGTTTATGGACTGTCAGTGTGTCTGCTAAATGTGCCATGAACACAGTTCTAAAACTATTTTTACTTGAACTTGAGGTGCACTTTGTTCACCTCAATTCACTGCTGAGCTTCATACATCACGGTATATTTTGAAATAACTGCAGTACAAATGATAGCAAGACGGCACAAAGTGACCTTGTTTTTTGTCTCTAGTTTATTTGAGAACATTGAACCTTTTTCAAAACAGTTGAAATACTTTGTTGTTACAAACTCTGGGTTATTATTTGATTAAAGAGATTTCTAAAAAGACCATATGTATTGACCAACTAGACTAAAACCAAAATATGAAATGCTGAAGAAGAAGGAGCTATTTTTGTAGATAAAATTCATAAAAAGTTTAATTCTGCCTCGAGACAAAAGGTATTCATAACATGCTGTAAGAATATGCTGTATTTAAAAGATAAGGAATCTTATTCTGAATCTTTGACAAAAAACGCACAGTGACGAAAAAATTTTAACAGCTTTCTCCATTAGCTCCACTTTCACTGTAAATCTATAGGAAACAGCACCCTATCTGCTGTTGTATTTCTTTGAACTCCTTTCTCCCCATTTTGCTACAATTTAAATCCCAGACCTATTTAAAAAGTCCCTCAGATAACCCGCTACCCTCTGTCCCATCACTCTTCATTCTCCTCGGGGCTTCGGCAAATACTATCACGCGAAACTTTGCTAATCTGATTGGCTGATCAAAACTGTAAATGAAACCAGCCAGAACCAATTACAATAGGCACAAGTCATTAAGAGAGATGACTTCGGGGAGAGAAGTGGTGCTGGGGACAGGTGCATCGCTTCTAATCTGGCAAATTGCTTTCAGGATAGAGTTTGGGTTATCAGTTGGTAGCTATTATACCAACTGATTACAGAAAGGGGGTATTGTTACAGTTTACAGTGGGCTACCAGTGCCTACCATTAGAGATTTCTCATTGTGTGTGTGTGTTTTTAACTAAATAAGTATTTTTAGCAAACAGAGTTAACTTCAGCAGTAACTTACAGTCAGATGAAAAGACCATGATATGATCCATTCTCAAATGACCAAAACACGCCTATGAAATTATTTTTGAAGTTGAGAAAATATGGTTTTTTTTGAATAGCTATTTGAAAAGAACAAAACTTCAAGATCTTGATCCCCTTAAAGAGCTGTAAGTCATATCAGTAACTACTTTTTTCAGAAGATCGTATGCTAAACAGGCCCATTCCTTGTTGACGCTCTGTTCGGCAGTTCAAAAGCCATGGACGTCACTATTCAAACCAAGCTGCAGATTTTTATTTTATTTATTTTGTTGATGAAGGACTATCCATCCATTGGACCCACCATCAAAAATTAGTGCCCCTCACCTCAGAACCCCCCCCMCCCCCCACCCAAAACAATAAGATTTTGGAAAGCACCTAGCAGCATGAAATTTGGGAGGAATAGAGAAGTGCCCAACCTACACTGGACCAGCCAACAGTTTTACAATAGACACCATATTTAAGGAGAGGGCTCCATCTGAAAAGGGGTTGTCTGGACACAAAAATGCTTTTAACTCAAAAACTATCCATCGTAAGAGCTTTAGGTTTTTATTTTATTCATTTTTTGACTCTAAAGACGAGCTATGCATTGGGCCCACCAAAGAGCATCCCCCCCACCACNCCCCCCACCCCTTCCGGACCCCAACCCAAAACTATAAATCTGTTCTGGTGAATTCTGAGTTCTGATGCATTGGTGCTTTGCATATGTGCAAGGGTCATATATGCCAGAGGTTCTGAAACTGGGGTCCGCGAGAGGTATCTTGGGGGTCCTCAAAAAAGTTTTAACTAAAATGTAAATTTGGTTTTTATTTTAAAAAATGCATGGAGAACAATGAACTAATAAAACAAGCATTAAAAACTCATTTCCAAGTTATATATTTCCATGACATTTAGGGGTTAAAATGACAATAAATTATCTTTTAAAACAGCATGGGGTTTATGAGGGGGTCCATGGAATTTTTTTCCACCTTGTAAGGGGGTCCCCAGACCCAAATGGCATGAGAACCCCTGATATATGCTACTGCTATGCAGAATCTACAGTAGTTTTTGACATATACATTTTCAGAACAATTGAAGGTATTACAGGTATTTGATTGTGGTATAGAATGGAACTATGTTCCTGAAAAAATGTTTTTACAGAAGTGTTTTATTTTGCACAATATTTGGTATGTTCTGCCAATTAAGTGTGCGACTGCACTGTGTGAAGTGTTTTGACAAAAACCTAATGGATGACAGAAGGAAAATGTAACACAAATATAATTTAGGTGGACAGTTTCCTGCGGTATAAGTTATAGAAGGTGGCCTTTAATGCAAAGTAAAAACTGTGAGGATTGGTAATTAAAACACCATCCAACCCTTGCACAGCACACAGCTACTAGACCAGATTGACATACACACAGCCAGATGCAGACAGATGGAGCTTTGAACTTATCATCAAAAAGTAAGCCTCTGACAGATTTTTTACATTGCTCTAATGACATGTTTTCTAGATAAACTGAACGACACTCTCCATCAGCCGTGTTTGTCTAATTCCATCAKCTAACTTCATCTTTCATTATCTCTCCCTCTCCATCACCACAGCCCACTCATCTCATCTCATTTGGATCTGTCATTAAAACTTCATCCAAACCTTGATGGAGACGTGCTGAGAGAGAAGTAGGATTTTTTTTTGTTTTATTTATTCACACTGACAATATGCAGCTCTAACATAACCAGACGTATCAGTGTTTGATAAAATAAGTAGTACCCCTACACTCAAATACAAGCTCTCTGTGAGTGGGCAGTGACATGCTTGTTTAGGTGTGCCAGGCGCAGTGCAAACTACTCATCTGAGGATGAATCATTATTCCAAGGACACAAGAGAAGCAAGGCCTGATAAAAAAATAAATAAATAAAACTCCACTAACGACAGAGAAAGACGCCTCTTCCCTGGCGAAGCTAAACAAAGATATTCTTTAATCACCGATGCAACATGATCCTGTTTACAAGGTGGTGACTTCCCCAGAGGTTCTGCTACAAGAAATGAAAGACGGAGAGAGTCATACAGGAAGAGAGGGGGAGACAGTGATGTGGGAGTTGGGACTGAAGCACCAACATGAGTACTTGGGGTTAATGAGCCAGTGTGGCAAGACAGGGGAGGCAACAGAGGCAAAAGGGCATTGAGCTGTGATCTTCTGTGCTTTTCTGAGCATATCCATTACATTGCCATTACCTTTGGGTCAATATGTCTTGATTTCCTGCACTGCACTCTCCCCTCTGGTTGGTGACACCTTTGCCCACTGCAGTGCCGGGTCATAATTGATTGGCTAGGTAGGAACACATTTCAGAAAGGCAGTTGACCTTCTTGCCCCGGTGTCCGTCTCCATAAAATAATTGACACAAGAGATATATAGATGGAGCAAGCAACCTTAAAACAGGGAGGGGATAAATAAACAGCTCTATAATTCATAAGACTCTCTTTTTGACAAATTGTGTCTCATAAAACCCCATTTTTTTCCTCTTTCCTTTTTTTAATCTTCTAAAAAAAGAAAAAAAAAACTCCATGTCTCTGTCCTGTCATGTTTTTAATTTTCACCTCATACTTGTCTCTGTTCTGTCTCCTGAGCTTGTCTCATTTCCCCGATATTTTCTTTTTATCTTCTTGACAGCGAGTGTTCTGTTGCTATATTTACCACTTATTTGGGAACAATCAGCTCTTTGGCACTTGCTCTCCTGCCTGTAGTGCAAAATATGTTTTGTAAAGTTCTATCATTCGCTATATGCATACAGATCAATCAAAAATCCTGTCATATCTCATGGCTGCGACTGATGGAAACCAGTTGTTGACTCAAACCTATCAGTATTATGATAAAAAAAAAGGCWAACGGACCTCACTGCACTCTGAGTGTTCACACAGGTGACCAGTAAGCCACAATGATGTGTTTTGTGTATAAAATCTGGTAGAAAACTATTTCACACACAGCTTGCAAAATGTTATTCTAGGCCACGCATCTTATTTTATTACCTAAATCATTCTCACCTTGGTCCACTTTGTACCCACTTTGGCAGCTGCCCCCAGATTAATTATTTAATCTACTTAAATACACCTTTGAAATGAAAACAGGCAGATTTGAACCAGTTATTGAATAGTTATTTTTTATCAGTTCAATTCTGCAATCTCAATGGGATTTGCCTGGTTAAACAACAGTAAAATAAAAAAAAGTCAGGCACTCTTGAGATAGGTTGGAAATGGTTTCAGAGATTTGTCTGACTATTTTGAGAGAAATTTTGTTGTCTAATTAATATACACACACTTTTCAAACAACAAGACTACAGGACTCTGTGACTTAAGTAAAAAACTTGAGAACCCCCATGGATAACACGAAATGTTCTGGAGACTCCCCCACAAATGCTGTTCAACTCATCAGCAGCAGCTGCAGCACAGTCAGAGACTCTTTTACTCAAATCTAGATTCATCAATAACTGAAAGATAGATTTTTGTAGCCTTCATTTATTTATTTTAAAAGCCAGAGCTATTTAAATAAACTTGATTCCAAACATTTGTATACCCTAAAACTCACCAAAAATTCATTTTTTTCTTTATTTTTTATTCTGATGTTTTCCTCTTCTTTTCTTGGTGTGATGATTTTAGGCTCTGTTTTCTGAGCAGACTCAGCAGCACATCCTGCTTTCTCTTTTCCCTGCAGTAATTCGAGGTTGCTCTATTCACAGCTGGCTGAAGAACACAAGTCTATCTGCCTATAGCTTCCACACTGTGTACTTGTGGCATGACGGGCACTTTTCGGGGGAAACCAGAGTATCTGGGCTGGCCTGAAACAGGAAAATTACTCAGCCCATTACAGCAATGAGCTGCACATTGGTTCCCAGCACTTAGTATGGCAATGAGGCAGCACAGTGGGCAGCCATCAGACGTGGAAATGGACACATGTAGAGTCACACAAAGTGGCGCCTGTGCACACAGCCCAATCTACCCGATGCACAATCACACATCGAGGAGGGGATTTGTACCATTGACAGATCGTGAGATGATAAACCTATTATTTGCAGCTACATACACTCATTCACACACACATCCTTCCTTCTAGTCATCTCTGCATCTATCTGAGCACCAATGAGTTTTGTTCTGTGACCCATTAGAATTCAGCTTGTTTGCTTCCTGCATTTGATTCAAAAAAGAGAGGCTGTGATGAATACTGGGACTTATTAGAGTTCAGCCTATGTGTGCCTCCTGTAATACAGTATACAGGTGCTGGTCATAAAATTAGAATATCATGAAAAAGTAKATTTATTTCAGTAATTCCATTTAAAAAGTGAAACTTGTATATTATATTCATACATTACATACAAACTCATATATTTCAAATGTTTATTTYGKTTAATTTTGATGATTACAAATGACAACAAATGAAAATCTCAAATTCAGCATATCAGAAAATTAGAATATTACTGAAGACCAATAAAAACAAAGGGTTTATAGAAATGTTGGCCAACTGAAAAGTCTGAACATGAAAAGTATGAGCATGTACAGCACTCAGTATTTAGTTGGGGCTCCTTTGGCCTGTATTACTGCAGCAATGCGGCGTGGCATGGAGTCGATCAGTCTGTGGCACTGCTCAGGTGTTATGATAGCCCAGGTTGCTCTAATAGTGGCTTTTAGCTCTTCTGAATTGTTGGGTCTGGTGTATTGCATCTTCTTCTTCACAATACCCCATAGATTTTCTATGGGGTTAAGGTCAGGAGAGTTTGCTGGCCAATTAAGAACAGGGATACCATGGTCCTTCAACCAGGTACTGGTAGCTTTGGCACTGTGTGCAGGTGCCAAGTCCTGTTGGAAAATGAAATCTGCATCTCCAAAAAGTTGGTCAGCAGCAGGAAGCATGAAGTGCTCTAAAACTTCCTGGTATGTGGCTGCGTTGACCCTGGACCTCAGAAAACACAATGGACCAACACCAGCAGATGACATGGCACCCCAAACCATCACTGACTGTGGAAACTTTACACTGGACTTCAAGCAACGTGGATGAAGTGCCTCTCTTCTTTTCCTCCAGACTCTGGGACCTTGATTTCCAAAGGAAATGCAAAATTTACTTTCATCAGAGAACATGACTTTGGACCACTCACCAGCAGTCCAGTCCTGTTTCTCTGTAGCCCAGGCAAGACGCTTCTGACGCTGTCTGTGTTTCAAGAGTGGCTTGACACAAGGAATGCGACAGCAGAAACCCATGTCTTTCATACGTCTGTGTGTGGTGGTTCTTGAAGCACTCACTCCAGCTGCAGTCCACTCTTTGTGAATCTCCCCCACATTTTTGAATGGGTTTTGTTTCACAATCCTCTCCAGGGTGCGGTTATCTCTCTTGCTTGTACATTTTTTTCGACCACATCTTTTCCTTCCCTTCGCCTCTCTATTAATGTGCTTGGACACAGAGCTCTGTGAACAGCCAGCCTCTTTAGCGATGACCTTTTGTGTCTTGCCCTCCTTGTGCAAGGTGTCGATGGTCGTCTTTTGGACAACTAAGTCTGCAGTCTTCCCCATGATTGTGTAGCCTATAGAACTAGACTGAAAGACCATTTAAAGGCCTTTGCAGGTGGTTTGAGTTAATTAGCTGATTAGAGTGTGGTACCAGGTGCCATCCATTTTGAACCTTTTCACAAGATTCTAATTTTCTGATATGCTGAATTTGAGATTTTCATTTGTTGTCATTTTTAATCATCAAAATTAAACGAAATAAACATTTGAAATATATGAGTTTGTATGTAATGTATGAATATAATATACAAGTTTCACTTTTTAAATGGAATTACTGAAATAAATCTACTTTTTCATGATATTCTAATTTTATGACCAGCACCTGTATGTGGCTGTTGGTTGTGTGGAAGTTTGTTTGACACACACACACACACCATTACTTCTGAACTTACGAGAGGCTTCCTCCTCTGTGCAGACGTGAACGCCGCTCTGCTCTTTTGTGTATAACTTAAGAGTTTTAATAGCAGGTTTGGTGACAGCGGAAACTGAGACTAAAGTGTGTGTGTGTGTGTGTGTGTTTGTATGCTGTTGTATTTCAGACAACCAGGGGCTTGATAATGTATTCATGTCTCCAAATGACAAATGACTCCCACCAGGAGGCGGTTTAACATTTAAATGAGAAGCCGGGAGAAAACCACAACACAGAGCAGTGAGAGGATCCACCGGGCCAGGCCGGTCGGCTTACGCATGAACTGTGACAAAAACAATAAAAGCCGGGGTAAACACACATTGTCAATTCAACAAAACACGACCACATAAATTGACCGATAACAAAAGCCGATCCGAAGGACGGAGCGTGGGGGGGGTAAGATGCAAGAACAGTTGGCATCCCAGTAGGGATTCAGGCACCAGAGGAGAATTCTCCGGCGTGTGAACCCCACTGATGAGAGTTTACATAAACAGCTCGTCAAGGCCTCTGCTCAGGTTGGAACAATATCCCTTCAAACAATATTGTGCTGCTCCGTTAGCCTGCCAGGTGCTGCTGCACAGGGAAAACTTGTTTGTGGCTTTTCAGTCATTAACTCAAAAAATACAAATACTTCATGGGTGGGGGGGCATGCACAGTGAGCAAATACAGATGGAGGAATGGCTGAGAGACTCAGAGTGCAGGAAGTGAATAAATAAATTGACGCTCAGGCGTGTGTGTAAATGATCATCCAAACCTACGTGCCAGTTTTGTTTCTAAATGGAGCAGCAAATTTGGAAAGACATAAAATCTGTTGGAAGGCGTGGAGTCCGCCCCAAAGGGAGGGGAGGGGGAATGAATCACGCTTCCTGTTTTTATACGTACTAACAGAAACAGTCAGCTATGTTGGTGGAAGTTAGAGCAGTTGAAAACAAGTAACGGTCAACAGAAACAAACCAGGTGTGGACCAGAACAATAAACAGGCACTAAAACAAAGACGTTCTATTTTTAGAAGAACAGCATGTCCTCTCTTATCCACACAAATGACTTTCATGAATKTATTTTTATAACTTGTGCAGCTTGTTTGACAGTTTAGTGTCCTGCCAACGGTCAACATTTACAAAAAAAAAAAAAAAATCAGATTTTGATTTGGTTTGTGTTCCTCGTCTCCACAGCTGAGGGTTGTCTGAGTGGCTAACGTAGGCTGGCGTGTCACAGACAGTGATTGGCAGCCAAAGCTTGCTGTTGTAAATGATGAGTGACAAGTTTTGCTGAAATGACTGACTCAAAAAAAGGACAAATTTTCTAATAATTGTTTTTGACAGTTGTTTGAATTGTAGTAAAGTATTTGAACAGAAGTGTAAAGTGATCAGTGACATAGAGTATGGGCTGGGATGAGGTTTTACTTTGTCCTCCTTTCAATGCTGATGCACCGTCTGTGCACATGCACTGCACAAACTGTCCATCCAAGTCTTTCTATCTTATATCCAGTCAAAAAGTACGGATATAATAAGCAAAAGCAGAATCTTGTTCGCCTGGAAATTTTCCTTATTTCCAGAATTGCAATTGTCTTATTCCTTTGGTAAATTATTTTACCTAATTTGAGGCAATTCAGACTCTAATTAAGTGAAATACTATGCCAATGAAACAAGAGGATTGCACTTGTAAGTTTTTTGAAATAAAGAAAATTTTCAGGCTAACAAGTAATTATCTAAAATATTCTGCTCTTGCTTAGTGTATCAGTCTCAAAATAAGATCAAAAATACTTTTTATAAGCCTGAAAGACTTGGCTAGATAAACAGTTAAATTTTACAAATTGCAAACATGACACATCAGGTTGATTTCTCAGTCTCAAAGCAAATTAAAATATAGCAGTAACTTGCAGAATACATGTGCTCTGCTGCTGATTCATCAAACACAATGTCTGACCTTAACATCAACCTTAATAAAACTGCTCTTTTTTCATGCAGATAGTTTGCATAAATTCATTTTCTTTCCTTTTTTGTTGAGTTTGTTTGGTTTTATTAATTTGGACTTCAGAGGTTTAAAATGATCAGTCGATCAGCTCCAGCTGCACATACACTTCAGCTAACCTGCTCACATTTTAAATCACGAGATTTTGTCTGTGCCGTTTTAACAATGACTTATTTTTTTTTCCAATTCCATTATAAACCTTCTTATGGCTTTTTATTTTGGTCTCTCTTATTTAATAGGGTCTCTTTACACTCAGCTTTGTCCTCTCTACAGGGTGCACAGAAATTCACTGGACATCTCCTCAATATAAAGAAAAAGATCTAAAGGGAAATCAATATCTATATTTCACAAGTTGTCAAACAATGACTGCAACAGTTACTGCAGGGGATGAACACCTTCCTCCGTCGATGACACACAATGAAGGGGGGAAAAGAAAAGACGGTAATAAAACTCACATCTGTACTTTGCTTGTCAGCCATACTGCTTGGTGTTAAATGGATCGATCACTGCTTTTTTTCTTTTTCTGTATATTTTTATGGTTCCACTTGCCTTCAATGTGTGTGGGCAGAACAAGTCCAACATGTGCTTCTGATACCACTCATGTCCATGCTCCTCTTAAATCTTTTGCTATATTTATATATTAGGACAAGGTACAGCTTGCATTTCATGTTTTGTCATATTATATAACTTTTTACTCATGCTGTACCTCAAAAATAAATAAGCTTATCATGATTTGTTCTCTAAAAAGCTTTAAAAGTTATAAAATGGGTTGTTAGTGTTTCACATACATTCATTTAATCCATTCTTAATCTTAATGACTTTGTAAAGACCATTTGGCAACACCAACAAGTCATAAATTTCACCTCTTCTGTGATGTAACTCATCATTCAATAAGATAAAAGGCACTAAAACCTTTTTCTGGACCATAAAATTCTCTGTCATGTACCCCTGAAATATTATTAAACCATTGATTTTTCCACTACGGCTCAAATTGGATCAAACTTTATTTTAGGTGAATTATTAAATGAATGAAAGAAAGAAAAAGAGTTTCAACCAAAACAGTGTTAAAAAAATCTCCTCCTAGGATAAATCACGATTAACTTTTCAATAAACTGTTGAAGTGATAACAATGATAGTTTTGTTACAAAACACCAACAATTAAAAAAAAAAACTATTTTGACAAAAAAAAAAGACGTTTTAACAATAACATTCTTGGTGACATTTTGAACAAAAAACAACAATTTGAGAAAAACGAACCAAAAGTTTGTTGCTTTCTCAACTGAGACATCAATGCAAAAAATAGCCAAACCCCTCTTATTAAAAAATAAATAAAACATCCTGTTTAGTTACAATGAAACACATCCTCACCTATGATAATCCATGTTTGTTACTATTTATTTTTCCAATATCAAAAATTAAGTGCTTCTCAACACTATTTATTTACATTCATGATGCAAAAACTTGGTCAATATTAACTTTGACATCTATTGTAACCCATTTTTACTTTGAAAGGAAACAAATACATACACTGACTTGTTAATGAAACTTGTCACAACCAGGAGGGTAAACTCATCTATGTTTAAACTGTCAGGATGAAACTTAGATAAAAATATCAAACTTCATCCTCAAACACTCCCTCATCTTTGAGTCTTTCTCCTGCTCTGCCCACTCACCCAGTTCTCTTTTCATTCTACCTTTTTGATGCCCACTTCTTCCGCGCCATATCTTTTTCTTGTTATCTCTTCTCATGTCCCTTCCTTTCTCTCCCTCCGCGCTGACCCTTCCACCTCTTCCCACCTTCTCCTCCTGCCCCATCATTACTCCTCTTTCAGCACTCATCTTTCTAAGGCTGCTGAATTCCCCAGCACAACAGTGCTATTCTGCTGCCTACTAATAGAATCCCTCAGTTCCTCTAATGGATCTGTCAGAATCTCCTGAGAACAGCAGAACAGATGGATTGATAGGGCGGGGGAGAGACACAGAGAAAGGGGGACAAAGAGACGGAGAGATGATGAGACAGAAAGGGAAGCAGAGAGAAGGGGGGAGAAAAGACACGTCGGGGTTCTCGACACTTTCATCTGCGCCTCGGAGAGTCTCTGAGCAGCAGCTCCTCTGACACGACCAACCAGCCACCATATGGTCCAACAGACAACGTGCTGCTTAAAGCACCGCAGGATAATGACAGTTTCACTACGGCCAGGTGAGGACAACAAACCGAGCAGGTCTTTCTAAGAATCTGCCAGTAATAGAACATTTTTTTATTATTATTATTTTATTTTAGCTGCAGTTCATCAATAGCTGCGTTTCCATTGACACGAAAATGCGCAAATTATAATTTCAAAAATTAATTTGCTCAATGGAAACACGTCAATTTAAAAAATATATATGTTTTTCAACAAAGTGGTTTTGCGCTAGGATGAGGTGGTTTTTCGGCCGTATCGAAATTGATGTATTTCGCAAAACTGCAATGGAAACCCTTTTTTTGCACCACGGGAGTCACGTGATCAAGAACCGGCTGTTTCTACTGGCGAAAAAGACAACGAAGAAGAAGATAACAGGAAGTAAAAGTATTTGTAAAATCATTGAAGTAGTAAAAGAAAGTATTAAACTCATCGACTACAATTTCCCAAAACTGCAGCATGTGTTTTTTCAACATTAACAGAATATCAACATAGTTCTGCACACATTTGCAATGGAAACGCAGCGACTGACATTTATCATTAAGAAATAATTATCTGCTGAATACAACCGAGAATTGTCCTGATGCATCTCAGTAATCCAGGTAAAAAATCAAAAAAAAATTGTATAGGTCYTCTGGACGGGTTCTTCTCTAATGAAACGTTTMGTCTCTYCTCCAAGAGACTTCTTCAGTCTGAGAGTTTCAGGCWAAATTCAGGCTKTTAAGCCCTGCCTCCATGTGACTGATACTCACATCACATGGCTATCGTTGACACCTAATTAACACTTATTGTTAACAGGGGGTGGAGTGAAATTGGCAATGGCCACGCTGTAGGAGGGGGACAACTGAAAACGGAGGCCTCCACCTCTGTTTAATGATGGACGGTCTTTCTTCACAAAAATGGCTTCTTTTACTCCTCTCTCAAACCAACGTTCCTCTCTATCAAGAATGAGAACATCCTCATCTCTGAAAGAGTGACCGCTGGCCTGTAAATGAGTGAAAACTGCAGAGTTCTGGCCATTAGACGTAGCTCGTCTGTGTTGGGACATTCTTTTGAACAGTGGCTGCTTTGTTTCCCCGATGTATAACTGGTTGCAGTCCTCCAGGCACTTAACAGCATATACAACATTGCTCTGTTTGTGCCGGGGCACCGGATCTTTGGGGTGAACCAGCCTTTGCCGTAATGTGTTTTGGGGTTTGACCAGTTATACATCAGGGAAACAAAGCAGCCACTGTTCAAAAGAATGTCCCAACACAGACGAGCTACATCTAATGGCCAGAACTCTGCAGTTTTCACTCATTTACAGGCCAGCGGTCACTCTTTCAGAGATGAGGATGTTCTCATTCTTGATAGAGAGGAACGTTGGTTTGAGAGAGGAGTAAAAGAAGACATTTTTGTGAAGAAAGACCGTCCATCATTAAACAGAGGTGGAGGCCTCCGTTTTCAGTTGTCCCCCTCCTACAGCGCGGCCATTGCCAGTATCACTCCACCCCCTGTTAACAATAAGTGTTAATTAGGTGTCAACGATAGCCATGTGATGTGAGTATCAGTCACATGGAGGCAGGGCTTAAAAGCCTGAATTTTGCCTGAAACTCTCAGACTGAAGAAGTCTCTTGGAGGAGAGACGAAACGTTTCATTAGAGAAGAACCCGTCCAGAAGACCTATACAATTTTTTTTTCTTTTTGACAACTAAGAATTGTTCCATCATGGGAAACCTTGACATGAAGCTGTCACTTCATAAAATGCTTGTTAAAATATTTATACCTCTAAAATAATTTGAATACAATAAAACAACCTCTAAGTGTACTTTTAGTAAACTTTTGCCTCTTCTCCGTGCAAAGGTTGACTACTTTTAGTCGACCTAAGCTCCAGTTTTTAATAATGTTAACAAAGTTATTTGGTTAATTAAGAAAAAACAGAAAATGTGACAATGCATACAGCCCAGTACAGATGGGGACTAAAAGGTTTTGTTTCTCATCGCAGTGGAGCCCACAATAGGAAAATTGGGGATTTTTTTTGCATGCATTCCCAAGCAATGCTTTTGCATTACCTCACATACTTTTTATATTCCCTCGCAAAAGCCGTTTGCTACTGTTGTGCCTGCTGGTATATTTTATAAATTCACATGTTCAGCATTACACGTGCGTTAGCCCACTACATTAATTCAGCTTAGATATTTAATATTCAGGTATTTTAACTCTGTGCAGCCATGAAATATCATCGTCAAATTCCCCTACTTGTGGCGACACATCCTGTTTTGGTAACCGGATATTTCAAAATAAAAGTCTGATTTAATTCAACTCATACAATACAAAAAACTTTTGCATGGGAATGCAAAAAAAAAAAAAAAAAAAAAACATTGCGAGGGAACACAAAAGAAAAAAAGTCATCCCATGTCCCCTTGCGGGCTCTGTACCATTCAGGATGGTCCAACATTTACGTTTTTTTAATGCAATATGTATATTTGAAATCTTTATAAAACTCACCATTATCTGTTGCGATGAAGACAGCTGTGTATTTACTGTCATGAACATAAGGAGACTCTCGATCCAGTGAGGCTGAGGTGTTGACAGTTCCTCTGACCGGGTTCACACTCAGCCAGCCTGCTGGGTCTCTCAGAACAGCATATCTGAAACAAGGTGACAATAAATAAATGATGAAAGAAAGAAATAAGACGATAATTACAGTTTTAGGTGCCTGTTAATTAGCAATCAACAGAAACCACACACAACAAGAACTTATTGTCATCATGACTTTTTTATTCAAGAAAATTTACAACTATTGTTGAAACAATAAACCTAAACAACAGTTCATCTTTTCTGTCATTCTGCATATGTGGTATGCGATGGGGACCTTAGCAGAATAAAAAGGACACTTTTGTTGAGTTAATTGCTTTTTAAAAAAACATTTTTGTAACTCAGTTGATAAGCAGTTATGAAAGCAAGTTAAATCCTTGCATCATTTGAAGCCATTTTAAATTCAAATGGACACATATTTAAGATATTAAAAATGCCTCTATTTCAATCAAACAATGGAAGCTTTCCTTCAGAGTATAGAAAGTTTGAATAGGTCTCACTTTTTTTCCCCACTTAAACCTGAAAACGGGACGTAAAAGTATTTTCATCATGTTCACTGTCTTTTTGAAGGAATGGAAACTGCTTTAAATCAAGGACAAATAATCAGTGTTTTTCTTGTAATCCACGGTGCAATGAGTCAACACTGCTGGAGATCACATTCTAAACTAACCGAGCAACAATCTGTTGAAATATAGAGGAAGATCTTTTTGAAGGAGAAGATGGGCTTTTGTACAGTTTGGCACACAATATGATGGAAAATAATCTAAAGTGAAGATGGTGTAGAAAAGGTCGAGTGTTGCTTTCCCTGCATCGACAACATTTCAGCTTGACTGCAGCAGCAGCAGCAGCAGCACCTCCTGCAGAGCTGAGGTCTTAAGATGATGGAGAACCTCTCCACAAATCTTGTGGGCGAGCAGCCAAGCCGGCATCGCCTTGAAAACGAGATGAAGGGCGGATCACGACCTTGCTAATGTAACCACTCAGTCTAGTACTGATGACTGCTAGATGCTGATTAGAAAGAGACTTGCATTTATTCCACCGTCACACCGAATTGATTTACGAGCTCTGCTGCACCACTTTTTCACACATATATCGATGTGCGTACTCAGGCTTACCCATGCTGTATACTTGTCCGATGCAACATATTTCATACGTACAGAGGCAGCTAAAAGTTACACAAATACACATAGAGACACACAGGACTGTTCGCCACAAGGCCACTCATTCTCAAAGTGCTCAGAGGTAGAGAAATTGTCTTTGAAATTGAGCTCTTCGGCTAACAGAGCACGACAAAGCCTTGGGAAATGGCCTTGCAATCAACCTCGGCTCACACCTCTCCCCTCGTGCTCTTACATAGACTTTCCTGTGATTACTACTGTTAACCTACACATGTGTTTTACTGGAACAAAAGAGGAATGCACTGAGGTTAAACGCTCAGTTAATAATGACTTGTTTAATGCTATATGTGGCCTATCCAAGTCTTTCTTTTTTTTTCACACACTGCCATGCAAACAAATGTGTGTGCGTGTGTG
>NW_013952409.1:4911796-4913665 GCF_001266775.1 Austrofundulus limnaeus | reverse complement strand
TGTTAACGAGCAGTTGGACAGGTGTACCTAATAAAGTGGCCGGTGAGTGTATGTTCTAGTATATTTTCTTAAAATTAAAAACCAAATAATGGTTAGGATGGTTAGGAACTCTCAGATTCCAAGATTTCAAATTTGATCAACCTGATATTTATTTTTTCCATCAGCAGTTCTGAACAGGTTTAATATTTCTGTCTGTGTCAGCACAGGCTAAAAGGTATCCACTAAATGAGTCAGATCCACTGTTTCTCCACTCTGTGCAAACAGGAGGACAGTCCATTAGATCCTTTTAAAGTGCAAATTAGAAAGACATTAAAAAGCCATTAAGAAAATTCATATCTAGTTCAACGTGTTTATCTCCAAAACCAGAGAAGGCCAAAAACAAATCAGTCAACAAATGAGTTCCTGCAGAGAACACAGTGCTCTCTGTTCTCCACGTTTACCTGCAGATCCACAAAATCCTATCTGAAGTCCCAAATGTAAGCAAACAATAAAACACAACATCAAGCAAAACTGCCCAGTGCTTTTTTCTTTTTTATTTGATTTTTTTTGCTTTTATTGTTAAAGTTTTCAAAAACATCAGGGGTATTTTTTTCCCAGAGTTTTGCTTCAGTTGCAGAAAGTTCAGCATCATGAAATGCACACTGAGACCCTCTTGGTTTAAAAAAAAGTTGGTCATGATATTACTTCCTCCTATTTTACAGAGCTACACCCCGAGGGGCTACTCTGAGCTGCTATAGTTGGCATCAGCACCCAGTTAGAATGTGTCTAAAAGGTTCGGCTGGAAGCTGCTTTTAGCTGTAAGAGGGCCCAGAGGAGTTGGTTGAGGATGGCAGGAATCTGCTGCGTCTGTCAGAATGTCTCATTATGATGATCCAGGACCAGACGCATTCACAGTCACCACGTTAAAAAAAAAACTTATGAAAGCCTGTCTGAAAACCAACTCTTTCACTGTTAAAATTAGAGGGTTATTTAACATCTTGCTGAAAGTGCTATTATTTGACATTTCAATCACTCGCTGCCTATTTTTAGATTCTGAATCTGCTGAGAGTTTGATGTTTTACAAGGTTTAATAAGTAAATGAAGCCGAAAATTGGAACATTAGATGTATGAAGAAAGTTATTAAAACTAAACACGTTGTAACAAAAATTTGGAGTGATATATTAATTAATATTTAGTCCACACACATCGTCACATCTTTTTCTCCATCAGTAGTAAATTGCCAGGAAAAAAGTTTTGTATTTTAATTTGAGGCATGAATAAAATACAAAAAAACACAAAACACTATCTGTGACATGAGATCATTTGGAAACATGAAGCTGAAGAGTGCTTTATGCTGCAGTTTGCTGGGATCTCTTTTAAATAAAACCAGTAAACAATGTTAAAATCATGCTTTGCAGAGCAGTAAAACCACTGATTTAAGATGATGTCCTTAAAATTTTAAAATGTTGATTTTAAATCATCATAAAAACATGATTTTGTATCATTTAAATGATGAAGCAAGGCTGTTATTATTATTATTATTTTAAATTCCTCCACATCTTTAAAGCTAAAACTGAACACAATCTCATGATATTTACTCACATCACTAAAAAGTTTATTAAATGTTTTAATATAAAACGGAACAAAACCTTCAGGTGTTGCACAAACTTAGCTCGGATCAGAAGAGCAAAAAAAAAAAAAAAAAAAAAAAAAAAACCAGAAGGGAACTCACTGCCCTTCAGTCAGAGCATGGCCAACTGTCGTTTCTCTGTTTTCTCAATAGAGAAATGTTGTTTATCTAAACTAAAAAAAATAATAATATTAATAAAATTAAAAAAGAAAAAAAGGTTCAACAGGCTGTCTTTTCCTCGTAGATATGTAGATTATGAG
>NW_013952409.1:4905257-4911646 GCF_001266775.1 Austrofundulus limnaeus | reverse complement strand
TCAGCCTCACACCGAGGACCTCTCCACGTCATCATTTACCCAGAATGCTTTGCGTGTAAATAAAATGGGTCCATCCATGTTAAAATATATTTTTAAAAATGTACAAAACTGAACAGTCTACAGTATTTTTACAGTCTTTATTTTACAGTTAAAATATAGGTTTATCAAATAAAGTCTAAAGTTACAACTAATCGGGGATCCCTTTAAGAGAGCACGAGCTGCCTTCCAACTGGAGACACCACTTCCTGTTCCACATGTTAGTTAGAACTAAAGTTTATGCTTCAACATCCCTGCCTAGTAAGTAAGTGAAAGCATTTAAAGTAGAAGCTCATAAAACTCCCAAAACAGGTGCTGAGTTTAACCATCTGTCCCTTAAAGCCGTGCCAGTTTCCCTGCTGACAATCAGCACGTTTCACTGAGGCATGATGGATATTCATGATTTTGGCTCCTTCTCGAAAAGTGCATCGGTAAGTTTCACAAAACATTCCTGTCAAAAAATAAGAAATAAAACTTTGTCTAGTCATGCTTATTTAAAAGTATATTGTTGCAGTATGACATTAAGCCTCATAAGCTCATTTAATAGTTGATTTAGAAGCAATTTTACATAATACATGATACATTATGCAAAGAATCGATGCCAGAGTTAGCAGAATATTTCATCTTCAGTGTTGTGTAAAGTACCTCAAAGTGATTCTTGAGTAAAAGTAAAAGTATCTTATCATAAAAATACTTTGACAAAAGTTAAAGTCTTCTCTTGAGTAAAAGTCTTAAAGTATCTGATATTTTTTGTACTTAAGTATCAAAAGTTAATTTCTGATATAAAATCTACTTAAGTATTAAAAGTAAAAAGTACTGAGTAAAAATGAGCAGTTAGATTTTCCAAAATGACTTTTACTGGGAGGTGACTTCTCCAAAACAGCTGTGTGCAGCTGTCATGGGTTGTGTACAAGCTAATAGTGTGTCAGAATGGTATATATTTATACTTCTCATCCAACCACAATTAAATTCACTCTATCCTGGAGACACAATTTATCAGGATAGCATTTTTTTTAGTAATAACAACTCAGAATAAAACAGGAGTAACGACTTTCTACTTCTTACCTTTTTAAAAATGTAAGAAGTAGAAAGTACAGATAACTGTGTAAAAATGTAATGAGTAAAAGTTAAAAGTAGGCAGAAAAATAATTACTCAAGTAAAGTACAGATAACCAAAATTTCTACTTAAGCACAGTAACAAAGTATTTGACTTAGTTACTTTACAACCCTGTTCATCTTCATGCATCACTTTGACTTGATTTGGAACTTCCAGTAGTTCTATAATCACATAAACCTGGATGTAAAAGATAATGTATTTTAGTTTTGCAGTGTTGCGGGTCTCACTTCATCATCATCATCATCATCATCATCATCATCATCACTTTATTTACAGTATATAGCACATTTAAAAACAACAGTGTAGACCAAAGTGCTTCACAGACACAATACACTAAAACTAATAAAAAGCTGAAAACAAAACAAAAAATGGTGGGGGGTGTTGGGTGGCTCTAAAGGTTTCTGTAGAACGGGGGTAAGGGAATCTAGAAGGGTTTCATAGTAGACCCTTGATTAAGATGCCCAACATTAAGCAAAGACTGTCACGCATAACGAGACAAAGATCAGCATCAAATAAAGCAGCATGTGATCCCCCGGCGTACACGCTTCAAAAGAATAATGACTTGAAAAAATCAGAGGAGAGGAAATGTTTTCAGTCTGAATATTTAAATGGAATGAACTAACAGGAAAAAGGTCACGTTGCTCCGCTCTGTTCAGTCACTTGAAAGCTGAGCATTTTGTTTTGTAATGCAGCTCTCTAAATGATGTAATCTAAACTCTCTTTTGTTTCCCTAGATTTGCCTTTTGCACATAGATATCAGCCCTCCAATCAGCTTCATCTYGCTTTACAGATTTCTTTTTATCCCATTTATTTCTGAAATGTAAACAAAAACACATTAGTACAGTAGAACTGACAGCGTATTACAGAGAAAGCTATTACTGCGAGCATTTCCCGCTCCTCTCTCCCCACATCTCGAACTCTTTCYCTTGTTCTCTCCGTCGCATGTCTCAGTGGGCTCATGCCTTATCTTCCACTGTTTATCTGCTTCCCCCATCGCTTTCTTCTCCCGCTCCTGCCAGCAAGATCCTCACACGATTGGAGTCTAACTTTCCGCGAGAAGGGAGGCAGCACAGAACTATTGCTAATAGTGCGCTTCCATCAGGGAGCTGCTGAGTGTGTGTGAGCAACAGATATGAGAACATCAATCGTGAGGTGCCCTAAAAGTACTGAGGTAGTGCCGTCTCGCGTTTTGGCTGTAGCAGCGGTGCACTTCATCCAAATATGTTGAAGCGAGAGGAGGAGGAAACAAAAAAAAAAAAAAAAGATGAGGGCAAAGCAGGCAGAGTGGGATAAGGAGATGGATCAAAAAATAAAGATAAGACAGGGACACATGGGACTGGAAGTGTGAATAGAGTCAGTATGTAATAAAAAAAATAAAATAAAAAAATCTCCCATTTCACTCATCAAATCTTTTCTTTATATATTTAGAGTTCCACTGCTGGTGATCTGGGACCTGTCTTGCTCTGCTCTGCAGAATTTCCCTTGTGCAAAGCTCAATGACAGAACTAAACTAACTCTCAGAATCATCTTGGAAAAAAAGTAGGATAAGTAAAGAGTCTGACAGTGGTTAGGAGTTCTAACTGGTTGAGTTGAGACCTGTGACAAATTCCACACAGTAATATGAGCGGAGAAAAAAAGTCTCCATGTTTAACAAAGATTTGACTCATTTCTATTTTTACTCCTAAAAAACATCTTTTCAAACTAAAAGCAGCAAAGTTCGCTCTGCGCTCATGTTTACGGCATTCTCTGTGCGAGARCGGCTTTGTGCTGCGCTCGCTGTGGTCAGAGACGAGTTTGATTGAACTTTGATCACGGTGTGCTGTGATGTGCACTCATGCAGCTGATTGTCACATCAAACTGCTCCCTGCTGAGCGACAAAAAAAACAAAAGTGAAGCCAAAAGCAGTGTGTCTGTCAACATGCATTAATAATAAGAGGAGGCTGAGAAGCTTCCTTTTTTTTCGTCAATGAGCGGGTCACTGTGGAAACAAAGGTTTTAACCTTCCTAAATTCTCCACACCTGCTGCATCCACACACATACATCCTTGTATTTGCATTAAACTGAGGACATTGTATTGATTTCCATTCATTTTTGTAACTGTATCTATGCATAACCCAGGCATTTTCCCTAAAATGAACCTTTACTGGTCTATAGTTAACCCTAACCTGAACCAAAACTTAATTCACACCATACCTCTGAACCTAAATAGTAAAGCACAGTAGAGCTCAGGACAATGAAGAGGTCCTCAATTTGCATCAAAGACCTCACTTTGATAGTAACTATGGCATAAATAGTTCTTACTCTGTAGTAAAAACAAGTACACGCATGCACACGCACCCACAGCCATGTTTCTTTATCCTTGTGGGGACTTTCCATTGACTTCCATTCATTTTTTGGTAATTTTATATCCTAACTCTGACCATTTACCGTAAAATCAACCTCACAGGTACCCACCATAAAACTAACTTAAACTCAATTCACACCTTGGTCCTAAACCTAACACCCCGCCACCCAAAATCAGCCTCCGAAGTCATGGGGACCAGGCATTGGTCCCCACAAGGAGCATCTGGTCCCCATGAGACTGCATTTTCCTGAAAAATCATCCCCACCAAGTAACACCCCCCACCACACACACATAGTACTGCTGCTGCTTCTTACAGAAAGGGAAAGTGCACCTGTTTTTAACATTTTATTTATTTTGAAAACACCAATGCAAATTTCTAGCAGACATGTAATGTAGTTTTGAAGTCTTTGCCTATTTTGTGCTGAACTCTGCAGCAGTCTGCTGTGAAATGTGATCTCAGAACATGCAGCTTTTGCTCTTACGGTCAAAGATCAGCCAAACATTAACAATCACAGCATTCCCTGCACATTAGTGAAGCTTTGAAAAGAAATGATGTGATTGTTGTCACRACAAATAGAATCTAATGACTTGTCTTCATCAATTTCTGTAATACTGTTTTAGCCAAGGCCATTGTGTGCTCCCACTGAGGCAACTGTTCCCTGGCTTAAATCTGTCCTCGGACTCTGGCTGCTTCCTTTGTTGTCACAATTATACTGACACTACTGTGCCKATTTTCTCAGAGTCTAAATATCAGTGTTTCCTCCTGTGGCCAGTCTTGCTGTCAGACTCTAATGGCACAGAACATTCTCCTCATGAGGTACGCACAACAAATCACTACACAGTTACCATTCAGATATTTCCAGTCTCACCCGTTTTCTGAGATGTGTGCYTTACTTTTGTCACCTAGATTACATCATTTTTCATAAATGACAGCCATGTTTAAACTTGAAAAAAAGTATCAAACATCAGATTATTTACTTTGTAATCAGAGTATGAAGTAAATTTACTTTGTTACAGAACTTGAGTTTTTTTTTGAGGATTTTTAAGTTTTTTTTAAATTGTGACTTTTTCTTTTATTTTCTTACATTTAAAACATCAAAATGATACTTTTACATCTTTACTTTAAAATGTAACACCTCGCTACAGATTTAATAAGACTGGAACTCATCATGAAAGGAGTAACTTTTGCACTCTGAAAAATTAAGTGTTTGATTTATTTAACCGTATTAACAGAGTTAAGAAAATTTAATTTAGTCAACTCGGTGACCAGTTGATGTAAACTGGTTTAGTAAATTCAACACTTCATTTATGTAAAATAACTTTTAACTTTTCTTTTTGTTTGTTGTGAGCAGTTTAATGACTTTTAATGAAGAACTTTTCTTACCAGGGAAGTTGATTTTTTACCAAAATCCTTTTCTGTATTTTTACTTTTAATTAGATTTATTTTTTTCTCCAAGTACTTTTACCTGGTCTTAGTCCAACATTGTGACAAACGTGTGTTTGCCATAAGTGCATCTTTGTGAGTGTATGTCATCATCTTCTGAAAATAAAATGTTTGTTAGAGCCTCTACAGCACAAATGGTGGGTCACATGAGTAATTTGATCAATGTTGGAGGGCTGAAACCAACAATAGCTACTTGATTCTGCTTAATAGTCTTTTTTCACTCACTAGCAATAAATTATATATTTTGAGTAGCTGCTATTGAGTCTATGCTGTAAAATGTTGCTCATTGGCAGGCCTGACAAAAGTCACCTGTGAGCCACATTCAGCCCGCGGGCCGTCAGTTGCCCACCCCTGCTCTACAGCAACAGATATTTCAGGCTTTTGCTTGATTGTGATGAATACAGGACAAAGCTGCAAATGTGTTGTTTAATAGTCTGATTCAGCAACAGGAGGTCGACAAACTCAAGGAAACACACGCACGAATCATTGGAAAGAATTACAAATACACGTGCTTCCACACAGGTGTGCCACACGCTGCAATTAAATAATTATCATCCAATCGTGCTCTGGGGCGAGTAAAAAGCTTCAAGCAGCCTCAGCTGACTCTGATGAGATGCTAAGGAGCCAAGAACCTTCTGTTCTGCTGCTGCCTCCAGTTGTTTTCAGAACAGGTTTGTCCATGGAGAAACATCAAATTATGGAATTGGAGAAGACACATAGCACTGTGTGATGCTGTAGGGAAGTTCTCAGCAATCAGTTCATGGAATCAACTCAAAGGGTAACTTACAACCAAACTGGATGATTAAAAAGCAGCTGAAGCAGCACACGGTGATTCAGTCTCGTGTTGCACCTGCAGTCAGAGATCTGGAAGCCGTGTACCCTGTGCTCACGGTGCACGGGCTATGACAGCCTGTCAGAGAAATGTAGCTGCTTGAATTTGTGAGGCAGCGAATGCAATAAACTAAACTCACTGCAGACGAACAACTTTAAAAAAATGCTCAAAGAAATAAAACCTGTGCTCAAGCTAMCCCTGCAATCACTGGGATTTATTCATTTCTTAACACTGCACGCAGCTCAGTAAATTGTGTTTAGAGTGCAAACTCCTAATTCATACAGAAGTAAAATACACAAATGTAAACAAAGACTTTCTCGCACTAAAACGTCACATTCAGTCAGTTTGTAACTTTGGATTTCATCTTTTATGTGTTTTAAAAACATGCAAACTGTAACTTTGATCTGAAAAGTAAAAGTAAACAATTATTTGAGCTAGTTCACTGAGATGAGGTCATTTACTTATTTACTAAGTTAGTAGTAATAGTAGGTTATTGGTTTCATTTGTAATACAAAATTAACAAAGTTCAAAAAAACATGCAATCAAAATGAAATCAAATGAAATGAAAGGATGCAAAAGAATAAATCTTATAATATCATAACATCATATATATATA
>NW_013952409.1:4901257-4904525 GCF_001266775.1 Austrofundulus limnaeus | reverse complement strand
CAGAAAAGAGAAAGCAAGCGCCGGCACATGTGGCATTAGTCATCTGTCAAGTAGATTTACTCCTTTGTCTTCAAGTATGTGCTAATAAGTAAAACGTGAACGTGATGTATAAAAGGTAAGGAGAATCAGTCAGAATCAGAKACATTTTTTTGATGAAAAAAGAATCAGATACATTTATATGTAAAATAACACTGAAAAAAAAGGCAAAATGTGGAATCCTAATTAAAAAAATGTTTCCTGAGAAAAGCTAACCTCAGCACATAATTAGACTTGGGGATAGCTCACAATATTAATAGCAAACACATTTATTCATTATTTTTCTATGAAAAACAACAAGTACATCAGCTGATGTGTGAATCATAAACATGAAAGGCAGAGAAAAGGAGATTAGTAGATGAACAAGGATGGCCAAAAATATTAGATTTAAATATAACCAGTAACACATGCAAATTTATTTTTTTTGAATAGGTTATTTGCAATTTATTATCCCTCTCTTGTGTGTATTTTTACGAGCTGCTTCCTTTTTTCCCTTCCCATCTAAAATCAGACAAAGCAAGCATAGTTTTAAGCACCAGTCTGATCTTCCATTTCCTTATGTATCTTCTATTTACTCAACCTAAAATAGCCTCAAAGCCCCTTTGTCCTTTTGCAACCCACATGCTATTGTTTTCTGCGAGCCAGGTAAAAATCTGCCAGATCCACTCGACAAATGTTCCACCAACTACACAAACCAAAGACTTATAGTGTCGACAACAACTGAGTGTGTGAGAGAAGGCGGCCTGAAACTCATGGATGAAAATGGACAGTTTCCACAGTCAATATATGGAAGGAACACAACAGATTGTGTGTCAGAAAGACACAAAGTGCACCGACAACTATACGTTCACACAGTAACACTATTGGGTATAAGGCTGCTGGAATAAATGAGCAAATTTGAGAAACACACCGACTATAAAAAGTTTTTATCACAAGGTGCTAAATAGCAACCCACTGAATCCAATGGAAACAATGCTCCACAGCACATCATCCTTGTCTCCCTGTTCCTCTTGGCACCTTTTAGGACTGTTTAATTATATTCTGGCACACTGACTGTATGACTAAAGCTGCTGCCTGCCTACACGCTTTGTGTTTCTCCCACACACCGACTTCCCCTTCCCTCTGTTCACACGTCTTTGGCCTGACTCTACTGAGCCGAGATGAGAAACAACTCAAAACATCTGATTAGCCTGTGATCAGCCTCGCCATAAACAAAACTGAACACGAGGCAGAATTAGCATAACAGGGAGACGCTCTATTTCGCTTTGAAAATGTGACGTGACAGTAAAAAAATAAAAAAATAAAAAACTCATTTATATTTTCAAGAGTTTATCTGAGGAGTTTTGATTTGTGTTGTTATAGAACTGCCAAATTATCTGAGGACTATACCTTCTGATGGACATCACTCCTGTTGATCAGGCTTGTTAAAAATTGGCCATGTCACTCTGTGTGATAGAGCCAGCTTGGAAAGAAAAGGACCTAAAGAAGATAATGGTGCCAGAAATAAGAGTAATGGGGAAACACGGTGCTAAAAGCCAATTTGACTTTATTTCACACTAAGTGTAATCAAAACCAATTCAACTGATTACTGTTCAGATCATTTTTTTTTTGGAAACAATTAAAAAGAGGCCATGTTCTGAGCTAGAAAGACTGATGGTTGTAAAAAAAGGCATAGTTATGACTGAACATGATTTATCAGATCAAGCTCTCCCTATGATGCACATTTCACTTTTCTACAACCTGTTAATTTTCTTAAATATTGGCATTTTATAATTCATTTTAAATGTTTGTAGCGAAGTAACTCTTCATTGGTTATTTTTTAAAACCATCAAGTGAGCTTTCTTTATCTAGCCGTCGTGATCCTTTGTTGGTTTTGCTGACAATTTCAAACTGATCTGATCACAAAATCAAACCCTTGCAGGTTATATAGCCTTTGCAAAAATGTCTGCCATTCTCCTGGTCCATCTGTCCGTTCAGTGATCTGTCTTCCCTTCTTCCTTTCTTATCACTTTTCCTCCCTTGGCTCCTCAAAGCTACCTGCCAGTTTTCATGGCTGACAGTCCAGCACCCCGTCCTCCCGCTTTAAAGTCCCATTCCTTTTAACTTGTACAGGACCAGAGTGAGAAGTGGAAGTGGACAGGTAGCTTCTGAATAATGGATGAGCTAACTGGTTAAAATTCTCTCTATTTTTCCAAAACCAAGAAAAAAAAGCAAACAAAAAAAAAAACCTTACATGTATTTTGACTAGGATGGAAAGTTATTGAGGTGGCCTAATCTGAGAAACTTTAAGCACAGACTTAACTGAGATGCTCTAAGAATTGTATTTACAGAGCACATTAGAAGAATACTTTTATTTTAATAAACTGTTACATGAAGATTTACACTTGTAGTGTTGTTAAATCTTCATAACACTCCATCAGTGAATAAAAAAGCTAATGTTCCTTAACAAAAATATAACTGTTAAGAAAAATGACAAATACAAGAGAAATATTTCTCCCTAATGCTCGTATCATGACTAAGAAGAGAAGCATTTGCTTGTGTAATATTTGTCTAAATTMTGTCCGGCACTATAAAGGTCCTTTACTTGCTGATGGCATTTTTCTRTTAAGCATCAATTACATCAGTGTAAATAGTAATTCAGCTGTTGAGAAGTCTTGTCACAGGAAGTCWGACCTAATTAGATTATCCAAACTTTCTTAATGACTCTTCAGATTATTTGCTCTCCTCTCCACAACACTCTGGCTTGGCTCAAGTACAAGAAAAGTTTGATACCGGACTTGCATGACTTCAGAGACAACCTTTTTATTTGTTTTATTTATCTGCCGGCAGAATTTCAGGTTTGTGAAATGCAAAATGTTGCCTGTTGAAGTGCCCCCACGCACACAGGAAAATAAATCCATCCTTAGGGTGAGCAGACTTGTTCAAACTAAAAGTTATCATAGAAACATTACAAGTGTTCACTTCCTGTCACTCTGTCTGATTTAGCTGTCTTCTTCAGCGTTTTCATAAAATTATCAAAGCCCTAAAGCAGTCAAGAGGGCTCGAGAACTGCTTCAGCAGAAACACGAGACAAATCCCTTGAAGCCTAATGGTTTGGCCTAAATACTGAGCTGGATTAAAACTACTCATATGTGCTATAATTATGTACCTTGAGAGTTTGAGCACTGTGACAATCCTTGGTCAGTTTGATGGAGAGTCTTGTAGTTGAAATCTTTTTTCCTGCTGTATTAAC
>NW_013952409.1:4890624-4899488 GCF_001266775.1 Austrofundulus limnaeus | reverse complement strand
AATCTGAAATTATTGTTGAGCACAAACAAAATAAATAATTGTAATACTCTAATTTTTTCTTATTTTACCTTAAGCAAAGTTGAAAAAATAAGAGAATAAAAATAAAAATATTTCTAACTGACATAATAATAATAGAGACAAAGGGGGTCAAGGATTTTATCAATTTTTTTCCCAGCCCAAATGGATTTCTTTCYCAGCGTGTCAAATCCAAGCTCATCTTTTGTAAAAAGGCGACAACATCTATGAGAGACGCTCAGAATGTTCCCTGCACCGGCTGTGGCAATATTTGATGCCTGGGGCAGTCGCTGCTTTATACATGAGTGCCAAAGTCTGCAAAGGGAGGCTGGAGGATTGAAAATGGAATAAGTGGCAAGACTCTTTTTGGAGACCAAGCCTCAGCTCTGGTGTCTGACCATTTTTGCCCCACTTAGTTTCACCTTCGAGACTGACACACTCTTTCTCACTTGCTTTCTGACTGAGTTTGGCAATCCAACTTGATTTAAATGAAGAATCAATCACAGTTTGGCTGAAAGTAAACCTTATCAAACTGTTCCCTGTCCTGATCGTCACACATCAGCGTACCAATTAAAAAGACAAAAATGGACAACTTTGTCAGATTCGGATAAATGGAACAAGTAGAAAAAAAGAGAGAGAATGTCAATCTGACACAAGTTTACATTCCTGCTCAGCACTCTGTGGGAGTCTGATCAGTTGAGTAAAGTAAAATGTGAAGATGTGAACCACAGGAMAGAAGAACTTTTAAATTCAGCGGGGGCTGAATATGTATGTTTGCGTAGGAAATGTGGCAAAACAAAGTGTAAAAATAAAAATCCATTTGATTTTTGATGGACAGTTTCCTCCAAACAAGAACGTGCAAAACAAAAATGACAGTATTGCTCMAAACTGTATATTTGTTTTTATGTAACCATGAGATAGACGTTGGTTAACCAGCTTCAAGCAGTCTATCCAGCCATTTTATTTCAACTGTTTTATTTTTTTCTTTTCCAGGTCACAGGGAGCTGGTGTCTATCTCTAGCCGTCACTGTGAGAGAGGCGGTGTGCACCCTGAACAGGTCACAAGTCCACCACAGGACACGAGCACTTCACTAAAAACAAAATAACTGTTGCTGCAGTCATCAGCTGTCAGTCACACACACACACACACACACAGCTTACTGGTCTGAAATACGGAAACTGTTATTTGTCTTATTCCTCTTAAATCTTAATCTTTTTCGACAGAAACTGAATGTGCTTTTGGGTGAAGGTTTAGTCCACAAATATCAACCAGAGGAGTTCTGAACATGTTTARAAACACATGAAGCCAATAGTTACAAAGCACATGATGATGCCAGGTTTAATACATTTTTTCCAACCAGGGGTGTCAAACTCATTTTCACCGAGGGCCACATGAGCGTTATGGTGGCCCTCGAAGGGCCACTTTGACATTTCATGTTTAACTTTGACTAAACAGTGTTTTAACACGTCCTCTTTTAAACACTGATAAGAACTAAGTGTATGACTGACTAAATCTGAAATAAATACAGAAATATTATTTAGTTTATGGTTGATGCTGACTAAAAGCAGCTTATTTTCAGACATTAATACTGTGCTATCCAACTAAATTGCTCAGTTACTTAAAGACTGTGTAAAGAAAAATGTAACGTTTTCTTTTTTAAATATTACAAATGTCATAAATATATTGTTGTAAATGAGTACAAAATCTCTCACCTGTAGATATTTGAATCGTGCAGATATGATTCAATTTGTGTAACAAGGTATCTGTGTTTCAGGATTTTTGGGGCGTGGCTTAAAGGGCAGCCTCATGATGTCACGCAGCTGCCTTCAGCATAACCCCGCTCCCTGTTACTCTAAAGGAAAAGAAAGCAAACATTGTTTCCTCGGTTACAGGAATATTCAGGGTCGTGGGCGTGGTTTGAGCTCCTCCAGTGGACACGCCCCCAGCATTCCAGACCACAGCTAACTGATATTTTTTCATTACTTTTAACACATAATTTTATAAGGTTAACAGCATTTTTTATTGTTAAAACTTGGCAGGGTGATTTTTAACACATATCTCTGTGGTGTGTCAACCTCAGAATGGTAAATGGTACTGAACTTATAGAGCGCTTTTCAAGTCCCTCCGGACCCCCAAAGCGCTTTACACTAACAGACATTCACCCATTCACACTCACATTCACACACTGATGATGGCAAACTACACTGTAGCCACAGCTGCCCTGGGGCACACTGACAGAGGTGGGGCTGCCATGCATCGGCGCCACCGGACCCTCTGACCACCATCAGTAGGCAAGGTGGGTGAAGTGTCTTGCCCAAGGACCACAACGACTGAGACGGCTGGACGGGGGATCGAACCAGTAACCTTCTGGTTCCAGGGCGACTCCCCTAACCACTCCGCCACAGCCGCCCCCAGAACACACATTTATTTTTACTTTACACGGTCTTTAAAGCCAAAAGCTCAGGGACAGGAATTTTTTTTAATTTATATTTATTTCATTTATTTTTATAAAACTTATTTCGTTGCATTTAATCATAAATTTAAAGTTTACCATTGATAAAAGAAACAAATTTCAAGCCAAGTAAAAAAAATAATTGGGGTGGGCGGCGGACCACAATGAAATCACCCGCAGGCCGAAAGTGGCCCGCGGGCCTTGTGTTTGACACGTGTCCTACATGAACAACCTAAACAATTAGCAGCTACAGGGAATTTAGGATTATATTGTTAACTGCAGTTAGACTGTATAACACATCATGATGTTATCAGTCACTTGGACAATTCACCTGCACTGCTATAATATTCATATACATATACTTATTTACTGTACAAGGTTTATGTACATTTTTATATATCACGTATAGTGTTTTTTGTTTATTTTTTTTCTTTTACTTATCTTTCTTTATTCTATCTCCCCCGCTCCTGTATTGATCTGCAGTAAGGTGCAAATTTCCCCACAGTGGGATCAATTAAGTTTTATCTTATCTTGTCTTATATTATCTTATCTTCTTTTCACATCATGAGAATCTGAAACGACTGTAAATGAGAGTAAATTTTCATATGCATGTATTTTCCATCTTTTTAACCCACTGGTTCTCTGATTCCAGGTAAAGTTTAAAGTAATAAATGAACAACACACAGAGCCGGGCACTGAGTGCTATAGACTCAGACCAGCAGCTTTGACAGATCGTGTTCCATGTCAAGTGCTTTTGACCCACTCAGCCCATGGGGCCGATGCATTTAGGTGCACACAAACACACAGACGTCTGCACTGTTATGCAGAGGCAGACAAGGGCAGAGAAAAGTAAGAAAACAGTTCACCCCTCCCTCCCTCTCTCTGTCTCTGTCTCTCTCTCTCTCTCTCCATCATTCAATCTTTTCATTTTGTTGTTTTTGCTACTTTAGTCTGTTCCCAGTCCTAACTTCATTCGCACTTCTCCTTCACAATGTCCTTAACCCATCTGCAGGTTTCTATGATGACACATCAAAGTCAAAGGTATACTGCCAAAATGTCAGCATGATGAAATAACCAACAAACACAAAGACTGTAAATTGAAAAGAAAAGACATTTGATGAAGATAAGAAGAACAGAGTTGGAAGTTAGAAAGATGCAGATCTAAGATGTACAGTGGCAAGACGATCTTTTTTATCCTTTCAAGTGTTCACATAAAAAAAACTTGATTATTTTTACTCAACAATGCCTTTATCATGAGGTTTGGTTTTTATATGACAGTTTTCTATAAAAACCTGACAGTTGGATCATTAAAATGACAGCTGTCCAGATGCAAAATTATTTTATTTGAGGAAAAAAATACACTTTACCTCATTTGTACTAGTGATCACCAGCTTGTTATTTAAAACACTTACAGTTGCTGATTATTAATTATAACTGTGCAAGTTGATTTAGGAAAGTGTGTCGAGGCCAACGGCCTCTTCCAATTAAAAATGATTCAGCTTGTTGTGCTTTATGTGACCTAATAATTGTTTGTGTTTTTAATATGTTTTTCCTATTAGGTGTAGATAAAATACTAATCCAAAAAAAGCTGCATTTCAGTTTTATTTTGAGTGTCATACTCAAACATCTAAAAATATACGASTGGAATCTTTTGTTTTGGATAGAAAAAAAAACATGAAACCATTTATCTTTATAGATGGATGAAACATTATCAACATCTTTAGAGAAGCTTTTAAGAAATCCATAAAAATAAACTTAGTACACATAAAAATGTTTGAATGGCAGAAAGTAAAAAAGATTAAGACAGAGGAAATGACTGAATATGTCAGATTCACCAACCTGAGTGAGCCATTAGGTGGAAGTTGTGTCTTGCTGTTGTTTAATAATTACATGCCACCACAACTTAAGTCCTGCATCGGGAGAACATTTATTGTTTTTTCCTTTTTGTTTCCTTGTTTTTTTTATTTAGAGTGCTATTTAGGAGCAATGGATGTGGTAAACTGGTTACTGATGATGAATAGCTGCTTGAAGGACAAGCTTATAGGAAGCAGTTAAGGCTGAACGAAGAAGAAGAAACATATTTTCTTTCAGGAAAAAAAAAATAGGCTAATTTCTTTAGGACTGTCTGCTGCATGTTCATAGTTAAAAATAGGTGGCATGTGCCTTTAAAAAAGTTGAAGGTTTATTTCTCTGTGCTTCCGCCTGGCGCCACTATTTGATAATATTTTGAGAATCATAAGCAGTGAATTGTTGTGAAAAGACCAACCAGTCTGGCCTGGAAATACAGACTCATCAGTATTTAGTCTAAGATGAACTTTGACAGTAGCACAAAAATAAAATCTGCACAACCTCATGGTTGTTTTAAAAGCAAGTAGCAGCTGCACAGGAAGCATACTTGATCAACTGTATAAAGCAGGGCTTTTGTTAATTTGCTGGTCGGAGGAGTTCAGATGTTTACTACACTAAAGACGAAACTCATCGTCAATAATCTTAGAAAAACAACTGTTATTACAACAATCAGGAGTGGCGGTAGGGTTATTTCCAAACTGCTTTCCAGGAATAGTACATAATTCAAGGAGGTGTAAATTTCCAAAAACAAATTAACTACAATCTAACATGTTTAGGGTTTAGTTTGCAGGGGTTTTGTAAAAGTTTATGATAGTTTGATTAGAACACAAGTGTGACTTGCTTGAAATAATCAACTGTAAATATCCCAAAAAGAAGCACGGCAGCACGGCTGAAGTTTATTTATCTATAAAGTTAGAACATTGTCTTATTCACGGACAAAAACAGCTTGTCAAAGACAGTGATGAAGTGGACATGATGTGAGTTTGTTTTGCAGCTTCTAAAGCTGGATTTAAAGCTGGCATTGTTGTGGACCATCTAGTAATTGTCCACTGTAAATGAAAGCTTTTTAGAGTCAAACATGAGGTCATTTTATAGCTGAAATTGGGTCATGCAGCAGGACAATGAGCACAAACGCATCATCACATCTACAAATGAGCAGCTGTAAAAAACAGAACAAGGTGCTGCAACCAGCCGGTGTAATTGGTGATATCAGCCATTCATCACCAGCTTAAAGGCTTCCAGCATGTCATTCAGTGGAAAGACTAAATGCTGTGCCTTAAAAAAAAAGATTTTAACAGCACACAAAACAGCACACGCAATACTAAGATTTTATCAGTTGACTTTCATTCTCCTTAGACTAGATTACTCCCATGTGTTTGCCTAACGCTATATGTTTTCAGGGGATGTAACTCCAAGGCAGCAAAAATAGCATTTGAAACTATAAATTAGGTTTGAAAGCCAATAAAGCATTCATTAGTTCCCCATCTTGTAAAGTGGAAGTGCACTACGTTAGTATTAGTACCATGTGGCCACATCTGACAAGAAAATGAAAAAGGTTTTATTGAAGCACAAAGTGCATCTAATAGCCTCCCTGTTATTTGGAAGTTAATATTTGAGAGACAAGCTTCTTCTGTAACAGAGTTAAAGCCACTGGGCTGCATAATTCTGGATTTCTCTTATTTATTTTTATTTTTATTTTTTTATTTTTTGGTTCACTGGGGTGGATGATTCCAGCATCAGAAGCAGAAGATGCAAGAATAGAAAACATGTGAATCATATGAGGGGATAAAAGGATGGAGTGATGATGGCTTATAGACACATAAAGAAGGTGAGAACTGAGAATCAAACAGCTGAGCTGGCATGCTAAAAACATGCCTCATTTTCCTACTTTCTAAATTAACAACTTGCAAAAACCTGCTGAAAAATAAACTGCTCCTGTATGCAAGAAATCATTTCAAATAGTCATATTAGCAAAATATACCACATAATGCTGTTGAATAAGAAATGAGCTTCAGTAGAATACATTCAACTATGCACTGCAAAAATGTCCCTGAATTTATAATATTTGTGCATATTTGCTTATGTTGTCATCACTTTTGGAGGACTATGTGGTCCACAAGCAAAAACAAATCAACCATGCAACCAAATTAAATTAAAACAAAATATACAACCACAACCATCTCCCAGATACCCAGAAGGGTTTCAGCACTTCTACAGAAATAATAAAAATAAAACACATTGTTTCTTATAACTGTGACACAACAATCAATGCTTGATTTATCACGGCTGCAAAATGAACCCATCACCATAACAGATCATAAAACAAACCCAACATCAAGAGAAATGCTTTTAAAAATTCCCACCAACTATCAAGGCAACTAATTCCAACATACTGCAAACTTCTGAGTGCATCTGTTCGAGGCAAGGAGAGCGTGAAATCAGCTGCTGAAGCTTGTCTTCTTCTGAAAACATGTCTGTTAAAAGTGGCCAACAGGTCTGTGCAAGATGCAAATTTGATGAAAAAAGATCAGAAGATTTGAGTCTATCTTTGACCTTCATTCATGATCGACTTGGATGCATTAAATCAACACGGTTCAAAAATCACAACTGAGCGTTAATCTTATAGCTTTGTTCTGAACAATCTGCAGTTCTGCAGATCTTTGAGGCTCCAAACCAGATGACTGAGCAACAATCAAGATGACCTAAAACTAAAGCCTGTGTCACCTTCCTTTTTTTCAAAAGACATAAAATGGGGCATTACACCAAATTATTGAGATATTCCTACTCATTTTAGTCACTTTGTGTGCATAAACACAAGAGGATGCTCCCTCGTTATCCATGTTGTCCACCATCTTACCTTATGCTCTGTTGCTCCAGTCTGTCTGGATCTGTAGCACTGAGTGAAGCCACAAAGCTGCCCACAGGGATGTTTTCCATCCTGGTGACTATCAAGGGGTCTGGCATGAATACTGGTCCCTCATTGATGTCCTGAACCGTGACATGGACAGTGGCTGTAGAGCTGGGTCCATAGCCAACAGAGGGAACCAGGAGATCCTCGTTTTCCACTTTGATGAGTAGCGTGTAGAACGGCATGGCCTCATAGTCTAAAGGCTGAAAGGGAAAGCAGATCATTTGTCGTCTAATTAAATAAAAACAATCAAGGAAGTGTCAGACGGTGTGTTTTACCTTCACAACTGATAATATTCCTTCATTACTGTCTGGGTTGGTTTGGATCTCAAAGCTCTGTTTGGGATCTCCACTGATTATCGAGTAAATAGCTCTCCATGCCCCCGTGGCAGGATCATCTCTGTCGTCTACTGTCAGGTTTACAACGACACCTGTCCAGTCCTCGTGTACATATGTCTCAAACTGTTTAACAAAGGCAAAAACACAAAAATAAATTCACATTAATAAGAGAAAAAAGTATAAGAGTGTTTAAAAGGCAACATCAGGGTAAAGTAAAAAATGTAAATTAAAAATTTTCAACCTTGTGCTTTTTATGTAGTTTGAAAACTTGAAAGGCTGAGTCCGAGATAAAAATTTAGAGCTGTAATTCCATTCTAAGTTCAACAGAAAGATCTAGAAAGTGATTGGATGCGAGCAGCTTCAAATTTGCGTCTGAAAGCAAAAATTGGGGCAAACGAATCYGTCTGGGTTGATGATGAGCTTTAAACTTCTGTGAAAGAAATATGCCTGTTTCATATCAGCATAACTGTGCCTTTTAATGAACAAAAGGAAAATTAACTGAGTGAGGAGTGCTCCTGCTAAGTTCTTTGATCAGGGTCTTTCATATGTCTGCCTGCAGACGTGCTTCACGCACACCTGGCGCTGAATTCTACAGAGAAACAATGCTGGAAGTTCAAAGGGTTCAGAGAATGTATGGTTTTGACAGCAAACATTAAGTGAAAAAAAGATGATTATCAATGCAATGAGAATTATATCTGATTTCCTCTGACTGAAAGAATCTCTTTTACAGAGATGCTGATATCATCACCAGCAACCAGGGTTGTGAGTCATCGTTTTGTACCAATCAGGCTGCTAAAACAGAGATAAGAGAAAACTGCATGACTTCATACTCAATAAAAAAGGCTCATCGGCCTWWATGGCGTACATGAACTCAAGTCAAYGGTTTMAATATAGTTGATGAGTGTCTAAAATATTGAATTATGCTTAGTTGTGTAAATCACCACACAATGCTGTAAAGATTTCATGCTTACAACAGATACCAGCATTTGTTTTATTACTATTTCTTTAAACTAACCATGTCTGCAATGTGGGTCAAAACCTCTTGAAACTCGAGTTTGTCTAAGTTATRTAAAAGTTAGGTTATATTGTATTAATTTGGTCTAACTACACATTAACTATATACTATATTAGTAGTGTATTCAGTTCAATATGTATTTAATTCTCTACGGTACAGTTATTTTTACTGTTAGTGCTGCTTAGTTTTTGGGGTTTTTATTATTGTTTTTATGTAGTTAGTCATTAAGATTTTTAATTATCATTATTTCTACTCTACTTTTTTATTATTTGTATGCTGTACTTAAG
>NW_013952409.1:4876230-4889961 GCF_001266775.1 Austrofundulus limnaeus | reverse complement strand
CGTTGTAGCGCATATTTATTCAATGACATGTTCATAAAACAGTATATGYTTGATCACTTATTGTTTTTTTACATTTTAGGGGAAGCTGAGCTTCCCTTGCAGTCTTAGAGCAATCGCCTCTGTTTTAGAGATATAACAGTTTGATTAAAATTCAATGAATTTGACCCAATTTAATGTGTTCTTTTTTTGTTCTTCATAGAGTTCTCAAAGACTTACTACCACCAGTTTATTCATTAATTTCCTAATAAGTCATTTCCGTTCATTTTAAGATGGGCTTTAAAATCGAGCACCAAACATCTGCAAGCCAAATCAAAACAGCTGTTTGATCTGAAAACGAAATGTAATCCCACAAAACCTTTATCTTGACAAAGTCAATAACATTCAGGGTTCTTCTTCGACAGATGGAGGTGTAAGGGATTTCTGGCAAAAGGCCTGGGAATGAGACGCAAAGCTTTAGAAGGGTATACACAGCTGTCAGCTTTAGTGAGGAACATTAAATGTGCTCTGCTTCATTAACTTTACAGTGAAAGCTGCCTTTTTTCTCTCTCTTATTCAGGCTTTTGATTTGTCTCTAATTTGTCTAAGTCTCTAAACCACTAATCCAAACTTGTTTTCTTGTTTTGCAGTCTTGAGTAAAGCGACGGTTCAAACTTAAAGTTGTGTCCTTGAAATAATCTTAMTTTTCTTCATTTTGACCTCCCCTCTCAATAAACACTTGCAATTACAGTCAAGCAAACACACAAATGCTAACCGTGTCCTTACTGAATGCACCATGCAAACATGCACACCCCCAACGGAAGTGAATGGAGATTAACTTATTTTATTCTTGGATGTCTGTCAGAATGGGTTATGAATACAGATGGCAGTTGTAGCTGCACTGAAAGGCATCTCGACAACAGTTGAGCAGCTGTTCATTTGTCCTAAATGGAAACTACTTTGTGACACGTCCCTGCTGCCCCAAAGATTTTCTCTGACAGGGAACACACAATATAACAGCCCGTCACATTAAACCTCCTCAGACAGGACTATTTTGACAAGACTGCAACAGAGCAATTTGAAGTCTGTCTTCCAGAGTGTTTTACTTTTTCAGCAATATTTTATTTTAGTTTTCTTGGTGTTTTTTGGTTATTTTCTTTAACAGTTAAAAAAGTGTAAGGTAATCATTTGTTAAAACATGACAATAAATAACTGAAACATATTTTAAAATGCTGCTTTGCCTTCAGCCCATAATCTAAGAGATTTGAAACGTCATGACAAAAAAACAAAGCTGCATGATGGAGCTTTGCACTGTTTGTCTTCTTAAGCGCTTTGCAATGCTGTTCTAGTGCCTCCACTTTGTCATTGGGTTGTTTTCTTGGGAAGGCATGTGGAGCCAGAAATAAGAGGCAAACATGGATCAGACTGAAACTGAAAAAAAAGAAAAAACAACAATAACAACAACAAATTAAGACAAATCCTCCGAGTTAAACAAAATTCAAGAATAATTTTTAAAAGCTYCTTTATCTGTGTTTGAGCATTTTTATTTTTTTCTGGAAAAACAAAATGCAGATAGGCAGAAAGGCACAATTATATTTAGAATCACTTCCCACACAATCTTCTACACAATGACAACTTACTCTTCTGTCAAAAGCCCCCAAGCTCCTAATAGCCCCTCTTTATTTATTTGGCCCTAATCCTGCAGACAGTAAAGGTGTCTGGAGATTTAAAGAGCTTATCTGTCTGTTAATTTTCAGCTACTTCTGTGCAGCCTGTTTATGAAGGTAGATTTTGACTACATAATCTTACATGCAGGTTTGTTGCCTGTTTTAGAACATGAAAAATACCAAATCTCAAATCTTCTCAGAGGGTCTAAAAAGTTCAGGAATTATAAATAAGAAGCAAAAAAGCATCAGGTCCTCTGCAACCCAGGAAGGAAAAAGCGGGTAAAGAAAATGGATGCATAATGCTCATGTTGGATCAGTCGTCAGCTTCAAACACTGTTGGCCATCCGACCCTGTTAGACTGAGGAGTTGTGCTGGTATCTCAGGTTCTACTTTAAAATGGTTGTCCTCTTATTTGTCTGACAGATCAGCCTTTTTTGGCTACATCTTACCRATCACATTCCTGTCCTGTTYATTTTGGTGTTCCACATGGCTCTATTTTGGGGCATTTGTTATTTCTTTTTCACATGCTCCCTCTTGTTTCTATTTTGTCATCTTTTGAGGATATTTCCTATCATTTTAATGCTGATGATATCCAGTTGTACATCTCRYTTTCTCTTAACGAATCTACAAAAATGTGTATTTTAATAAAATGTATGGATTCAGTTAAGAGCTGCATGACTAAGAGTTGTCTTCAGTTAAATGAAGAAAAAACACAAGTTATCATCTTTGCACCAGAAGAAACAACTCCAGCAATAAAGCAGATCCTTGGGCCTCTAGACAGTCTGGCTAAATCTTCAGTTAGAAAACGTGGGATAACTGTTGACTCTGGTCTTACACTGGATCATCATGTCAAATATTTGGTTCATTCCTGTTTCTACCATCTATGAAATATAGCAAAGCTCGGCCCCATTGTGTCTCATTCAGAAATGGAAATCCTACTTCATGCTTTTGTTTCATCTTGTTTAGATTATTGTACTGGATCTTCTGAATTTTGTCATGTAACTCCATTGTAAATGCAACTTTATTGGCTCTTGGTTCATTATTGAGTGAAAATCATAATTTTGGTTTTGACTTGGCGAGCTCTGCATGGTCAGACACCACACTACATCGCTGAACTTACTCTCT
This sequence comes from Austrofundulus limnaeus, assembly GCF_001266775.1. Lineage (NCBI taxonomy): Eukaryota > Metazoa > Chordata > Actinopteri > Cyprinodontiformes > Rivulidae > Austrofundulus > Austrofundulus limnaeus. The sequence continues at coordinate 4,887,193 of NW_013952409.1, read as the reverse complement.
CTTTGAGGTCTTGTGATAAAGACATGCTGTTCGTTCCCCACACAAAACTAAGGTGACAGAGCTTTTTGTTATGTGGCTCTAAGACTTTGGGACTCTCTTCCTCTGAATTTAAAATCAGCAGACTCTGTGGCCTCTTTTAAAGGCCAGCTCAAATCGTATCTTTTTAAATCTGTTTTAGTTTAAATCTGCTTTGTGTGTTTGTTGTTTGGGTTTGTTGAAGCACTTTGGGATTCCTACTGTATCTTGGAAACAAAAATAAAGTTTTGCTTGCTAAAAATTCAACAAGTGCTGCATTTAACATTCTGTTTTAGTTCTATTTTGAATATTTTGAGTAAAGATTCTTATTTGTGTACCTTCGTCCTTCCTGACACAACCTGGGTTTAAACCTGCGACCTCAAGATAACCAGACTATGGCACTGACCACCGAGCTACTGCAGCCTCTCTTTTCTGTGGTGATTTGATAAAACTAATTTGATAACACACTTATCAAATTAAAAGTAGTGAATAGCTGAAAAATTAAATAAAACTGCAAATTTGTGCAAATTGGTTTAATGAATTTTGTGGTCTAATAAGAAGAAAATATTCAGAGTGAAAATAAAAGCAGTTCTATATTTGCATAGTTATTTTCCCCCCATTACAATTTTACATTTGTCTTCRTCAAATAAAACAACCACACATGGAAAACAATCACAAACACACCTGTTTAAATGTTTTAACACCATACAAATTTTATGTTAGATTTCAGGTCAGGTCAGGTTGAGAATCACTCAATAAATGCTTGCATTTCAAATCAGAGGATGCAAAGCAAAGATTAATCCGTGAAACCCGTTAGCCATGCCCCAAAACCGAGCAGCAATGGCAGGGCCTGCTGGCCTGTGCTCGATCGGTGCAACACCCATCGGCACTAATGTCTTTATCAGGGAAACAGATAGATTGCAGGTAGGCATATTCTCCGGGTCATCACAGAGGAGAAACAGGAGGAAAACCAGAGAAGAAAATGCAGACAAAAATCCTGACAGGCGAAGAGTGATAGAGTGCAAAACTGAGTAAGGAAAAAATAATATAGGAACTGAGATGCCAGGAACTTTGAGTGACAGCAGCGATAAGGTCCATCATGGTCTTGTTATAAGGAGCAGGGGGAAATAGGATATAAGCCCAGTCAGACATGGCAGAGAATTAACAGAGCCAGGAAGGAGAGGAGATGAGACGAGCCGTGCAGAGCAGGGGAAGTGAAAGAAGCAGAGATCAGGGTTCTTGGTAGACAAGGAGGAATGAAATAACAAAAGAAGCCAGGAGACGTGAGGGGCGAAAGGTGCCTGGTGTTGGAGAAGATGGGAGTTTGTCAGCGTCTGCTCTGATGTGACATCAACTGGTGCAAAATTTAAACCACATCCACAAATTCCCCACTGCAGCCTGAGAAAGGATGTTTTATCAAAAAAAATCTCAGAGGTGTTGCAACGCAGACGTAAAAAATATTACAGTTAAACAGCTGTGACTTGCACATTTCTTTATTTGTGTAAATGTATTTATATGTTTGACCTTGTTTTAACTTTGAATCTTAAACATTTTTTATTTTATTTATTTTATGTTTAGCTTCCATTTTATTAAAAACGGCCCTTTAACCTTTCTATAAAAGTTAATAAAGTTTTACAAGGAAAATGGAAATAATAATAATCTGTTCATGGCTTTAAAATGCAAACAAAAAAGTTTAAAAAGGAAAAATAATGTCTTAAAATATTTCGTTTTTTCTTTGTCATCAACTAAACTTATTTATTCTGAAACGACAGCAACAACATTCCTTTTATTTTCCAGCAGAACCAGATTTTGGCTTCTAACAAACAAACAAACCTGTGTGTGTTTCCAACCATATGATGACCATTTTTAGACTACTTGTGGGGACCAACTGGTACTTATGGGAACCTAAGCCTATACCCCATTTGGGGAAATGCCATTGGTGGGATGGGGGCTGGGTTTAGGACCAAGGTATGAATTGAGTTTAGGTTAGGTTTAGGGTCAGGTAGGTACTTGTGGGGTTAGTTTTAGGGTAGGGGGTCAGGATTAGGCTGTATAAATTGATGGAAGTCAATGGAATGTCCCCATACAGATAGCTGGACACAGCTATGTGTGTGTACATGTATTTGCTACATTATGAGGACCATTTTCCAAACAAACAGCCTTGTGGGCATCCAGTGCTGCTTATGGGAGGGTTAGGACCAAGGTGTGAATTGAGTTTTGGTTAGGTTTAAGGTAAAACGTCAGGCTATTGAAATTAAAGTGACTAGAAGCCAATGCAAAGTCCCCACAAGGACAGAAAAAAAACCAATGTGTGTGTGTTGATATCATTTGAGTCAAGCTGGGCTTTGCTATATTAAATCTGACACTTAACATGCAAATCAAATTATCCTGTCACCTTCAGCTCTTAACAGGAGACACTTCATCCAATAACCAAATAAATATGCATTGATTTGCATGAAGAACAGTAAAAAAATGAACACTTGTCTTTAAGATGACATGATAATGAATCATATTACCAAAGATATAAAAATTGCACAAGAAAACAAAGGTTGTGCATGTCTGCAGTGTATATACATGCATGCACACTGGTCCTGATTATTAAAGTAGACTTTTAAAATCACACACATGCAATACTTTACTTTTTATGATGTTAACTTTTAACTATGAAAACTTAATGCACATTTGTTTTAAATCCATTTATGTATCATTTCAATAGCTTCAATGAGAAAAGATGAATTAAAAAGAAAAAAGGAAAGCAATCCCCCTGTGGCTCATTTAAGAAGCCATAAAGCTGGCTTTGCAGCAAAAAAAACTTTTTACAACATATGAATAGTATCTTCCTGCACAGATCTGTGGCAGGTAAGTCTCAGAAGAAAAAGAAAAAAAAAGAAAAAGTGAAAAGAGGCTCCCTGCATTGGGATTATATTTGCTGAGCCCAAAGAAAATGTCAACTGTTAAAACTCAACAACGCTGGACTTAATGAAAAACAACAGGAAAGAACTTGTTTTTCATGCCGTTGTGTTTTTTTTTTGTCAGTCTCAATGCAAAGTTAAACTATGTCAGATCCGTTTTGTACACATATTTTAAAATTCATTATTCTCTCTTTGTTTGACTTCTTTTCATAAGCTGGTAGATGAACTTTAAAAGCTTCAATCTGCTCTGTGGGAGCTGGTGCTTTCTAACATTCACAACTTGAGATTCTCCTGAACAGTGAGGATTTTGGATTGTTCCACAAAAGAACAGAATGTTTAGTTGAATAATTTATCTGGTAAAAGCCTCGGCGCTGCTTCTGACACAGACCCAGCGGTAACGTACCCTCACAAGCACAGTCACAACATGATGGCGGTCATCGGAGGGGTCAAAGAAAATTCATGGGCAGGTTGAAGGTGGTCGAGGAGAGTGGGCGTTAGTGGATTTATGTAGGAGCTTAACGTCTTCAAACACTTGTTTTATAAAAGCGCCATTCCTCCACGCTGTTAAACGGATCTGTTCCCTGTGAGAAATGAGAACATTAACACGGACACGGTGCACTCTGCAAGGCCCCGGTGAGCCCCCTGAGCTGTAACATTTCACATCTGAGCTGCACTCCTTACAAGCTCCCACGACGCCTCAATGCATCATAGGAGGGCTGTAGGGGAGGGCTGTTGGGGCAAAGTGCCATGTGTCACAACACTTGACAACGGCTGTGGGCGTTTCTATTAAAAAAACACACAACTCGGTGTTACAACGGCACCTTAGGGTGTGCGGAGGGTCTTTACACGGTCTCATTCTTTCTTCCTGTCTCCTCACCTCCAGCAGTGAGATGAAGGGATTAAGAAGGACAACAAAACAGCCAAAGTAGCAACTTTTGATGAATTCTTTATTGGGTGGTGCAAACTGACACTCTGTGGCATTTTAGTTGTTAGTGTACGCTATATTTCATAGCACACCTTACAGGCATCAGTTTTGTCTGTTAGCATTTCAGTTACCTAAAGGATGTGCTGACTGGATAACAATAAATAAATAAATAAATAAATAAATAAATAAATAAATACTTTTACTTGCTTTTTGTCTTGGTTTTGCACATGTCAATGCCTTAACGCAGTTTAGACTTTTTAACAAACGGATAAAAACGTGGCTAATTCTAAGATTTTACACGTCAATAAACGCAGATCTGTTTAAAAGTATTAGGAGACCTTATATTTCTTTATAAGTTGCTTCTATGGCTACATTCACACTGCAGGTCTTAAATGCTCGATTTGATTATTTTTGTAAAAGTCAGATAATTTTGTGTGGACGTTCACGTTATATTTATTAAAAACCTTCATCAGAATCCAGTGTGAACTCTTGACGGCACTGATGCGGCTCGCATGCCCAGAGGATGACGTGACGCCACATTCAGCTAGCTGTTCAGTGTTTACAGAAGTATGTCAGTTTTATTCATAAAGATCTTTTAAAAACACCTAAAGCATGCACCAAAGTGCTGCACAGTAATCAACAAAAATCACAAAACCACTAAAAGGATTAATACATTTTAACCAATATAAGTAAAAACTGATACAATGTCAGGGCTTACTGTGATGTCCGTAAGTGTTTGACGATTGTAGATGAGTTAAGCACTGACAATATAACAGCACAAATGAAATAGCAAATCAACAAGAAAATAAATAAAACGTGACAGAGGGCGTGCCAAATACACTGGTGCCAATTTGACTCCTAAATCTCAGTATACAACTCGTTAGCATGTCGTATCTGAAGTTTTTGTGCAACCAGAGCAGATTAAATGCTTGTTTAATCACCGTTTACTTTTTGAGCCGTCCTCTTGCTGGCTGCTCCAGTGCAGCAAATTATTCACTGAACAAGAGCAACATGCTGGAAGTAAAAAACCAAACCAGTAACTTTAGTATCAATTCGGTCCAAGACAGACATTACAATCATATATTCTGTAGATTCTCAGTCATCCAGGACATGGAAAAAAAAAAAAGATAAAGCAACTAGACTTCTGTTCTGTCACTAAAGACGTAGAATTACAAGATTTAAATGGCACAAGGATATCGATACACTCACCCCCACCTCACTGAAGTCAAATGAAATGCAACATGAGTGTTCAGACTGCAGTCACTTTAAAAAACATTAGCTATGTATCAGATTTATTACTGCATACTGAACATGCCTGGGATGGATATGAAAAAAAATCAGATTTATTACGTTCAGACTGTCAGGGGTAAATCCGATTTTGGGTCACTTTTCCCTGTAAACATAGTTTTAGTTAACTGGTCTGATCATTTTTGAATGGCTGTTTTGTCAATAGTTATAAAAAAGTAACTTATCAGCTGTGACATCAATCAAAGACAAGGGAATTAATAAAAAGGTAAATGTCAACCTACAAGTCAGGCAGACAGACTGGTTCCAGTTTTATAATAGCTTATTTTAGGCTCATAAAACAACTCTTTCTCACAAAGGTCATACTTTTTTTTTTTGCAATACTACATAAGTAAAATTTTTAAAAAAGTCCACTTTTTCCATATTTTTTCTTTTGTTGTCTTTTTTGACAAAAACAAGATTAAAAGTTAACTAAAAAGTTAAAATAATGAATATGACTTGGATCAAATAAAACATGACAGATCTCTCAGGTCCTTTTTCAGGTCTACAGATTTTTTTTTTCTTGTCTAGATCCCTCAGATATTTCAAGGTCACACTGTTCATCATAAATCACTGAATGACACATAGTCAAACTCTGAATGTGTCAAACAAGAGCTCAGACTATATGAAATCTAGGACAAACTAAAAGTAGGGCATTATTAGGAGACTTTTCTTTCATGATTTTGTTAACATCTTCTGGGGAACCAGGAATTTACTTCAACAAACATACAATAGTAAGAGTGTTGACTTCTAAAAACACTTAACACACTTTACAACTGAAGTCTGAATACAATAGATGATAAAAATAGATTAATAAAATTCACTTTGAGCTGGTTAAAACAAATATTTAGAACAGATTTACGCATCTTTAGAAGATCCTTAATGTTTTCTGATCAAAACTTATGTAAGTTCCCATTAGATGATGTTTACTGCTTATTCAAACTTCAAAAACGTGACTCATCCTCCTTGCCTTGATGTTGTTTTAAATTTTTAGTTTGTCTTTTGATCAAAGAATCCTGTCCTTACTTTCTTTGCTTTTTCTTTGATCTCGTTTCAGTTCCTGTCAATAAAATTTAGCAGTTTCATGTCTTAAAAAGCACAGATTTACTGATGAGCAAGAAATGTGAGGCACCTTCAAGAAGATCAATACTGATGGAAAAAACCAGAAAGAACTATCAATAATAAATAATATCTATACCAGTATGTCTATAACTTCATATCTCAACATTAACAGTTTAACATGTGCAGTATTTGTACAGAACCATCATCCAGACATGTTTTCAGTGCCAATTAATCACCTCTTCTAATCTGAGGATTGCACTGATTTGTGTTCTCCTGCCAAGTGCCGCAACAGAAAAAGAGAAGAGAATTATATTTAATGCAGGCTAATATTGTACAGCCCTTTCCATAGGAAGCTGGATGTGTTGTGTGTGTTGTGGGTGGCCAAGCGTGAGGTCCAGGTTTATTGCTGGCTTCTAGGAGATGGATATATTCAGGAAAAAGGCCTAGGTATTTTTGGTAGCCACAGCATCTGTGTGTGAAAGAAAAGCTCTGACATCACATTTATTGATGAAGGGGGAAGAAATAGACCAGCGTTTGCTCATCGTACCCTATAAGTTCAGAGTTTAGGCTATTCCGTGCTGAATAACTGCCCCCACATTTCTCCCACATTAAAACAATGTTTGAAAAGGAGCTGCACCAAGACTCATAAAATAAAATAAAAAAAATTGCATCAGTGCAATACACCACACACACATGCATTTGTTCATCTGTCCTTATAGGGACTTTGCATTGACTTCCATACATTTACCACTCATTTCTATAGCCTAACCCTGACCCTTTACCCTAATCCTAACCCACTCAGTACATGACCTAAAACCTATCCTATACTCAATTTCCCACTTTGGTCCGAAACTGAGCCCATGACCCACCAACAGTATTTCCTCCAATGGGAACCGGGCGTTTGTCCCTATAAGCAACAGTGAGTCCTCAGCAAGTTTTGCGAACTGAGGAAATGGTCAAAAGTTGTCGTCACCAGGTGGCAAAAAAATTTAAAAAAATTAAAAAGAAGGTGTGCATGCACACACTCACACATATGTTTGTTTTTCTATCTCATGGGGACTTTAAATTGACTTCCAGTAATTTACCAGCCATTTCTATAGCCTAATCCTGACCCCTTACCCTAAACCTGGTATCAGGACACTTATGGTGCGTTCACACCGAACGCGATTTCAGCTTCAAAATCGCAGCCAACGCTGAAGTTTGAAGCTTGTGCACTTTGAGGTCAGACACAGGTCAGCTCTTGAAGCGCTTCACGGCAGAGCCTCCCCGCCCCTCCCTCCTCTGTCGGGCTCTGTTTAATGTCAGACGAGGAAGTGGCTTTGCTTTATTTACAGAGAGCAAGAGCGTGTCACGTTTATCAGATAATTAATTCATAATTAATTCACCAGATAATTCAGAGTAGAGGCTCACAGCTCGCTTTCAGGACTATTTTTCCAGTCTGATGTGTCGCTGCCACGCATTGGTGCTGATCAGGACACCAACTGCAGGTACTCATTTCAGCTAAAGAGCTCCTCTCCATCTGTTTCAGGTTAGTGGACATCATTCAGTAAACTGTCCCGTTGGGAAATATGTCTCCCAACGTCACACAGTGGAGTCTCTCTGATTGGTTGACGCGGCGCGTCGAGCTGCAAAAGTTCAGATTTTCTAACTTCAGCGATTTGCGCCTCAGCGCGTCGAACGCTCAGATCGTTCAAATTGTTCAAATCGCGCTGCTCTAATCGCGCTTGAGGCGCCGCAGCTCTTCCCGACGTTGCTTGAAGCGCGTCCACCATAGACTTTGTATGTAAACCTGCTGCTCCTGATGCTGAAATCGCGTTCGGTGTGAACGCACCATTACGCCCACAGTATACTGCTCCCCAGGACACTTACCCTGGGGAGCAGTGGGTCCTCACCAGGCTGTGTGGACCGAGAAAATGGTCAAACATCATCCCCACTAGGTAGCAAACACACACACACACACACACACACACACACACACACACGCACGGGTTTGAAAGAGGTGGGTGCAGTACACATGACCTACAAGACAATGTTAATTTTAAACTAAATGAGTAAAATATTGCGAAATATTGTGCGTGGCACAGTGGCTCAGTTGGTAGAGCTGATGCCTCTCAGGAAGAAGGTTGCTGGTTCAAATCCCAGTCCAGGGAACTTTCTGGGTAGAGTTTGCATGTTCTCTCCGTGCATGCGTGGGTTCTCTCCGGGTACTCCGGCTTCCTCCCACAGACCAAAAACAAGCCTGTTAGTTTAATTGATAACTCTAAATTGTCCCTAAGTGTGAGTGGTTGTTTGTCTCTGTGTGTGTCCCTGTGATGGACTTGCAACTTGTCCAGGGTGTACCCCGCCCCTCGCACTGTGACTACTGGATATGAACACCAGTGACCCACATGACCCTGAAAGGAATAAGCGTGTACATAAGATGGATGGATGGAATAAAATATTACACTATGCCTTAAATTTAAATTTATTTCTGTTTTTATTTCTATCCACCAGGTGTGATTTGTTTTTCAGGCTGTTTCTGGGACATTTAGTGTCTGCTAAAAATAAATTAAATAAAAAATTGAAAATTGAACATCAAAGTACCTACTTTTTAAATGTCTTTTTTGTTACGATCTTTCAGAAAACTTTACCTATTGTTAATTTATTTCCTTGTTTTTAAAAAACACACTGTAATATAATTAGTAGGTTCAAAAGCTTACTAATTAAGTTGAGTGATATGCCAGAAGAGTGAAGACAGTTTAATTGCATTTAACTGATATAAGAAATTGTTAAATGTGTATTTTAGGTTGTTTATACAACAAATTAGGTTCAAATTGACTATGTTTTAGACAAAAAACAAAAAAAAAGTTTTGACAAAATGCACCACTGGGACACCGTAATCCTATTATTTTGTTAGAATTCCTTATTACCAGAAGACATGGACTGAAATGTGCTGTTTGCTCTGTTGATGTATCCTAAGTCCTTGAATAAATACAGTTTGTCCAGTAAGTCTGACCTTTTTCTTCCCTGGAGGGGTAAACAAAATGTTTTTTTACACACTGTCTGTGGAAGCTGCATGAGAATGACAAGAGGATTTATTAGAAGACACAGTATTCGGCACAAGTTGAGAGGAAAAGAACAGAGGCGATGCATCTTACCAGCGGATATGTGAACTCAGGGGCATGGTCGTTCTTATCTGTGATAGTAATGGTAGCTGTTGCTGTTCCTGTTAGGCCCACCTCGCTTCCTGCCATGTCCTTGGCCACAATCTCCAACTCGTATGTTGTGGTCGGGAGTGTCTGGAGAGTAAACATACGTAGGTGCAGAGTTAGAAACACAAACATGTACAAGTACTCATCTGAACAATTAAAAAAAAGTGCATCTATGCAGACACACACTTAATGAAAGGAAATGTTAAACGTTTGCAAATCTTTTTGGATATTGTGAAAAACAAAAATATAATTAGATTAATAAATGGATGTTTGATGAGTTCACTGCTTGAAACAAAGAAAAACTCATCCTCACACAGATTTACACATTTTCAGGTTCTGTATGACAGAACCTGAAAATGTGTTTGTCTCAAAATTCTACTAAATAACTGAGGTCACTGTTAACTGACAGAATAGGGGTAAAAACATAAAAACCAACTTCCCTGTAACTTTGTACCATTATTTTCATTTAACAGTCAACAAAACATTTTTAAGAACACCTGCCAAAGGGAAAAGTCAGTTATACAATGCATTTTAAATTCAAGAACAAAGAGTGAAGTTAAAAAAATAAATGGAAAAAGAAAAGAAAAATAAGTCGATCAGATCAGAGTGTAACCAAACTCATCCATTTTAAAGATTTCACAGAGCTGTTCCTCCTGCTCAGTGCTCCAGAATAACAAAGATCAAGGTTAGGAGGTTCTGTTTGAAACTCAGAGTTTTCCTTTTTTCACAAACTGTGAAATTATGTCTCCAGCTGTGAGGATTGTACTACATGTCCTGTCAGCACTCTTATGAATCTCAACTCAAATGAACCTCAGAGTGCTGCTGCTGGTTTTCTTACTTGTTGTTTCTCAGTACAGACTCAGGACATTATTAGTTTTTTCAACCAGACATGTTTTCATGCAAACTTGGTCCCAAAAAGGCAGGAAGTGCAGTTTCAAAAGACATTGCATTCAATTTACATCAGCATATCAGCTTTTGTGCTCACATTCATAAAATTATTTGTCTTTGGTATTTAATTTTTATTGTACAATACTTTTAGATAATGAGGCATGCACTTTTTGTTTGTTGTGCTTTGACATCAACTGAAGCTGGAGTCGCATCTTCACTCGAAAACAAAAAAGTTAAATTTGCAAGAACATGTAGCAAAAGACCAGTTGTGTGCGCTGCAACCTTTTCTCATATGGACTCTGGGCTTGAATATTTCAGGAAAGACTCCTGGAGGAGGTGAATAAATCAGTTTGACTTGACCATTGGAGCCACTCTGAGAATGAAGTAGGGGATTGTCAGAGTAATTCCTGCTGATTGATTAATGATATGAGCTGATGGTGTTTAGCAGGGACTGACGATAAAAATCTCTTTACACTTGGTTATAATGCCTTACAACTCAACCAGGAGCTGTTTGCTTCTGAAAATTAAAATTTCAAAATTTAAGCTAAATGTGCACAAGACCTATGGCCCCAGCCCTTAATAACTGAGATGAATGGAGATGACCATGAGTTTATACAGCCTGGGTTTGATCGTTTTTTCATTTTTTACATACTTCTATGAAATAAGCCTCATATACTATATATATA